>NC_061114.1:166355423-166529730 GCF_002878395.1 Capsicum annuum | reverse complement strand
AAAAAAATAAAAGAATAAAAAAAACAACAAAAGTTGCTTAAGACTTCACAATTATTTTGAGCTAAAAAGCATTAAATGTGTTAGGTTTTGCTCACACATCACAAAGCATACACTGAACCATAACTCAACAACAAGTAACATGTAGTGATAGCAAAGGAAAAATCACAGATTTATGCAGACATTTCATAATCTATAAAGGTCAAAAAATCTTACTAGAATCAAGTATCAATGGATCATCACTTATTACACTTAGGTAGTGGTATTAGATTCTCGGTAAGCTCGACCTATCAAAGGGGTAAAACTGATGAAAAATTGACAATTACTTCTATTAAGGTTCATCAAACATAAAGGAAAGGCACTCATATTTGTGTAGAAGATCAAATTGGAGGTTTGTTGAGCTGAAGAAGTCTTCACTTGAGTTGATTTCATGACATTTGTGAGATTTGTTGAACGTCTCATATGAAAATCCCCAAAACTCAACTTGTTTATTCTTTTTTGAGCTTCAACACAAGATCATAATTTCAATCTTCATCTTCCTCATTGGACTTGAGATTGATCAGCGAAGTTTGTGGCAGATGAAGCATGTGTCAATCCCTTTCCCCACTTTCTCTTTTCTTGATTTTGATTTTTGTTATTTTCATTTTCAACTTTGACATTATAAACATTTCATTTTTTTTATTGTGTTTGGTGGAGAATTTTGTTATTCGGGTATTAGGCTAACCCAAGTGATTTGTGTACATATATTTTTTGTTAATAGAAGGCCTCATGGGCTGCTTTAAAATTAAAAAAAGGATTAAACTGAAGAAAACTGAAGTTGATAAAATGGAGAAGAAACACTTTTTTGGAAACAAATAAACCAAAAAAGATAAACAGAAAGATAATAATATAATAAAAATGATAATATCAAATTTAAGATTATTTTGCCCGATTTGGGGCATCTATTCCTAATGATGATAAATTAGAAATACATATGCATAAGTGATACTTTTGTCCAATTTGGCAAATCTAGGCCTTTTGTTTTTAAAGGGGACACACGATGTTCTTTTACCTTCATATGGGATAATTTAAAATGAAATCAGGATATTTTGGTTGATTTGAGATTCCATCAAAATGATAGATATTTTTAGAATTTTACTTGGATCTATAATATCGGTTGGAATAAATTTAGCCATAGACAAAAGTAAAGAAGTACATTTGGCCTTTTTTTTTTTTTTAAAATTATTTAACCCTTTTCTTTTTTTTATTCAAGTGTTTTTTCACTTGCCCAGTTACCTTTAATCTATTTATGTTTTTTCTCTTTCTTTCTCTTTTATATTTTTTAACCTGATAGCATGTTTTATTAAACTAGAAGTACGATTGTTGTGAAATCATAAAAGATTTTTGAAATGTAAATTCACTTTTATTTGTTGACGAGTTTGCACTTTTGCTAAATGTTTTCTTGAGTGTTGGATCTTACTCTTACATTATAATTCGCTTGCTTATTTTAATTTGTTAGTATGCGGTTCTTAATTATTCCTCTTGAATCTTTTTTGTTTTGAGTTGAAATTTATGTTGTAACCATTACTCCTATGATTAAGCCAAGTTGTGCATGTTCTATCATGTCCCATAAAACAAATTTCCATAAGTGCATTCACTTCGTCATATTCACATTTAAGAGTGAACGTTTGTTTCTTTGGTTTGATTTGATTCTTTAGTTCTTTATTATGAAAAGATGTATATCAATGTTGAACCGAATTTAGTTTGACATTTCTAAAATATTTTTTATGCAAATGAAAAAATAAAATGAGAACCAAAATCAAAGTAAAAACTCTAAAAATTTAGAACTTTTAAATGTACTGCAATCATCTTAGCTCCACTGCATCAATAGAGAGTCTTCTTGTGCCAAGCCCCCATTTCACTCCCAAATCCCATTATATTGGCAACATATTATTGGGTTTGTGATGACAATGAATGGATAATGAAGGGAAGAAAAATGGAAGAAAAGTGACAATGTGTATTCACTTTATCGAAGAAGTGTTCTCCCACATTGGTGGGAAAAAGAAACTTCTTCATGTTTAAATACAAAATATGTCTTTATATGGATAATGAGGAAAGAAGAAGACAAGCCTTGTGCTGTAGTCATCGTCGCTTGCTCGGCTCGACTTTAGATTTTGATTTGAATTTTTCAAATGATCGAGAGATTATCTTTTAGGCTAAAATTCATTTGAGACTTGAGAATTAGTGATATTTTAATCCAAAAATCAGATAAGAAAAACTTTCTCCATTTGCGGAAGCCCTCGAGTGTCATGACCCAATTTTTCAGGTCATGATGGCGCCTACTACAACTCGCCAGTAGGTGAGCCAAACCCATAGTCTTGAACGACTAGTAATGGACTACCCAAATAAATAAAGGGAAGAATGCGAAATAGATGAAGTAAAAAATCAATACACAATATAATCCCAAAACATGGGGGTATCAGTACAAGAGCTTCTAACATAAGAAGAATAAAATGGGGCACTTAAATGAATATACAGATACAAAATACAATGAAACCCTTAGAAGAATATACTGATACAACTATCTTTGAATACAACAAAGAGACCAGTCTTGTACATAAGAGGGAGGAAATTAGAAATCCGAACATCAGGAAATCACTCTATGTCTCTAAACCATGGCTGCTTCGTATGACACACACATCACCGACAATAACCAATACTATGATCTGCAGGCTACAGAAGTGTAGTATGAGTACCAAATGCGTGGTACTAAGTTGGCAACTGCCGACTGAGCTCCAAAGATAATGCATATATCTATATATATATCTATATAAACATATAAACAGAATGAAAACTACACTCAAAAGCCCAACAATCAAATAATAAAGCTAGTGAATCAATAGGGATAAACTATCCTATTCCAACTATAGAAGTCTCAACACTATACCGTATATAAATAAAGGTCAAAGAACTGAATATACAATGTGTATAAATAAAGGAAGGAAGGGATATACACCAATTCCATCTCTACATATAGCTAAATACACACACACACACATCAAGGTCAACTCAAAGTACAACCTCAATCTTCATGTCCTCACTCTAAGTTCTTATAATCCTAGCAGGATTTAGTACTAATATACTAAGGGTTTCTAATCCACCCGACTAATCATGAGATAATCATACATAAAGATGTGCTCATAAAATGAAGTGGCCAGAATCATACCTCAAATATCAATACCGGATCATTACCCAAGCAACTAAAAACTAGCCATAACAATGATCATCACAATAATAAGAACAATAGCAAGGACAATGCCTATAACCGACTATCTTAGACAAACAATACCTAGACGAGCCTTTCATGAACCCCCACCACCCTAGGTTCAAAAGGTTCAATCAACATACAACACACCATAGTCATACTCATCACCCATACCTATGCAACTTCCATATGAGATTGACAGATATAGGTGAATACTGGCGATAGACAATGAGAATGCAAGAATAAGTGTCCAAAAATACAATTCACAAAACCATAAGTAACCCATAAGTAACCCATGCCGTCGCACAACTTTCATAATGATTATGTGATACATGAGGCCATCTCACTACCTCCAAGCTATTGCACAACCTATAAGATGATGTGATACTCGAGGTCGTCACCTCTAGGCCATTGCATAAACTATATAATAATGATGTGACACACGAGGTCATCACACAACCCTAGGATGTCACACAACCTATATAATAATAATGATCAAAAACCCATTGCCCGGGATAAACATTGGGACTAAATTAGTATAAAAGTTTAGAAATGGCCAGAATTTCCCACGACCGGAGTAATCAGTAGTATCAAAATCACAGACTAGAATCCATCTTGACCAAATCTTTAAAACATCATTTTCAATCTCAATGCATATAAATCACCATTAAGGTAGTACGATTTCCATTATGAAGGGATCTATTTAAAAAGGCAAAAAGCATGATTTAATCCCTTTTTAGGACAAGTAGTAGTAAAACCATAATTTAGTTGGAACCATACCATTTTCCATTTAAAAGTCATGAATGTATCGAATCTATGCATGCCATCTCTAATATTCACATAATGAAATCATAAACATCAACATCTATATAAACTATGGCCATATCCTTTATAAGGATAAACACTTCTCAAAATTCAACTGTTACCATAACACGGCCTTAGGCCCAATAATATGTCTGAAATAATTACAACATCATAATCACGACCTTAGGCCCACATAAATATCTAGAACTCATCTCCATAATCATATCCATAAACCATAATATATCCATGATGCATTACATATCTATCGGCCAAACATCATAATCCAGGGAAAAATCATCACCATTCATCACGTCACGAGGTAAACTCATACTATAGGCTCATTTATGTCAACCATGACTAACATCCACAAGTAAGTCCTTAAGGGCTAACACAAGTCTTGGCCTAAGTGGGTCAGAAGAACTCTCTTCTAATCCTCAAAACTTGAATAATCAAGATTAAGTCACGGTGTTCTACCCATAATCAACCTTAACATTCATATTCACATGCATTATATAAAACACATTATCTTGTGAAGAAGAGTAAATAGAAGCCTACCTCAAATCCGAACCACAAATCCTTGAATCGTTCACTAAACATCCATCTCACTCCATGATTTCTAAACTTCCATCACGCTATTAAAATTATAATCTACTCATCAATACGAGAATAACTCTACCCATATTACACCATTGTGCTTTGGGTCCAAAAATAACACCAAAAACCCCAAGTGAGTTCCACTTATGGAAATCACATTTTCGAGGTTAACCCAACATTCATACATCATGAAGGAATCATACCCCTCAAGAATCAGTGAAAACCAAGCTCATTTGGGGCTAAAATTAAGCCCTCAAGCTATTTGGGGTTTTTGGTCAAGAACAAAGTAATTCATCAAGAAAGGGATGAAATCTTACCTTAAATCCAATGATATTTATGATAATAGATGTTAATCAAGCTCCTAAGTTACCCAAGACTCAATTTTGAGTTATTATACTCATTAGGCCTTTTGATCTCAAGAGAATAGGTAGAAATGGGTAATTTTGGGAAATAGAGGCCCTATTTATAGCCCCACCAGGCATCCAGCTGTTGCTATTGTACACCCAGGGGTTGCAATCACACATCTAACTTCAGGAGCAAATATTGGAATCACAATACCTCTTGCTACGATTGGACTATCCTCTTCATCACCAGATATCTGCTAAGGCCTTGAGATTCACTCGTACTTCTATTTACACAAATTAACTATATAACCAAACTAAATTTGACGTTTCAGATATAATAGAAAAGTCAGATTTTCTATCCAAGGTTGTTTTGACCAAATAGGGATCCCACACCCAAATTTTCAATTTTCCAAGTTTCTGACCAATAGGTCAAAATGAGCTCGAGTGCATCAGGACTTGAACCAAAGGTCTACCTAGCCTAAAATTGATATTCTGGAGCTGCTGGCGCAGTCAGAATTTGAATTTGAGATTGTTTCACTGAGGTTTTTGCTCGATGGCCATTTGGAACCAATTAAGACTTCAAAGTAGGAAATTTCCTCTAAAAATTAAACCAACTACCCAGTAATCGAATTGTCAGTCCAGTAAGTCATAAATGACTTGGGGAGGCTATGGATAAGTAAAATTACCCAACTCAAGTATATTACTCCCACTGAGTATGTCATCCAAAATTCCTAAAGAAAATTGAAGACCCGTGGTCAAAGCTGAAGAAATCAATACCAAGTTCATGGGTACCATCTGAACACTTATCAACTATAATCCAACCAAAGTCGAGAAGATCAATAGGTACCATGGAGTAGGCTCAAGAAGCCTATAAATGAATTCGAACTAAGATAAATCTAAAATGAAGGCTTCACTCAAGCTCTACAACTCCAAGCTGAAATCTCAATCACCAAGGCTGTATCGCTCGACCTCAACCACCCAAACCAAACCCAAAGATATGTAGGCATTCATACTCTAAATTTATCATAACTTTCAAAGTGCCATTCCAAGGCATCAAGTCAAAAATTGAGCCAATAAGTCTATATTAATGCCAACTGCTCAAATCAAGTTTAATATCCAAATCTAATGTATCCAAGCTAAATCATACCAAGCCAAAATTGAGACATAGCTGAAGAACAAAAGCATCACAGGGATAAACCATCAACTGAAAATGCAACAACCAACTCTATCTCAGTTAGAGGGCACGAGATGTAGCCACAAAACTAAAATCATGTCGAAGGGTAAATCACTGGCTGAAACTGCAAATAACCTACTCTATATCTGAAGAAGGGCATGAACTATCAAAACATGATCAAAACTCTATGAGGCTACAAACCATACTAGTAAAGGCAACAGCTCTAGCAACCTGGAGATATATGTAACTTAAGCCGGAAACTAATCAATCCAATACTCTATCTTAGGAAGGAATAGCCATTGGCACATATCATTAAGGAGAAACACTACAAAAGTCTTAATAGGCAAAAAAAAAACTCTAAAATGGGGATTTCCCAAATTCACCCAAGTAGGAATATCATAACTCAAACAAACCATGAATCACCTTGTAAAGGAAGAAAATACCCATCTCGACACCAATGCTAAGGTCAAGACCACTATGGAAAAATGAACCTAACAACTCAAGATAAAGAACTTTAAATTTTCCAACTCAAGAAACGATCATAGGAAAGACCACCTGCCTCTAACTTTCTAACTCCATTTTAGACAAAACTATATTACAACAAGAAAGGAGCATCCAATCACCATACTAATAACAAGGGAAAACCCTTACAAAAAAATGAATCTAATAATCTAAAAGATAAATCTAAGACCTCTTGATATGAATATCAAAATCACCATCGAGTGATAAACTATCCATAAATGAAGAACGGATCCAAAACTGATCAAGCTAAAAAATTGGGCTATATAGATGTGATATCAAAAGCAACAACCTTCGCAACCCATGAGGCAAGTCTGAGAGCCACAAATTCAACAACGAGCAATATAACTAAATTGCCAACTCTAGAGTCATATAGACCACAAAAGGTAAACTTACCATCGATACCACAATTAACTCTACAACCAATCTAACAAAGTCAACAAAAGAGGTAAAACAATCAACCTCACCTTGATATATGGAAGAAATCATCAAATTGGGCTATATCTACTCAAGTCATTAAATAAGAACTATAAGGAATGGAATTCAAACTTAGATCACACTGGTCTAAATAGATACCCAGCGAGGATTAATTTTATCAAATTATATCAATAAAACAATAATATAAACATCAACATAATAAATAAGCTGTACCAAAATAAACATTGATAGCAAGTACCACTCTAGGGCTACCACGAGGCTAATATGCCAAGATAAATGGGACTCGAACCCAAATACTAAACCTATAGGGAGATAATATTAGTGTAGGTCTACTCCATCCACTACTAAAGAAATAAACCATGGAGTAGTCATAAAATCATGAATTTAATAACAAGGTACACAATAACCAATATAAACTCATCAAGGCATATAATCATCAATAGGTAAGAAAAACTCAATACACATAATGAAAATATAAATGCAAAAAAATAAAAACACCCCCATCATGGTGAAATCTGCTATCACACACCTGATGGGTCCATGGAAGAGTAAATCTAAATGGGTCCAAATATAGACCGACCAACTAATTATCAGCTAAGGCGCCAAATGCACTATTTCCAATTAAAGATGCCACAACATCATGATACTGATGTAAATAAGCTGAACGACTAATAATCCCTAATTGGGGGTGCTCTTTGGACCAAAGTCATATCTCGCCACAATCAAGAGAGGCTCCCAGATGAAATATAATTGCATTATAGTGATGGCATGGCCTCTTGGCACCACCTCCATAAGTCTCAATACAAGCTCTCTTGGTGGCCCTCACATATTTACAATCTGAGAGAAAGAAGGTTCAACTGCTATCAAGTGCTCTGATGCCAAATGGAGTGGTAATGCTAAACCTTTAATAAATCCCTACACCATGTTTGGCTCAAAAAAATATAGCATAAGGATATGCCTGGTCCAATCTTGAAACCCAATCTCATACTCTAAAACTAGTAAAGAATCTTGACAAACTCTAACTAATCCAACTCTGGTATGAGATTTGCTCGATGACTCAAACATTATCGATGGCTATGAGGGATCTACAACATATCTCAGATCCCTAATGCTGAACCTCAAAGGGTTAAAGTAGTCACAAACTTGACTGGAGCTTGAGTTAGCCTAAATTTCTTTGGTTGACACTGAAGGTCTTCGACCTCCATCTCTGAATCTCTAGTTTGACGCTATGATGAAACTATAAAAATGGGTGTTGAAGTATCATCGGTATCTTTTGAACATCTCACATCGTTCTTTAGGGACAAAATAGAGTTAAAGAATGTGCTTGAGGATCATAGAAATTTGGACACACGACAATGGAGTTAAGAAATAAATTTTTGATGAATGTCCCTGTAGCCTCCTAAAGATAGGTTATAGACGTCTTCACATAGATCTGCAAAACTCTACTAAATATTTAGCTTTTATACTAATACACCAGTGAACCTAGTATCTAATACGAATTTATCATGACCTAATTTTTTAGGTCATGATAGAGCCTACTATAACCCTCCAGTAGGCAAGCAAAATCCATACTCTGGAATGTCAAATAATGGACTACCTAACTAAATAAAGGGAAGAATGCGGAATAGATAAAGTAAAGATCAGTGCATAATATAATTCCTAAAGCTGGTAGTATTAGTACAAGAGGTTCTAATATAAGAACAATACAATGACACACTTAAATGAATATACAGATACAACCATATCTGAATAAAACATAAAGATCAGTCTAGTATATAAGAGGGAGTAAAGTAGTACTCTGAACATCAGGAGCTCACTCTATGTCTCCGAACCATGGCTACTTTGCATGATGTACACAACACTAACAATAACCCATACTATGATTTGCAGGTTATAAAAGTAAAGTATCAGTACCAAACACGTGGTACTAAGTAGACAACTGGCTACTGAGCTCCAAAGATAATATAGATATATATAGCATATAAGAAGAATGAAAACTACACCCAAATGTCCAATAATCAAATAATAAATATAGTGAGTTAGTAAGGATAAACTATCCTATTTTATCCATATAAGATATCTCAACACTATACCGTATATCACCAGCCTATATACAAAATAAAGGCGAAATAAGGATATATAACAATATACAAGGTCAAAGAACTGAATATACAATCTAAAAAATAAGGGGAAGAAGGGATATACGACAGTACCATTGCTACATATAGCTAACTATACCTATCTATCTATCTATATATATATATATATATATATCCAGGTCAACTCGAAGTACAACCTAAATCATCATATCCTCACTCTAAGACCTCATAATCCTAGTAGGATTTCATACTAATATACTCAGGGTTTCAAAACCACCCATCTAATCATGAGTTAATCATGCATACAAATATGCTCGTAAAGTGAAGGGGCCATAATCATACCTCAAATCTTAATATCGGATTATTTACCAAGCTACCCAAAACTAGACATAATAATAATTATCACAATAATAAGAACAATAGCATGGACAATGCAAGTAACTGTCTCACCCATACAAGCACCACCTAGCCAAGATTTTCACGAATCCCCATTGACCTGGGATCAGAAGGTTCAATCAACATACAACACACCATAGTCATACTTATCACTGATACCTATACAACCTCCCATAAGGCTGATAGATATAGGCATATACTGGTAATAAATAGTGTGCATGCAAGAATGAGTGTCCAAAAATACAATTTGTAAAATCATAAGTAACTCAGGTCATTACACAACCTCCATAATAATGATGTGATACATGAGATCATCGCATAACCTCCAAGCCATCGCACGGCCTATATGATTATGTGATACTCGAGGTTGTCACCTCCAGGACATTCCACAACCTATATAATAATGATGTGATACACGAGGTTATCACATAACTCTAGGTTATCACACAACCTATATAACAATAATGATCAAAAAGTATAGATGGGCCGAAATATCTCATGATCAGAGTAATTAGTAGTATTAAAATCAAAGAAAAAAATCCATGTCGACCAATATTTAAAACACCATTTTCAATTTCAATGCATATAAATCACCATTAAGGTGGTATGATTTCCGTGATGAAGAAATCCGCGTAAAGAGGCAAAAAATGGGATTTAATCCCTTTTTAGGACAAATAGTGGTAAAATCATAATTTCATAAATCATACCATTTGCCATTTAAAAATTTTGAATGTACTAAATATATGCATGCCATCACTAGTATTTACACAATAAAATCATAAACATCGACATCCATATAAACTATGGCCACATCTTTCTCAAGGATAAACACTTTCCAAAATCCAACTATTATCATAACACGGTCTAAGGCCCAATAATATGTCTGAAATTATTACAAAATCACAATCACGTCCTTAGGCCCACATAAATATCCAAAACTCATCTTCATAATCATATCCATAAACCATAACATATCCGTAAGGCATAACATATCTATAGGCCAAACATTATAATATGAGGAATAACCATCACCATTAATCAATCATGAGGTAAACTCATACTAAAGACTCATTACTCTCAAATATGCCAAATATCTGTAAGTAAGTCCTCAAGGGCTAACACAAGTCTTGGCCTAAGTGGGCTGGAAGAACCCTTTTTTATTATTCAAAATTTTAATAATCATGACTAATTCATGGTGTTCTACCCATAATCAATTTTAAAATTTCCATTCTCATGCAACACATAAAACACATTATCTTATGAAGAAGAGTAGGAGGAAGCCTACCTCGAAGCCAACTGCAAATCCTAGAATCATTCACCAAATGTCCATATTTACTCCACAATCCCCAAAATTCCATCATGCTATCAAAATCATAATCTATTCATTAATACGAGAATAACAATATCCATATTACACCATTGTGCTTTGGATTTAAACACGACATCAAAAATCCCAAGTGGACCCTACTTACAAAAATTGTATTTTTGAGGTCAACCCAACATTCTTACATCATCAAGGAATCATAACCCTCAAGAATGGGTCTAAACAAAGCTTAATTAGGGATAAAATCAAGCCCTCAAGCTATTTGGGGTTTTAGGTCAAGAACCAAGAAATTCATCGTAAAAATGATGAAATCTTACCTTAAACCTAAAGTATTTGTGATAATAAACATTAATAAAGCTCCCAAGTCACCCCCAATACTCAATTTTGATTTATCATACTAATTAGGGCTTTTTCTATCAAGAGAATAGGTAGAAATGGGCAATTTTGCTACCTAGGGGCCTTATTTATAGCCCCACCAGGTATCCAAGTGTTGCTATAGCATACCTAGGGGTTGTAATTGCACTATATTATCTCAAGAGAAGATATTATGATCATAATACCTCTTGGTACAATCGCTCTATCCTCTTCGACACCAGATATCAATTGAAACTTGGAAAATTTCCAAGTTTCCACTAAGGCCTTGGGATTTATTCAGATTCTAATTTATGAAAATAAGCTATGTAACTATTCTAAATATGATGTTTCAGACATGGAGGTGAAGTCAGATTTTACATCCGAGGTTGTTTCGACCATCTATGGGTCCCACACCTAAATTTCTAATTTTTAACTTTCCAAACAATAGGTTGAAATGAGCTCGGGTGCATCAGGACCCAAACCAAAGGTCTACCTAGCCTAAAATTAATATTCAGGAGCTACTGTCACATTTAGAATTTTTATCTGAGATCATTTCACTAAAGTTTTTACCCGATGACTATTTGGAACCAGCGAAACTTCAAAATAGAGAATTTGCTCTAAAAATCAAACAAATTCTTTGGTAACCAAACAATCAGTTTCAGCAAGTTATAAACGACTTTTGGAAGATATGGATAAGCTCTAATGGTGAAAATAAATGCTATTGTGAAAAATAATTGGGAGGGTCATTACACCGAGCATGTGCGAATGCATGTCAGAATGTAACTCAAAGGGATATGACCTTTTGAGGTATTGTTTGAAAATGAGAAGTTGACCTGTCTACATACTTTGGCACCTGTGGACACAAGTGCCAGTGTAGGTCAGGATACATATATTATATTGTGCAAAATTCTGACATGCAGGCCCATATCGTGACTGTAGCCACAGATGGGGTTCACAGGTCATCCGGATATTTTAAAAAACTGTAATTTATAATGAAACATTGTTTCTTCTTAGAAGCAAAAACTTTTGACTATAAATACCTGATTTTTTTCCTTAGGTAAAAGCATGAAAGTTTTAAAGTTAAAAACATCTTCTTCTTTCTAAAAACTCAAGTGTGATCTATGACTTATTGAGTGTGTTGAAAGTTCAACAAATTTGAGGTACCACTATTTGCTGAAGATTATATATTCTATTAATCTTGGTACTTGAGAGGAATAAATTCTTTAAGGACACATCTTGAATTCAGTGAACGTGATTCTTTCTTTCTTCATCTTTTTCTAAATGTTGATTTTTTTATTTTTTCGAAAAATAGTTTGAACTTTATTTGATTTTTCATAATTTTTTTGAACATGTATTTGAATTTTTGGCTGTAAATACAAATTTTGTACCCCGAATACAACAATTTGAAGGAATTTAATATAACTATTATTTTGGTTTTTGCAGATTAAAATCTTTTATTTTTCTACTTTGTTTGAAATTGATAGTGATTTGAAGATCTAAAAACTAAATTCATCACGAGTCAAAGATTCATTTAGTTGGTGATTAAAGGAGCATAAAAACCTTCATTATTAAACTAAAAATAAATTATTTTAAGTTTAAGACTTTATTATTAGTAGTTGTGATACTAAACTAGTTGTCTATTTATGACAACAAAATGACTACTAAAAATAATATCAACGATATAATGACAAATGTTGCAACAACTAACATGACTACTTTGAGTCGTTCAAATGCTGCTCCTGCCATAAAATCGACAAAAAAATCATGAAAATTTTTTGCTGTTGATTTCAAAAGATGGCAACAAAAGATTTTCTTTTACTTGACTACCATGAGTCTGCAAAGATTCATCACAAAAAGTATTCCCAAGTTGCCTGAATAAACTCTAGAAAAATAATGTTTCTTAGTAATTGAAGCTTGGATAGATTTCTTATGTAAGAATTTGAGTGGACTATAAGATGATCTGTATAATATGTACAACAACATGAAGACACTAAAGGAATTTTGAATACTTTAGAAAAGAAATTCAAAATAGAGAGTTTCGTAATGAAGAGATTCATTCTTGTAAAATTTCTAGACTTCAAGATAATAGACAGTAAATTTGTAGTTACTTAAGTCCAAGTGTTGTAAGTCATAATCCAAAATCTTCTTACTGAATGTGTGAACATGGATAATCTCTTTATTGAACATACTAAGTTTATTCTTGATACTCACATAACCTTTGATGTAGGTTTGGTTGTGAATAATGCTTTTCAAGTAGCTGAAATAATTGAGAAGTTACAATATTTGTGGAAAGACTCAAGAACTACTTAAAGCATAAACGCAAAGAGATATCTATTAAGGATCTTATTATGAGGCTAAGTATTGAAAAGGAAAATAAGGAAGCAGAAAAAAGGTCTCATGGGAATTTTACAATGAATGGAGCCAGTATTATGGAAGATGATCCCATTAAATCATAGAAGAGAATGAAAGCATCATGACAAAAAGGCAATCCTTTTAAGAATAAATTGAAAGTAAATTACTTCAATTTGTGGCAAAGTTGGCCACTAATCTAATGATTATTGGGCTCTGAAGAAGGGCAAAAAAATGGATAAAGTTAACATGGCTGAATTTAAAGAGAAAATAAATGATCTTTGTGATATGTTTTTAGAGTGCAATTGAGTTGGAAATCCTAGAGAGTGATGGATTGATTTAGGTGCCTCCTGCCATGCGCATGCTAACGAAGAACTATTTGCATTATATGCTCAAGATGATGAGAATATATTTATGACGAACTCTACTACGACAAAGGTTGAAAAAAACATACAAGATTTTCTTGAAGATAACATCAGGGTAAGTTGTGTATAACACCCTACATTTTTGGGCTAGACTTTGAACCATCATTCCTATACATGCAAACTCTAATACCATGATTAGTATTTGAATACATGTTTCATTATTATTATCCTAGTGTTAAGAATGATTTTGAGGTGAAAAATGTTAATGAGAATCACTTAGAGAAAAGTTGAGCTAAGAGCCATTGATTTGGTCAAATCTTTGGATTTGATTCTATAAGGGCCTGATTTGAACATGTATAACTTTTGATATATGTGAAATTTTTCATATAAATACCCACCAAATGATAAATAATTGAGATATCTTTCCAACTATACTAATTTTGCCTTAATTCGATACTTAAGAAAAAAGTTATGGCCATGCAAAGGATATGTGTCACATGACAATCGCAAAAGGCCATTGAAAAGGGTATGTGATGGTTATGCATTACCACTTAGGGCTGTTCAATGTACTGGAATTACTCACCTTGGATTGACGATGGCTGTGCATCGCATAATGATTGCATAGTGCCAAAAATGTTCTATTTTGACTTAAATCAAAGGCGTTGAAGTCTTTTCACACCCCTAAACTGTCCTTAATCACTCATAATTGATATAAGGGGTATTTAACCCATGAATTACACTCCCTTAAACCCAATCATTCAAGTTACAATTCAAAAACTGTCCGCCTCTCCCAAGAATAAAATCCAAGCCCCTTTCTCAAGAAATTAAGAATTCAAGCTTGCAAGTTCAAGAAAGCCTCAAAAAATCTTCAAGAAACTATCTATTGAGGTATATGGATGTTCATCAATGGTTACTTTCACCTATTGAACCTCAACACCCCTTTTTGAGTAAAGTATGTGTTTTTCCTCTATTATGAAGTTTATTATGATCAAAAAGAGTTAAATTCATGTTCTTTCTTAGTATTTTGAACTCAATTCATGTTCAAGTATGATTCCATGAAAATTTAGGTTATCTCATGCTTCAAGTTTTGGTTTTCCATGTCCTATTCAAGTGAATTTTATGTTATAATATTGAATTATGAACTTAGCCATGTAATTATGTTGTTTACTCATGTTTAACACGTTCCTATGTTCAAGTTCATGCTCTTCACTTACTTGGTAAGATGTTTATGTTTTGGATCTTCGAACCATGATTTCCATACTACAATTTTAAGTGTTAATATCATATTTTATAAATCATTCAGTGCTGGCGAGTTATGAACACCCGATACCTAGGTGTTTTTACATGATTTTAGATTTTCAAGTATCAAGTTAGTGAGAACCATGATTTTATCCCCATACTCAAATTATCATTTTTATAATGAACCTATAAATAATATTTTATGTTAAATACCTCAGTTTACAAGTTCATGATTTCTTCGAATTATGCATGAACTATTAGTTTTTAGAACACCATGTTTGAGCATATCAGTCTTCAGTGCATGCACCAGTTCATGATTTTATTGTCAGTTCAGTTAGGAGTAGGACTTAGCACCAAGCGAACCCAGGGTTAGGGGCTCGCTTGCAAGTAGAGGGTGTCCCTTAGTAACAATAACTGAGTTAAAGAACTACATAGCCAACATAGGTTTAAGATGTCTACCTGCCAGTCGAGGGTTGATGCATATCTCATGAGAGCACCTACCAGTAGAGGGTAACTCCTTAGTCCTTCAGGACACCAATTTAGTGGATCCACACAGCCAGTGTTAGTACCCGTGGCACAGTTGTGACCCCCTTCAAATGGGGTTACAGGTTGGACCATGATTAGCTCAAATTAGGGCATGTTGATTACATGATTGCTCTCACAGTTTTAGTCAGTACTAAGTCTATACAAGTTCAGGTTTGGTTGACCATGTAATCATATTTTCAGTTATTCAAATATCAGTTCTTTAGAATTTTTTAGTACATGCTTTACTTGGTCATGCATTCCCAGTTTTACATGTTTATTTTTTCATGCTCAGTATCCATACAGAACCCTCAGTTATGTTTTACAACATGTTCAGCTTTGCATGAGATTTACATATAGTATTCATCTTTTATTGCTTCCCAGCTTCAGTTATACTTATTATACAAAAATAAAGATTTAAGAAACTAAGTGTAGTGATTCACCACCTTATAAAATTATGTTTATTATTCATGTTTTAAGATACTTCAGCTTCCAGTTGATTTCAGTCTCTTGGTGAGTCTACCTGCACTTAACATGTATGTTTTAAGATTTTCTGTCTACTCAGTTTTACTTATTGCATTCACCCCCGCTTACTCAGTACATTCAAAAGTATTGATCCACATATATGTCTATGTGATACATTGTCTCATAATGTAGGTACCAGTGGTAGACTACATATTATAATCAAATAGTTTGCAGTTTTCCACCAGTTGGTGATAAGTTCTCCTATTTTGAGGACTGTAGTCAATTGTAATTTATGTATCATATTGTATTTATTCATATGTATTAATTAGTGGTAGTTGGAGACATGTACTAGCTATCTATAGTCAGTATAGTAGAAGCTTTATAGATGGTCATTTAGAGTCATGAAATATAAATTCAGTTCTCTTTTTAGTTTTATCAGGTTGTAAACTTTATCAACATTTTATTTATCCTAATTATGTCATGATTATGTTTCTGTACAATAAATTTAGCTATATTATATATATATATATATATTATAAATCAGTCTCTCAAGTATCACACTAATTCATGAGTTAGCTTAGGGATCACTTATGGTTCTAATCACCATGTTATGACTCGGGGGTAGTCTCGGGTAGTGACAAACTTGGTATCAGAGCATAGAGTTCAAGTTTCCTAGGATGTCTATGAAGTCGTGTATAGTAGAGTCTTGCAAAATGGCATAGAGACGTTTGTAATTTTCTTCGAGAGGCTACATTATATTTAAGAAATGTTTCCCTTGCTTCATATCTTAGATCATGTAGTTAAAGTGTTCTCTAAGGAACTTATGTAAATTTTTATGTTAATCCATTCGTGCCAACTCTGCCCCATTCTTAAGGCAACAAAAATAGCCCAAATTAAATCCTTGCAAATAGAGTTTTCTCATATAGTTATGGGATTGTATGCAGGCTCAAAAGTATCCCATCAGTGCTTTTAAGTTCTAAAATTTGAAAGATTTTATTCATGTTCATGAAAATCATGCACTAAGCCAAAGACAGATATGCCCTCAGATCTCTTCTCAAAATCCTATGGTAGCATATGATATAGATTTAAAAGCATAAACCCAGAAGTTTAGCAGTAGTAAAGTGGAGATAGTTTTTATCTATATTTAGTAAATTATGTATCCATGGGGCTAGTTGTATGAAATGTGAATCAGTAGGCTTGAAATAGTGTATATAAGAATTTAAATTTATTGATTCAAATTTAAAGTATGATGGTGTATGTATGATATCGAGGTGTACCAAAGGTGATATGGCATTGTATTATTTCTAAGTTTTAATCGTGTGTGTGCTTAGATAGTACCCTTGAGTTGGTACGTGCAAATGAGGCTATGTAGTATATGATATTCTTACCAGCTAAGTTATGGATTATATGTTACTGATATAGGGTATGTTGGTGTAATGGTAATTCTCATGGTTTAGGGAAAAATATAAGTTTAGAGATATGATATTTATAGGCTATGATGGAAGTAGTATGGTTCATTAAAGTTTTGGGAATATCCATGTTACGTGTTAGAACCTAAGTTTAAATCTTGGATGATTATCTAATAGTAAGAAGAATTGAATTCTAGATGGTGCGAGCTCATGGTAAGGTTATACTAATGAAGGTTTTAAGTTAGTAATTGTTTAAGTTATTATATGATGACTATTTGGGCTATAGAAAGTTAAGAGTTATATATCAGAAGGAAGTACTATCAGTGGACCTTACATTTTCAGATATTTCAGGGTGAGTTTCTTATTAATGTGTAATTGTTATATCTTGGGCTCTAGAGTAAAGTGGTTGCAGTTCAGCTTAGAGTTTATCTAAGGGGTCCATAGACTTAGAATGACGGCTTTAATCTAAGGGGGAAATGATAGAACAAGTAACCAAGTCAGGCTCTCAAATTATAGTAGTGATGCTAGAGTATTATAGAACATTACTAGAATAGGAAGATGCCCAACCCATTCTTATCTTAGTGCAAAGTTTTGTACATCAGTTATCACGACATCTACTAATGCCTTACATGTCAGCTCCATGATCATAGTTCATGTTCATGCACATCATAGAGAATTATGTGTGCTTCCAGTTTACTCAGCAGTATAAATCATATTCCATGAATTTATGAACTCTGAACCCATATCATGACACTCATGAATCATGTACCCATTCTTTATAGTATGTTCAGTTCCAGTCCCCAGTTAAGTGTCAAGTTATGTACAGTATCCTTCCTTTCATTAGGATCTCATATTCTAACCTTCAGTGACCTCTCCTTATGAAATGATAGGGGTGATGATTAATTTTTAGATAGGAGAGAGTAAAAGAAAAGATTGTAGTATGCTTGTTTTATATAAGGCTATACTATTGAAGGAAGATTAAGGTTAAGATTTTATATATGTCATGGTTAGTTGAGAATTCTATGTGTGTTATTTTGGGGTAGTGCATGGAAGTTATTAACGATAGGGGTTTAGAGAATATGAGAAATATGATTTTATAGGTGTTGTCCTAGAAGTTCGTATGTGGTTATAATGATAGGCTTGAATGTCATGTTGGTTTATAAGTGGATGAACGCACTGTGTGCTAGTGAATTCCTGGTAAGTGGTTGAATTTAGTTGTTGAAGTGGTAAGAAAAACTATTCTTGAGATGTGAAGTTATGAAAACATATGGAGTATTGAATTCATGGTTCAGACTAGTACTGTAGTGTTATGTGTGCACTTTGTAAGTTCGAGTAGTCTTAAACGTAGTGAGAGAATTCAGTCCAGCTCAGACTTTAGTAGATAGAGTTATCAATGCCCATGTAAAGATTATAAGTAGCCCCAATTGAAGTGCAGTATTAAAGGGGAACGTATGGTTGATGACATATTTGAGGAGTAGGTCTAAGCTTGAAAGTAGAGGTTGCATTGTCTAAGCTGTAACAATTCTATCCTAGCTTATGTTTCATAGGCCTATGTTCCATGTTACAGAGTTATAGCTATGTTAAGATTCCTTACTCAGAGATCTTATTCAGATCATGCCCAATAATTCTTTTATCCCTAATGTTATTAGAACTTCTTACAAAGAGTGTTGAGGAAATACTCTAGTTGAGTATAAGCTTTTAGTATGATTCAGCTCGTATATCCATCAATTCAATTTAGCAGTCAAACAAATAATTTCCTATGATTTTTTCTATCTTTCCATCTAGTATTACTATCCAAAGTTTCATGAATATGGATATTCCATGAGGTAATTTAGTTCATTCCATGTATCATGTTTCAAATTCAGCCATCTAGTCATGACTTAGTTCATAAGTTTTCAACGCATGATCTCAGTTTTCCAAGTATTCCAACTCAGACCGTGTAATATCCCTTGTATGACCTTGGTCTCATTATCTAATGATTCATGCTTAAATTGAATTATTTATCACTTCGTAGCTCTATATGTATGATTGTATCATGAACATTTCAAGTGAGTACTAAACTCTCAACATAAATCAGCTCCATACAGTCAATAGAGTCAAGTCAGCTCAGAAATCAGTTTTATGATAAAGTTATAAGATTTCAGCTCGGCTATATCCTCATTACCAGACATTTCATGTGTACATCATTCCACACTCATAAGACTTCAACAAGTTCCTATCTATCATTCGAGGATAAAGGATTACAAAGGAGAGGTAATGCAACACCCCACGTTTTTGGATTAGAATTTGAACCACCATTCCTACGCGTGTTGTAATACCCCATATTTCTCAAGCTTAATTTAACTCTAAGCATATGAGTAATCTTTTATAAAAATTTTAAAATACCAAGTATTTTTCAGTTTAGAGCTTTACGTAGGAAATTCAGTCAGCTTTCCAACGATATAAAATTTGCCCAAATCTGATACACAGGTGAAGTGTTATAGGATATTTTATAAAATAGTGTGCCACCTGGCACTTCACCGCATTGCGTAGGCAAGCCGAATGACAATTCTAAAATTCCAGTATTGCTCCGCAATAATAGCGAGTCGCACCATAGACCTAATTCACAATTTTTCTTTTTCCAGTGAAGCCACGCAATTTCACCGCATCGCGACGAGTCCCAAATTTGCCCAGATATGATATTTAATCCTTAAAAACATTTTAAACCCATTACATGTTAAATTTTTCCCAAAATCAACAAGCTCTCTCTCAATTAACAAACCCTAATCTTAAAGCAATCAAGAGCAGAACTCAAGAAACTCACCAAGAACTCTAAGAACTTATAAATTTAGGTATGTTAGGTGTTCATCTATGGGTTCATTTCACCCATAGAGTCCAAGAATCCAATTTTAAAACTACAAGTTTATAGAATTATGATTTCCATGCTTGAAATTGATTGTACTCATGTTCATGATATTAATTGGGTTTCAATTCATGACTAATTATAAGTTTTCATGAAATAAAAATAGTTATGTGATGAATTATAAGAAGTGCATACTAAAACCTTGAACTTGCAATTGAGTATTGTATTCATGATGTTCATGTGTTGGCCATTACCATGTGAAATAATCCATGATCCCCAAGTCTTTGCTAAAATACCTATGTAAAGTAAATAGTGGAATCATGACATTTCATTATGAGGTCTCAATTATGTACAAGCTTATGCCCTACAAGTGTTTAATAAAATGTCTCTATAAATGAATTATGAACAAGTGGACTTTGTTATGCTTTTAAAGATCATGCCATTCTTTACTTTCATGCTATTGAATCCTGAGGGTATTCAATACCTAAAACTCTAGATGTTTACCTAGAGCGATAGTAGTTATAGAATAGTCTCAATCATGACACAAAATAGTAGTACTCAGCTAGTTAACAAAACTTAGTGAACTCAGTATCAGTCTAGTTCAGCTCAGTACAATCAGTTCAGTGTATATTTATTTGGGAGTAGGATTCAACACCGAGTGAACCCAAGGATAGGGGCTCACCTGCCAGCAGAGGGTATGATCCTTAGAAGCAATCCTTGCATTCCAGAACTAAGTAGCCAGTGTAGGTTGAGACATCAACCTTCTAGTTGAGGGTTGATGAGGTGTTTTAACCTACCAGTTGAGGGTACCACCATTCTCATTAGAGTACCTGCCAGATGAGGGTAACTCTTCAACTTGTCTTTACCCATCGCATGGTACTTACATCCTTCTAATTGGGGTTATAGGTTAGACCCCAATTATCTTATTTAAGGCATGTCAGTTAGATGATTACTTCCCACAGTCTCAGTTTTAGTCTCAATATAGATCTCAGTTCAGTTTTATAGAATCAGGACCGTCAGATAAAGTCAATCAGTTTCAGTAACTCAGTTATCAGAACTCAAAAATCAGCTTTAGTAAATGCTCAGTTACAGTGTACACGTATATGCATAGTACTTTATACTCAGTATTAACAGCAGTTTGAATTATCTATGTAATCTCATATTCAGTTACTCTATTTCATTAAGTCAGTTATTGTTCATGCATATGAACCCTTGCATTCAGCCTTACTTTATATAGAATAACAGTATATTCGACGTACTGATGCATACTCTTTATTTGCGCTATAATTTCTTATATCATAGGTTTGGATGCTCAGGTTCCTGACCGCGCATAGACAAATTTAGTTAGTAGCAGTAGATTTAGTAGTGAGTCCTCATATATCGAGGATGTGCTTTTATTTTATTTTTAGTTGCTTCAGTATTTCTGTAGTTGGAGTTAGTTGGGCGCTTGTCCCATCAACTCCACATTCAGACAACTCAGTTAGAGGCTTTTCAAACTAGACTAGTTCAGACAGTATTCAAATTTCCGATATTCTATCAGATATTATTTACCAGCATTTTAGTTTTTGAACCTTATAGAATTTCAACCTATTTTTTGTATTATTATAGTATTATTATTCAGTTCTCACAACAGATATTAGTCATGGGTTAGCTTGTGGTCCCTCGGGGTCATAAGCACTGTGTAGCGTTTGGGATACAGACTCAGAGCATTACAATCTTGGTATCAGATCCTAAGGTTCAATAGATTCTGAGGGATTCTGAAAGCCACATCTTGTAGAGTCTTCTGAATGTGTGTGTAGCGTGCCACACTTATGGACAAGAGGCTATGAGACATTTTTAGGAAAAGTTCCCTTCTTACAGTATTTATGTTATGCGAGTGAGCATGAGCTCAAGTTAAACTCTCAGTCTAATCCTTTCTCCCCTTCATTTACAAAAAATGCCTCCTAAAAAATCTAACAAAGGAATCGGGAATCAGTTAGCACCTTAGCCCGTTCAGGCAGATCCCCTAGACAAGCATGTCTCCCATGTAGAATTCAGAGCTACATTCATTACTTTAGCCAATTTTATAGCAGCTCAAAATGAATAACCAACTACTATTTAGGCTAACCCAGTGGACAATACTACTGTAGCCAGAATTCAGGACTTCACCAGAATGAATCCTCCCCTATTCTCAGGATCCAAGTCAGAAGCGGATCCACAGGAGTTCTTTGATTAGATTAAAAAAGTCACAGATATTATGGGAGTGACTCCCAGTGAGAGTGATGAGTTAGCTATGTATCAGCTATAAGATTTACTCATATGTGGTTTAAGCAGTAGAAGGTAGACATGGGCATAAATACAGAACCCATAGAGTGGGAAGAGTTTGCTACTGCTTTTCTAAATAGATTCTTTCCTTTAGAGCTGAAAGTAGCCAAGGTGTTAGAGTTCACCAATCTCAGGCAAGGTAATATGAGCATGAAAGATTATTCCCTCAAGTTTAGTCAGTTAGCCAGATATGCTCCCCATGTAGTAGTAGACAGTAGGTCCAGAATGAGTAAGTTTGTGTCTGGGGTATCAGAAAGTTTGGTTAAGGAGTGCAGAATAGCGATGTTAATTAAGGAGATAAAAATATCTAGGCTCATGGTCTATGCTCAACAGATAAAATAAGCTAAGAATAAGGAGGGAGAGAGAAAGGACAAGAGAGCTAAAACAGGTAGCTTCAATTTTACTCAGCCTAAGTCATAGGGTTGTAACCGTTCCCAATTTTTCTTGAAATCTTCAGTTCCAGCTCCGTCTTCATCTAGTGATCCAGTACCTAAGTTTAGAAATGGTAACAAGGATAAGGCACCAGTCTTTAAATCTTAGGGTAGTGTTATCAGTTCTCGAATAAGTCCTCTTTGTCAGAAGTATGGCAGAAACCATTAGTATGTCTGTAGGGATGGCAGTGATATTTGTTTCGGGTTTGGCAAGCCAGGTAGTAGAATCCTAGATCTTAGTCAGGTTCTCAGGGTTAGTATAATCATCCTCCAGCTCAGTCTGATTGCTCGAATCAGCAAGGTGTTGCTTCCAGTGCCACCAGTGGGCAATGCCTAAATAGGCTTTATGCACTTCAGTCCAAACAAGATCAAGAAAATTCTCCTGATATGGTTACTTGTACGTTACAGATCTTCCATTTACATGTTTATGCTTTTTGAGATCTAGGAGCTTCTTTATCTTTCATAACTCCTTATATAGCCATTAACTTTAGAGTCAGTCCAAAAATCCTAGCAGAGCCTTCCTTAGTTTCTAACCTAGTAGGTAAATCTGTCATAGCCTGATGGGTATACAGGAACTGTTTGATTATGATATCTTAGGAAGTTACTTCAATAGACCTTGTAGAGCTAGTGATGGCAGATTTTGATGTCATTCTGGGCATATATTGGATCCATTCATACTATACCTCAGTTGATTGTAGAAATAGAATTGTTTATTTTCAGTTTCCAAATAAACCAGTCCTTGAATAGAGGGGTAGTACTACAATACTTAAGGGTTAGTTGATTTCATCTTGTGCAAGTCAAAGACTCTAGTTCAGAGATTCCTAGTCGTGAGTCAGCTACAATAGTGAATGAATTCTCAGATGTATTTCTTGAAGATCTTCCTAGAGTTCCTCCCATAAGGGAAATTGACTTTGGAATAGACCTTCTTCTAGACACCCAACCTATATCTATTCCGCCATACAAAATAGCTCCAGCTGAACTCAAGGAGTTAAAAGAACAGTTAAAGGACCTTTTAGATAAGGGGTTCATTAGACCCAGTATTTCCCCGTGGGGTACACCAGTCTTATTCGTACGTAAGAAAGACGGTTCCCTCAGAATATGAATAGATTACCGCAAGTTGAACAAAGTTACAGTCAAGAATAAATACCCACTTCCTAGAATAGATGACTTATTTGACCAACTTCAGGGTGCCAGTTACTTTTCTAAGATAGACCTTAGATCAGGCTATCATCAACTCAGAGTTAGGGAATGTAAAATTTTGAAAACAGCTTTCCAAACCTAATTTGGTTACTTTAAATTTCTAGTCATGTCCTTTGGTCTTACAAATGCCCCAGTAACTTTTATGGACTTAATGAATTGAGTGTTCAAGAAGTACTTGGACTTGTTCATTATAGTCTTCATCAATGACATTCTTATTTATTCCTGTAAAGAGAATGATCAAGCAGATTACCTCAGAGTCCTACTTCAGACTCTCAGAGCTCATTAGTTGTTCGCCAAATTCAGTAAATGTGAATTTTGGCTAAGGTTAGTAGTATTCCTTGGTCATATTATTTCTGGTGATGGCATTAAGGTTGATCCTTAAAAGACCGCAGAGGTGAGAAACTAGACTAGACCTATTTCTCTGATAGATATCAAGAGTTTCTTGGGCTTAGCTGGCTATTAGTGTTGGTTTGTCACAGGGTTTTCATCTATTGCATCCCCTATGTCCAGATTGACTCGAATGAAAGTCCAGTTACAGTAGTTAGATTCCTGCGAAAAGAGTTTTCAAGAATTAAAGACTCGACTCGACTCACCTCATCCCCAGTTTTTACTCTACCAGATGATTTAAATGGGTTTGTTGTGTACTATGATGCATCCAGAGTAGGTTTGGGTTGTGTTCTCATGAAGAGAGGTAAGGTCATAGCCTATGCCTCTAGACAACTTAAGCCCCATGAGAAGAACTACCTAACTCGTAATCTTGAGTTAGCATCTATAGTGTTTGCCTTAAAGAATTAGAGGCACTATTTGTATGGGGTGCATGTGGATGTGTTCACAGATCACAAAATCCTGCAGTATGTATTTTCTTAGAAATATTTGAATCTGTGTCAGCGGAGGTGATTAGAATTGCTAAAAGATTATGATATAAGTGTTTTGTACCATCCGGGTAAGGCTAATGTAGTAGCTGATGCTCTCAGTAGTTTTTCTATGGGTAGTGTTGCTCATATTGAAGATGGTAGGAAGAAGTTAGTTTAGAAAGTTTATCAGCTTGCCCGACTAGGTGTCCTCTTAGTCGATTCAGCAGAGGACAGTGTGTGGGTGCAGAATAGTTCAAAATCATCTCTAGTTTTCAAAGTAAAGGAAAAATAGGATAGAGATCCCAGTCTCGTTAAGCTAAAAGAGTTAGTCAGAGATAAAAAAGTAGAGGTTTTCTCCCGAGGAGGAGATGGTGCATTGCGTTGCAAGGGTTGGATATGCATGCCAGGTGTAGATGACTTAAGGCAATGAATTCTTGGAAAAGCACATGGTGCACGTTACTCTATTTATCTAGGGGCCACTAAGATGTATCACAATTTGCACGAGATCTATTGGTGGAGTGGGATAAAAAAGGATATTGCAGATTTTGTAGCTAAGTTCTCTACGTGTCAACAGGTTAGGATTAAGCACCAAAAACCTAGTGGGTCCATGCAAGAGTTTAGTATTCCCACGTGGAAATATGAAGAAGTAAATATGGACTTTGTGATGGGTTTGCCTCGTACTCAATGTCAGCATGATTCTATTTACGTCAGTAAAGATAAGATGACCAAATAACCTTATTTCTTGCTAGTTCGTACTTCTTATTAAGCCGAGGACTATTCCAAACTCTATATCAGAGAAATGGTCAAGTTATACGGAGTTCCAATGTCTATCATCTCAGATAGAGGTACCTAGTTTACCTCTCATTTCTGGAAACCATTCCAAAAGGGTTTTGGTACCCAAGTTCACCTAAGTACAACCTTCCACCCTCAGATAGATGGTCAAGAAAAAAGGACCATTCAGACTCTAGAAGATATGTTAAGAGCCTATGTTGTTGATTTTAAAGGTAGTTGGGATGACTACTAGCCTTTGATCGAATTTGCATATAATAACAGTTACCATTCCAGTATTCAGATGGCTCCGTTTAAAGCTCTTTATGGCAAGAGATGTCTATCTACAATTAGTTGGTTTGAGGTATGTGAGGCCATAGTAGTAGGGCCTGATTTAGTATTTGATGCCTTAGAAAAGGTTCAGTTGACCAGAGAAAAGCTTCGTGTTGCCCAGAGCTGACAGAAATTGTATGCAGATGTCAGGAGAAAGGATCTCAAGTTTGAGATTAGTGATTTTATGTTCTTGAAAGTCTCTCTTATGAAGGGGGTGGAGAGGTTTGGAAAGAATGGAAAGCTTAGTACCCGATATGTTGATCTTTACAGAATTCTCAACTATTTCAGAAAGGTAGCTTACGAGCTTGAGCTACCTTCAGATCTAGATTTAGTACACCCAATATTCCACGTCTCCTTGCTAAAGAAATACATTGCTGACCCAATAGAAATAGTTCCTTTAGAGGGCATAGATATTCAGAATAATCTCTCTTTCAAAGAGGTTCCAGTCCAGATCCTCAATTGTCAGATTCGCAGACTGAGGAACAAAGAAGTTCCATTGGTCTAAGTTCTTTGGTGGAATCAGTTTGTTGAGGGAGATACTTGGGAAGTAGAAGAATATATGCAGACCAAGTATCCTCACCCCTTCTTCACAAATTCAGATTTAGCTTAAGGTAAAAGTCCTTCTTAGATTTTCTTAGTTCCATGTTCAGTTACAGTTATAAACTTGGTATTCTTTTCCATTGCATATTCAATCATGCATTCAAGAATCAATTCAGTCATGTACTCATGCATCAGATATGCATCTTCAGTATGAAAACCCAACTTATTAGTAGCTTCATTCATATATTCTATGCATTAGATATGCATGAATAGTGTGTAAACTCAGTATATCAGTGTTTCTCAGCTCAATTAGCCTCATTCGAGAATGAATGTTCCCAAGGGGGAGATACTATAATACCCCATATTTCTTAAGATTAATTTAGCTCTAATAACATTAGTAATCTTATATAAATTTTTTAAAAAACCCAACATTTTTTAGTTCAGAGCTTACCATCGCGTAGGAAATTCAATCAGTTTTCCAACAAAATAAAATTCGTCCAAATCCGATACCTGGGTGAAGAGTTTTAACATGTTTTGTGAAATAGTGTGCCACCTGGCACTTCACCGCATCACGGAGGCCAGCTAAATGACAATTGTAAAATTTCAGTGTTGCTCCATGATAATGGTGTGTCGCGCAATAAACCCAGTTCATAATTATCTTTTTTCCAGTGAAGCTGCGCGATTTCACCGTGTCACAATGAGTCCCAAATTTGTTTCTAGTGTGGCAACGCGATTCCACCACGTCGCGCCACTAGCTATTTTCTCATTTGTCAATTTCCAGAGACACAACACGATAGTGACACATCGCGCCAAGGGCCTAGTTCGGAAAATTTTGATGAAAATTAAAAGTTTTGCTCAGGGTTAAACTAGTCTTTTCCCATGATTTTAATACCCCCAGATATGGGATTTAATTCCTAAAATTATTTTAGACCCATTATTTATTAACTTTTCCCCAAAATCAACAAGCTCTCTCTCAATTAGAAAACCTTAATCTTCAAGTAATCAAGAGAAAATCTAAAGAAATTCACCAATAACTCCAAGAACTTATTAATTCAGGTATGTTAGGTGTTCATCTATGGGTTCCTTTAACCCACACAGTCCAAGAATCCATTTTTAAAACTACAAGTTTATAGAATTATGATTTCCATTCTTGAAATTGATTTTACTCATGTTCATGATAGTAATTGGGTTTCAATTCATAATTAATTATAAGTTTCCATGAAATTAAAATAGTTATGTGATGAATTATATGAAGTGCATGCTAAACCCTTGAATTTGTAATTAAGTATTAAATTCATGATGTTCATGTGTTCGCCATTATCATGTAAGATAATCAATGCTCCCCAAGTGTTTGCTAAAATGCCTATATAAAGTAAATAGTGGAATCATGATATGTCATTATGAGGTCTCAATCATGTAAAAGCTTACGCCCTACAAGTGTTTGATAAAATGTCTCTATGAATGAATTATGAACAAGTGGACATTGTTATGCTTTTCAAGATTATGCCATGCTTTACTTTTATGCTATCGAGTATTGGGGGTATTCAATACCCAAAAATCTTGTCGTTTATCTAGAGCTATAGTAGTTATAGAATAGTCTCAGTCATGACACAAATCAGTAGTACTCAAATAGTTAACAAAACTCAGTCAGTTACAGAACTCAATATCAGTCTAGTTCAGCTCAGTACAATCAGTTCAATGTCTATTTAGTTAGGAGTAGGATTCAACATCGAGTGAACCCAAGGATGGGGGCTCACCTACCAGTAGAGGGTATGATCCTTAGAAGCAGTTTTTTCTGGAAAGTATTCCAAAAGGGTCTTGGTATCCAAGTTCACCTCAGTACAACCTTCCACTCTCAGATAGATGGTCAAGAAAAAATGACAATTCAGACTCTAGAATATATGTTAAGAGCCTCCGTTGTTGATTTTAAAGGTAGTTGGGATGACCACTAGCCATTGATCGAATTCGCCTATAATAGCAGTTACCATTCCAGTATTTAGATGGCTCCGTTTGAGGCTCTTTATAGTAGGAGATGTATATCTCTAATTAGTTGGTTTGAGGTAGGTAATACTGCATTAGTAGGGCCTGATTTAGTGTTTGATGCCTTAGAAAAGGTTCAGTTGATCAGAGAAAGGCTTAGGGCTGCCCAGAGCCAATAGAAATTGTAAGCAGAAGTGAGGAGAAAGGATCTCGAGTTTGAGATTGGTGATTTTGTGTTCTTGAAAATCTCTCCCATGAAGAGGGTGAAAAGGTTTGGAAAGAAGGGAAAGATTAGTCCCTAATATGTCGGTCATTACAAAATTCTTAGCTATTTTAGAAAGATAGCTTACGATCTTGAGCTGCCTTCAGATCTTGCTTCGGTACACCCAATATTCCACGTCTCCTTGCTAAAGAAATACATTGGTGACCCAGTAGGAATATTTACTTTAGAGGGAATAGTTATTCATAATGATCTCTCTTTTTGAGAGGTTCCAGTCCAGATCCTCAATTGTTAGATTCGCAGATTGAGGAACAAAGAAGTTCCATTGGTCTAAGTTCTTTGGTGGAATCAGTCTGTTGAGGGAGCTACTTGGGATGTAGAAGCATATATGCAAACCAAGTATCCTCACCTCTTCTTCGCACATTCAGATTCATCATAAGGTAACATTTTTTCTTAGATTTTCTTAGTTCTATGTTCAGTTGCAGTTATAAACTTGGTATTCTTTACCATTGCATATTCAGTCATGCATTCATGAATCAGTTCAGTCATGTACTCATGCATTAGATATGCATGTTCAGTATGAAAACCCAGCTTATTAGTAGCTTCAAAAATATATTCTGTGCATCAGATATACATGAGTAGTGTGTAAACTCAGTCTATCAGTGTTTCTCAACTTAATCAGTCTCATTCGAGGATGAATGTTCCCAAGGAGGAAATGTTGTAATACCCCATATTTCTCAAGCTTAATTTAGCTCTAAGCATATTAGTAATCTTGTATAAAAATTTTAAAATACCTGGTATTTTTTAGTATATAGCTTACCATTGCATAGGAAATTCAGTCAGCTTTCCTAAGATATAAAATTCGTCGAAATCCCATACCTGGGTGAGTAGTTATAACATATTTTGTAAAACAGTGAGCCACCTGGCACTCCACCGTATTGCGGAGGCTAGCTAAATGGCAATTGTCAAATTTTAGTATTGCTCCGTTATAATGGCGCATCATGCCATAAATCCAATTCATAATTGTCCCACACGATTTCACCACATCGCGATAAGTCCCAAATTCGTATCCAGTGTGGCAACACAATTCCACCGCATCGTGCCACTAGCCATTTTCTTAGTAGTCAATTTCCAGTGACACGATACGATAGCGCCACATTGCGCCAAGGGCCCAAGTCAAAAAATTTTAACAAAAATTAAAAGTTCCGTCCAAGGTTAAACTAGTCTTTTCCCATAATTTTAATACACCCAGATATGGGATTTAATCCCTAAAAACATTTTATCCCCATTATTTATTAACTTTTCTCCAAAATCAACAAGCTCTCTCTCAATTAGCAAACCCTAAACTTCAATTAATCAAGAGCAAATCTCAATAAACTCACCAATAACTCTAAGAACTTTTCAATTCAGGTATGTTAGGTGTTCATCTATGGGTTCCTTTCACCCATAGAGTCCAAGAATCCATTTTTAAAACTACAAGTTTATAGAATTATGATTTCTATTCTTTAAATTGATTGTACTCATGTTCATCATAGTATTTGGGTTTCAATTCATGATTAATTATGAGTTTCCATGAAATTAAAATAGTTATGTGATGAATTATATGAAGTGCATTCAAAACCCTTGAATTTGCAATTGAGTATTAAATTCATAATGTTCAGGTATTGGCCATTATCATGTTAAATAATCCATGCTCTCCAAGTGTTTGCTAAAATGCCTATGTGAATTAAATAGTGGAATCATGACATGCCATTATGAGGTCTAAATCATGTACAAGCTTATGCCCTACAAGTGTTTGATAAAATATCTCTATGAATGAATTATGAAAAAGTGGACATTGTTTTGCTTTTCAACATTATGACATGATTTACTTTCATGCTATCGAGTAATGGGGGCATTCAATACCCAAAAATCTAGCTATTTATCAAGAGCTACAATAGTTATAGAATAGTCTCAGTCATGACACAAATTAGTAGTACTCAGATAGTTAATAGAACTCAGTCAGTTACAGAACACAGTATCGATCTAGTTTAGATCAGTATAATTATTTCAATGTCTATTCAGTTGGGAGTAGAATTCAACACCGAGTTAACACATGGATGGGGGCTCACCTACCAGTAGAGGGTGTGATCCTCAGAAGCAGTCTTTTTTGGAAAGCATTCCAAAACGGTCTTGGTACCCAAGTTCACCTCAGTACAGCCTTCTACCCTAAGATAGATGGTTAAGAAAAATTGACTATTCAGACTCTATAATATATGTTAAGAGCCTGCATTATTGATTTTAAAGGTAATTGGGATGACCACTAGCTATTGATCGAATTCGCCTATAATAACAATTACCATTCTAGTATTTAGATGGATCCGTTTGAGGCTCTTTATGATAGGAGTTGTATATCTCCAATTTGTTGGTTTGAGGTAGGTTAGGCCACAGTAGTAGGGCCAAATTTAGTTTTTCATGCCTTATAAAAGGTTCAGTTGATCAGAGAAAGGCTTAGGACTGCCCAGAGCTGACAGAAATTTTATGTACATATGAGGAAAAAGGATCTCAAGTTTAAGATTGGTGATTTTATGTTCTTGAAAATCTCTCCCATGAAGGGGTTGAAGAGTTTTGGCAAGAAGGGAAAGCTCAATACCCGATATGATGATCTTTACAGAATTCTTAGCTGTTTTGGAAAGGTAGCTTACGAGCTTGAGCTTCCTTCAGATCTAGATTTAGTACACCCAATATTCCATGTCTCCTTGCTAAAGAAATACATTGGTGACCTAATAGAAATAGTTCCCTTAGAGGGCATAGATATTCAGAATAATCTCTATTTTAAAGAGGTTCTAGTCCAGATCCTCAATTGTTAGATTCGCAGACTGAGGAACAAAGAAGTTCCATTGGTCTAAGTTCTTTGGCGAAATCAGTCCGTTGAGGGAGATACATGGGAAGTAGAAGTATATATGCAGACCAAGTTTCCTCACCTCTTCTTTACAAATTCAGATTCAGCTTAAGGTAACGGTCTTTCTTAGATTTGCTTAGTTCCATGTTCAGTTACAGTTATAAACTTGGTATTCTTTACCATTGCATATTTAGTCATGCATTCATGAATCATTTCAGTCATGTACTCATGCATCAGATATGTATGTTAAGTATGAAAACCCAACTTATTAGTAGCTTCAGTCATGTATTTTGTGCATCAGATATGCATGAACAGTGTGTAAACTCAGTCTATCAGTGTTTCTCAGCTTAATCAGTCTCTTTCAAGGACGAATGTTCTCAAGGGAGAGATATTGTAATACCCTGTATTTCTCAAGATTAATTGAGCTCTAAGCACATTAGTAATCTTGTATAAAATTTTAAAAAAAAATCCAGTATTTTTCAGTTTAGAGCTTACCATTTCGTAGGAAATTCAGTCAGCTTTTCAATGATATAAAATTCATCCAAATCCGATACCTGGGTGAAGAGTTATAACATATTTTGTAAAATAGTGTGCCACCTGGCACTTCACCGCATCATAGAGGCCAGCTAAATGGCAATTGTCAAATTCCAGTGTTGCTCCACGACAATGGCACGTCGCGCCATAAACCTTATTCATAATTGTCCTTTTTCCATTGAAGCCACGCGATTTCACCGCATCACAATGAGTCCCAAATTCATATCCAGTGTGGCAATGCGATTCCACCGTGTCATGTCACTAGCCTTTCTTTCAGTTGTCAATTTCCAGTTACATGACGCGATACCGCTACATCGCGCCAAGGGCCCAAGTCCAAAAATTTTGACGAAAATTAAAAGTTTCGTCTAGGGTTAAACTAGTCTTATCACATGATTTTAATACGGCTAGATATGGGATTTAATCCCTAAAAACATTTTAAACCCATTATTTATTAACTTTTCCCCAAAATCAACAAGCTCTCTCTTAATTAGCAAACCCTAATCTTCAAGTAATCAAGAGCAAATCTCTAGAAACTCACCAAGAACTCCAAGAACTTATCAATTTAGCTATGTTAGATGTTCATCTATGGTTTCCTTTCACCAATAGAGTCCAAGAATTCTTTTTTAAAACTACAAGTTTATAGAATTATGATTTCCATTCTTAAAATTGATTTTACTCATGTTCATGATAGTAATTGGGTTTCAATTCATGATTAATTATAAGTTTTCATGAAATTAAAATATTTATTTGATGAATTATACGAATTGCATGCTAAATCCTTCAATTTGCAATTGAGTATTAAATTCACGATGTTCATGTGCTAGCCATTATCATGTGAAATAATCAATGCTCCCCAAGTGTTTGTTAAAATGCCTATGTGAAGTAAATATTGGAATCATGGCATGTCATTATGAGGTCTAAATCATGTACAAGCTTATGCCCTACAAGTTTTTGATAAAATGTCTCTATGAATGAATTATGAACAAGTGGACATTGTTATGCTTTTCAAGATTATGCCATGCTTTACTTTCATTCTATCGAGTCCTAGGGGTATTCAAAACCCAAAAATCTAGCTATTTATCTAGAGATGCAGCAGTTATAGAATAGTATCAGTAATGACACAAAATAGTAGTACTCAAATAGTTAACAAAACTCAGTGAACTCAGTCAGTTACAGAACTCAGTATCAGTCTAGTTTAGCTCAGTATAATCAGCTCAATGTCTATTCAGTTGGGAGTAGGATTCAGCATCGAGTGAACCCAAGAATAGGGGCTCACTTTCCAGTAGAGGGTGTGATCCTTAGAAGTAGTCCTTGTATTCTAGAACTATGTATCTAGTGTAGGTTGATACATCAACCTACCAGTTGAGGGTTGATGAGGTGTTTTGACCTACCAGTTAATGGTACCACCGTTCTCATTAGAGTACCTGCCAGATGAGGGTAACTCTTTAGCTTGTCTTTATTGGTGGCACGGTACTGACACTCTTCCAATTGGGGTTACAGGTTGGACCTCAGTAATCTTATTTGGGGCATGTCAGTTAGATAATTACTTCCAACAGTCTCAATTTTAGTCTTAGTATAGAACTCAGTTCAGTTCTATAGAATTAGGACTGTCAGATACAGTCAATCAGTTTCAGTAACTTAGTTATCAATAATCTCAGATATCAGTTACTCATTTATTTGAACTTAGAAATCAGAACTCAGCTTCAGTAAAAGCTCAATTATAGTATACACGTATATGCATAAAACTACATACTCAGTATTTATAGTAGTTTTAGCTATCCATTTACTCTCATATTCAGTTACTCTATATCATCCAGTCAGTTATTGTTCATGCACATAAACTCTTCCATTCATCCTTACTTCATCTATCATACTAGTACATTCCACATACTGACACGTACTCTTTCTTTGCACTATAATGTCTCATATCATTGGCTTGGATGATTAGGTTCCTGACCGCGCATAGATAAATTTAGTTAGCAAAACAGATTCTGTAGTGAGTCCTCATCTATTAAGGATGTGCTTTTATTTCAGTATTTTCAATAGCTTCAGTATTTTAGTAGTCAGAGTTAGTTGGGGGCTTCCCCATCAACTCTACATTCAGACAGCTCAGTTAGAGGCTTTTTAGGCTAGATTAGTTCAGACAGTATTCAGATTTTAGATGTTTTATCAGATGTTATTATTTACTAGTATTTTAGATTTTGAACCTTATGGCATTTCAGTCTATTTTTTGCATTATTACAGTATTATTATTCAGTGCTCACAACAGATATTAGTCATTGGTTAGCTTGTGGTCCCTCAGGGTCATATGCACCATGTAGCATCCGGGGTGCAGACTCGGGGCGTGACATATGTAAACTCTAATTCCATGATTTTTATTTGAATACATGTGTCATTATCATTATACTAGTGTTAATAATGCTTTTGAGGTAAAAAATATTCATGGGAATCACTTAGAGAAAAGTTGAGCTAAGAACCTTTGATTCGGCCAAATCTTTGTATTCGATTCTTCAAGGGACTACTTTGAACGTGTATAACTTTTTATATATTTGGAATTTTTCAGCTAAAAACCCACCAAATGATATATAATTGAGTTAGCTTTCCAACAATACCAGTTTTTCCTTAATTCAGTACCCGAGTTAATAGTTATGGCCCTGCAAAGGTCGTGCGTCGTGTGACAATCACAAATAGCCACTGTAAAGGGTGTACGATGGCTATACATCACCCACTTGGGGCTGTGTGATGGCCATGCATTTCCCACCTTGGCTTTGGCAATTTCTATGCATCATATGGTGATTGCATAGTGCCAAAAATGCTCCTTTTTTACTTAAATTAAGTGCGTTGAAGTCTTTTCACATCCCTAATCCATCCCGAATCACTCCTAATTGACATAAGGGGAATTTAAACCCATAAATTCCACTCTCTTAACCCCAAGCATTCAAGTCACGATTCAAAAACTGTCATCCTCTCCCAAAAATATAATCCAAGCTCCTTTCTCAAGAAATTAATAATTCAAGCTTCCAAGTTTAAGAAAGCCTCAATAAATTTTCAAGAAATCATCTATTACGGTATGTGGATGTTCATCAATGGGTCCTTTCACAAATTGAGCCCAAAAACTCTTTTTGAGTAAAGTATGAGTTTTTCCTCTATTGTGAAGTTTATTATGATCAAGATAAGTTAAATTCATATTATTTCTTAGTATTTTGAACTTAATTCATGTTTAAGTATGATTGCATGAAAATTTAGGTTATCTCATGCTTCAAGTTTTGATTTCTCATGTCCTATTCAAGTGAATTTTATATTATAATATCAAATTATGAACTTTGCCATGTAATCATGTTGTTTACTTATGTTTAACACGTTCCCATGCTCAAGTTCATGCTCTTTACTTACTTGGTGAGATGTTTATGTTTTGGATCTTTAAACCATGATTTCCATACTACAGTTTTAAGCATTTATATCATATTTTATGAATCATTCAGTGTTGGCGGGTTTTGAACACCCGATTCCTAGGTATTTTTACATAATTTCAAATTTCCAAGTAGAAGTCAGTAAGAACCATGATTTTATCCCCATACTTAGATTATCATTTTTTTAACGAACCCACCAGTAATATTTTATGTTAAATATCCCACTTTAAAAGTTAATGGTTACTTTGGATTATGCATGCACTATTAATTTTCAAAACACCATGTTTGAGCATATCCGTCTTCAGTGTTTGCATCAGTTCATGATTTCAATGTCAGTTCATTTGGGAGTAGGACTTAGTACCGACCGAACCCACGGGTGGGGTCTCACCTACTAGTAGAGGGTATGACCCTTAGTAGCAATCCCTAAGTTACACAACAATGTAGCTAGTGTAGGTTTGAGATATCTACCTGCCAGTCGAGGTTTAACACATATCTCATAAGAGCACCTGCTAGTAGAGGGTGACTCTTTAGTCATTCGGGACAATAGTTTAGTATATTCACACAACCGGTGTTAGTACCTGTGGTACGGTATTGACACCCTTCTAACTGGGGTTACAGGTTGGACCCCAATTAGCTTAGATTAGGGCATGTCAGTTATATGATAACTCCCATAGTTTTAGTCAGTACTAAGTCCATACAAGTTCAGGTTTGCTTGATCAAGTAATCATATTTTTAGTTATTCAGATACCAGTTATTCAGATTATTTTAGTACATGCTTTACTTGGTCATGTGTTCTTAGTTTTACATGGTCATGTTTTTATGTTCAGTATCCATACATGACCCTCAATTCAGTTTTATAGTATATTCAGCTTTGCATGAGATTTACATACAATATTCATGTTTTATCGCTTCCCAGCTTTAGTTCTACTTATCCTACAAAAGTAAAGATTTAAGAAACTAAGTGTCGTGATTTACCAACTTATCAAATTATGTTTGTTACTCATGTTTTAAGATACTTCAGCTTTTAGTTGATTTTAGTCTCTTGGTGAGTCTACCTGCACTTAGCATGTATGTTTTATGATTTTGTATCTACTCAGTTTTACTTAATGCCTACATTGTCTCATAATGTAGGTACCAGTTGTAGGCAACACATCATAATCAAACAGTTTGCAATTTCCAGCTAGCAGGTGATGAGTTCTCCTATTTTGGGGACTTTAGTCAGTTGTAATTTATGTATCATATTGCATTTATTCATATGTATTGATTAGTGGTTGTTGGAGGCATTTACCATCTATCTATAGTTAGTATAGTAAAGACTTCATAGATGGCAAGTCAGAATCATAAACTGTAAATTCCAATTCTCTCTTCAATTTTATTAGATTATAAACTTTATCTATATTTTATTTATCCAGATTATGTCATGATTATGTTTCTGCACAGAAAATTTAACTATTTTGTATATATTATAAATCAGTCACTCAAGTATCACGCCAGTTCATGGGTTATCTTGGGATCACCTATGGTTCTAAGCACCATGTTACGACTAGGGAGTAGTCTTAGGTCATGACATTATGATAATAAATAATGTCTGTCATGTTTTGGAGTTGCAAAAAAACTTAGTTTGTACTTGACTTCTAACTAAGAATGGACTCAAATAGATATTTGTTTCCAACAAAATTATAATAAGTAAGGGTAAGTGTATCTATGTAAAGGTTATCTCTCCAAGGACCTTTTTTAAGATCAATGTAATGACAATTGATATGAATGACAGTTTTTTTTTCTTACTTACTAGAGTGAAATGATTTATGGCATGAACGTTTAGGATATTTTTATTATAAAACCTTGCAAAAATTAATTAGTTTGGAAGTTTTGCCTAACTTTGAGAGCAGTAAATTAGAGTATCAAACATGTGATAAATAGAAGAATGCTAAGCATCCAAATAAGTCTATTAAGAGGATTCCAATCCTTTAGACTTAATCCATAGAGAAATTTTTGATATGAAGTCAACACCATCTTATAGTGGAAAAAAGCATTTCATAACTTTTATTGACAATTGCACTAGATATTATTATGTTTATTTGCTGAATAGTAAAGATGAAGAAATAGAAATATTTAAGTAATATTAAACTGAAGTTGAAAATTAGTTGGATAAAAAGATTAAAATAATGAGAAGTGATAGGGTGGAGAGTATAAATCTTCTTTTGCAGAGATATGTCTGGAAAATGGAATTATCCATCAAACTAATGCCCTGTAATCACCTCAATAAGATGAAATTATGGAAATAAGAAACTGAACATTGAAGAAAATGATGAATACCTTACTTTTAAGTTCAAGTTTACCGCAAAACTTGTAGGGAGATGCTATCCTTATAGCAAATGGAATACTCAATAGAGTTGCCCATAGTATGATATAGTCTATTCCATATGAGAAATGGAAAGTAAGGATAATTAGGTTGAAATATTTCAAAGTATGGTAGTGTCTACCCAAAGTCATAGTTCATATACCCAAAAAGGTAAAAATAGGGCCAAAGACTATGGACTGTATTCTCATCAGATATACTACAAATATTAAGGCATCTTGATTTTTAGTTCATAAATCTAAATATACAACTATTAATGATAATTTGGTAGTTTAATCATATAATGCTAAGTTCTTTGAACATATTTATCCATATAAAACATGATATGGGTTGTCTAGTGAATGGTCTAAATGACCTTGGGATGAACAGAAGGAGAATATATGTAATGAAGAGAATCCACGGTATAGTAATTGATAAGAATGTTGACTTCCTTTGAATTAGATGTTGTAATATTTCATCTAAAAAATGAGCTTCAAACATTCAAAGCAGCAATGTCTTATGTGGACTCATAATTTTGGAAAGAGTATATAAATAATGAGATTGATTCAATCATGAGTCACTATACTTAGAAGTTGGTTGATATTTTGCCAGAAAATAAAACTTTAGATTCTGAATAGATCTTCAAAAGGAAAATGAAAGTTGGTGGTACAATTGACAGGCATAAGACAAGATTTGTCATAAAAGGCTTTAGATAAAAAGAAGGCCTTTATTATTTTGACACATACTCGCCAGTAATAAAGATAACGTCTATTCAGATGTTGGTTACATTAGTGGTGGTATATGATCTTGAAATCTATCAAATAAATAAGAAACAACTTTCTTGAATGGAGGTTTGGAGGAAGAAATTTGCATGGAACAACCCGAGGGTTTGATTCCTGGTAAGAAAAGAAAACTATGTAAACTTTTTAATTCACTCTATGGACTAATGCAAACACCCAAATAGTGACATACAAGTTTGACTAAACTATGTTGGAAAATAAATTTAAGATAAATGAATGTGATAAATGTGCTTAATTAAAGATACTCCAAATCACACTGTCATTGTTTGTTTGTATATGGATGACATGTTGATCATAAGTAGAGGTATTTTGACATAAATGCAACTAAACAAATGATTGCAATCAAATTTGATATAAAAGACCTTGGAGTTATTGATGTGATCTTAGGGATAAGAATTCATAAAACTGCACAAGAGTTGACATTTTCACAGTCTCATTACATTAAAAGGTACTTAAAATATTCAAGTATTTGGATTTCAAGATAGCCAAGACCCCATTAGATGCGAGCTTTGCTCTTTAAATGAATGAAGGTGAAAGTGACTCACAATTGGACTACACAAGAGTGTTGGGAAGTTTGATATATATCATGAATTGTACATGACCAGATATAGCATGCACTATTAGTAAATTGAGTTAGTAGACTAGTAATACTAATCAAACTCATTGGATGATAATTAAAAGATTTTTGGTGTATCTAAAATTTACTCAAGACTATAATTTACATTATAACAAATATCCAATAGTAATTGAAGGATATTATGTTGCAAATTGGATCATTGGGTTAAATAAAGTAAAATCAATGAGTAGATATGTATTTACTATTGGAGGAGGATAAAATTCTTAAAAATTAGTCAAACAGACATGTATTGATCTCTCTACAATGGAATCTAAATTTATCACGTCAGATAAATCCAACAAAGAGGCTTAATGGCTCCAAATTTTTTTGGAAGATATTACTTATGGACCCAAACCTTTGGCTCCACTATGCATACACTGTGATAGTCAACCAACAATAGTTAGGGCAAAGAGAATTATGTATAACAAAAAATCTTGCATATAAGATGAAGATTAACACCGCTAGAGAACTACTCTCTAGAGGAATTATCACAATTGCCTATGTGAAGTCAAAGGATAATTTGTTGGATCTACTTATAAAAAGACTAACTAGAGAGGTAGTTAGTTGGATAATTGAAGGAAATGGGTTTACAACCTAGGATAAGTTATCACAGTAGTAAATCTAGCTAGCAAATTGGAGATCCTAAGAGCTAGGTTCAAAAAGACCAAATAAAGTTGTGATAGGAAGTTCAACATTGTCAATTAACTCAATCCATTCCCATGATGAAGACAATGTTCAAGAACAAGGACAAGGCTTATGGTTTGAAGGTTTTTCATAGTTTCTAAGTTTGGTAGATTTCAAAAAATAGTTTGATAAATAGGATTAAATGTTTAGTATCACCTATATAAGGGTAAAGTGAAAGTAACATTAAGGAGAATGATAGTAAAGTCCCATTCTCTAAGCTCTCATGAAACAAATAAGTGTTTGTGGCTGAAATGAACAAAACTGTGAGAACCATAAATGGCAAAAGTATATTTGTGTGACTTGTGTTGTCTAGGTGTACACAAAAGTTCAACGATTCAAAAATATCACATCTATCGATTGACAGAATTCATTCGATGCAAGTTCACTATGAAAAGTTCAAAGGAAAACCTACTTATCTAGATATAATTAGACTTTTCTTGTAGATCACACACATGCTCATATATTTTTTAATGAAATAGCTATTCCCCATTCATGTGGGGGATTATTAGGTTTGTGATAAAAGTGAAAGGAAAATAGAGAAAATAAAAATGGTGGAAAAGTGAAAATATGTATTCACTTTATGGAAGAAGTGTTCTCCCACATTGGTGGGATAAAGGAGCTTTTTCATTCTTAAATATTGAAGCATGCTTTCATGTGGATAGTAAGTGAAACATCCTGGGTTTTGACCCTTAGAAAATTTCCTGAAATTCTCGTTCTTCAGATCTAATATGACTCATGGTTATAAGCCGTATGTCGGGGTATGAGTGGTATGGTCTTGTCGTATGCTAAACAGTGTTAGTTGGTGGTATGGTTTTGGTCACTGGAATAGCTACGACTTAGGGTTATGAGTCATATGTATTGGTATAAGTCGTATCAAGAAATTGTATGGTGGGCAGTGTTTGATCCTCCTAGTTTTTCATTCTGTCAGAGATACGGGTTATGGGTATGGATCGCATGCAGTGGTTACAACTTGGTTGGATGAGTCATATGCTAGGAAGTGTTTGATCCAAGGGTTGAGGCTTAGATACAAGTGGTGGGTACCAACTATATAGAAGGGTATGACTCGTATGGGTTAGTCGTATCCCTACGATGAGTTTTTAAAAGATTTAAGTGGGGGTATTCTGGATATTTTCCTACTTACCCAAACTAGGACCCACGACTTCTAACACACTTTGGAGGATATTTACATTATTATTCTATCCATTAATACATAAACTATTCCAAAACACTCCATAATTTTCTCAAGAGTTTCTGAGGCAAGAAGGCTAGGGTTTTATCTTGCATATTGCTTTGAGGTTTGTATTGGTGATTTATTTCCACCAAATTATTTAGTGTAATGCATAATTTTTTTCCCTCATTATAATTTTAACTAAAGGTGCGGTTTATATGATTGATTTCATGGTTTTACTATTTCATGATTATGGTTTTCAACTATTATTTAGGGTTTTTGATATTGCATGCTTGGTTATGGTTTCCTATGGTTTTACTTATGCTTTTATATGCATCAATGGTGGATTTTTATAATTGGATTGCATGGTAATGGTTTAATGGTCTTTGGAATTGGCTTTGGTTATATTATGCCCTGAAGGTGTTTGATAAAATGCTTATAAAGATATGCTCATTGGATTGACTTCTTGTAATGGAACTCTTGCATATTTTAAGCTTGATAAAGGATTTATACATGGTTTAAATGGTTTGAAAAGTCAAAAGGCAAAATGCTTATGCTTGTGGAGAACATAAAAGTCTCCTAAGTGGATTTAATATGGTAATTAGAAGGCCACCTAAGTCCTACTTAACCTAAATTATTTGGCAAAGGATATTACATGTAAGTAATAGGGTGGTATGATGATAACACTAATATTATCCTTGATTAATAAAATAATAAATAGATTAGTTGGATTGTTGGAAATAATTTTAGTTTGGTATTAATGGTGGGGTATGCAGCAAGGCCATGGAAGGTAGTAGTCCTAAGGGGACCAAAACTGGAAACTCATATTTACCGATATGAGGATGGGTCTTAGTAGACCATGTGCATGATGTCACACTATTGGGGGATGTGCTAGTCATCTCATAGGATACTTCCTTAGTTATGTGGCTATACGTATTGGAGCCCTTTCAGCAGGGGATTTGAACCCATATATCCTGTGGGTGGTTTAGGACGGCCAAGCTACATAGCCCAGGTAAAAGTTTTAAAGGCATGCTAAGCCTAGTCCCCTTTCCTAGCACTTCTATATATATGTATGATTATGTTCATTGGATGGTTTTACTTGGTTTTATAACTAGAATTATTTTATCACTATCCTAAGATTCATTCTAGCGGTCATTCGCTAACCCATCTATTAGCGGTTGTATACCCACGCTATGTAAGAATTTACTATTCTACTCCTCCTGTTTAGCACACAGATTTGGTATTAGTATTTGGACTGAGGTTGTAAGCTTCTAACCTTTTGGGAGGCATTATTTTTTGTTATGTATTTCTTTAGACACTTTTTTTTAATTTGGATACTGGTTTTGGCCTGTTGGGGGTATGTCCCAATTGAATTTGCTTACTCATTTAGATAAAGGCTTTGTGGTACTTCTAGGGTTGGTATGGACTGGATCGGTATTGGTGTTGTTGGCCTTGGCATTAGAATAAGCTGGGAGGCTGGTACCATCGGACATAATTTCTCACTGTTCTATCATATTACATTTTGGGATTGATTACCATATTATGTTTGGGTATTCTCTTTGGTTATGTCCTATGGTTTGGTTTCGTGTGGTACGGTTGGACTCAATTGGGTCGGTCATGATTGTGACCCTATCCTAGAGTCATAATGAGAACAATAATGCTATTTTATTATATGTTCAAAATTTAGTGCACCTAAGGCTGGATATAGGTGGTTGGGTTAGGTAACAGGGGGCGGTCCTCTTTCCTAGTTGGACTTAGGATGTCTATTACGACAAGTCCTAGGGTCGGATCGTGTCAATTTGGTATCAGAGCCTAGGTTCATGGTCAACTATGAAGTCCACAAATCCGTATCAAGTAGAGTCTCTTTTTGAGGTTTGAAGCGCACCCCACTCATAAGAGAGAGACTGTAAGACATTTAGGAATATTTCACTTTCTTGGTATTCTATCTTCAAGCTTGAGTACTCATTCCTGGAAATATCCTCTAATCTTTAATTGTTCGTCTTTCAAATCATGCCTCCTAGATCTAGAACATAAGGAATTTCTTCTATCCCATGTAGGGATAATGCTGAAGGGGTACATCCTACGACTGGAGTACATTTTCGATCTCATAGTCCTATTCCTGATGGTGCTGGAGTTTTTCCTATTCTGGCTAGTTCTCCTCAAGTCCCTTAGGGCAACGTGACAAATATGCAATTTTGTCAGTTTATTTCTATTATTTCCCAACTGGTCGCTGCTCAGGCTGAGCGAGGTACAGCTGGTGCTTTATCTGCTGAGGCCATAAGGGTTGATCAGTTCATAAAGATGGGTACTCTAACTTTTACTGAGGTAAAGGTGGAGAATGATCCATAGGGTTTCTTAGATGATATGGAAAAGATCTTTTGGGCATTGCAGGCTACTAAGAGGGGGTTAACTTTGTAGCTTATCAGCTCAAGGATGTTGCTTATCAGTGGTATGAGGAGTGGGATAGGGATAGAGGTGATATGGAAGAGGAAGGGTTGTAAGAGGCCTTTTTTAATGCCTTCTTGGGTCGGTTCTTTCCTCAAGAGTTAAGGGAAGCTAAGATGGAGGAGTTTCTGAACCTCTGACATGGGATGATGTTAGTAAATGAATATTCTTTGAATTTCCATTAGCATCAAGGTATGCTCTTGACTTAGTGGCTGATATGAGGTTGAGAATGAGGAAGTTTGCTTCTAGGTTAAATAGAGATTTGATTCTAGAGAGCAAGACTGCCTTGCTGATTAAAGATATGGACATCTCAAGGTTGGCTATTTATATGTAGCAAGTTGAGAATAAGAAGAGAAGGCAGGCAGAGTTTGGGGATAGGTAGGGAAAATGAGTTCTCTTATTAGGAAGTGCTTAGTCATAGGGTGGTAGAGATACTGGAAAGTGGCAGAAAAAGAAGTGAGGGGAGTTCTGGCTCTTTTGATGCTAGTGCTCCTTACCATTCGAGAGACATACGGCATCAAGGTAGTGATAATTCTCGGGCACAGGTTGCCCATTATCAGGCGAGCAGAGGTTAATTAATTTCTTTATGTCCTCCTTATCAATTCTGTGGTCATTCTTATCGAGGATATTGCGATGATGGAAAGGAAAAATGCTTCAAGTATGTCTATATAGGGGATCAACTCACGAATAATTCAGTCACTAAGGTAATCTACTTCTATTACTGCTTTTGGTTCTAGTATTGGTCTAAACAAGTTATATGCTTTGGCTTCTCGATAGGAATCTGAGGTATTACCTGATGTCGTTACTGGTACATTACAGCTTTTCTCTCGTGATGTATATTGTTTGCTTAATCTGGGGTGCACTCTTTCTTATATGACTCTATATGTAGCTGTCTTTTGGTTTTGATCTAGAAGTTATTTCAGATCTTTTTTCTATTCCTACCCCAGTAGGTGACTCAGTTATTACTATGAGAGTCTATAGAGGGTATGTGGCATCTGTTGGTGGCAAGTAGATGTTGGTGGATCTATTTGAGTTAGATATGGTAGATTTTGATGTAATTCTGGGTATGGATTAGTTGTATTCATGTTACACATCTTTGGATTGTCGGACCTGTAAAGTTATCTTTTATTTCCTTGGTGAACCAGTTGTAGAATGGAAAGGTAGTTCCTTAGCTCCTAGGGGGAGTTTTATTTCTTATCTTAGAGAGTATAAGTTAAGCTCTAAAGGTTGCCTTTATCAATTGGTCTAGGTCATAGATTCTAACTTGGAAGGTCCTTCTTTGTATTTGGTCCCTGTGGTTAATGAGTTTCCAGAGGTCTTTTCAAATAATCTTCCTGATGTTCCTCCAAACAGGGAAATAGAGTTTGGTATTGATTTGCTTCTGGACACTCATCCAATTTCTATTCCTCCATATAGAATGGATCCAGTTGAGTTGAGGGAACTTAAGGAGCAACTTAAGGATCTTCTAGATAAGGGGTTTATTCGTCCTAGTATTTCTCCATGGGGTGCACCAGTGTTGTTTGTGCACAAAAAAAGATGGTTCCTTTTGTATGTGCATTGACTATAGGTAGTTCAATAAGGTAGCAGTCAAGAACAAGTATCCACTCTCGAGGATAGATGATCTATTTGATTAGTTATAAGATGCCAAGTTTTTTTTAAGATAGATCTTCGTTCTGGGTACCATCAACTTAAGATTAGGGAGGTCGATATCCCTATGATGTCTTTTCGTACTTGGTATAGGCATTTTGAGTTTGTGGTAATGTTATTTGGGTTGACCCATGCTCTGACAAAATTTATGGACTTGATGAATTGGGTGTTCAAGTAGTACTTGGATCTCATTGTCATTATGTTTATTAATAATATTCTGGTTTATTCTAAGAGTGAAGTGGATCATGTTAATCATCTCCTTGTGGTGTTAGACTTTAAAGAAACAATAGTTATATGCCAAGTTCTCTAAGTGTGAGTTTTAGTTAAATGCAGGGACTTTCTTGGGTCATATAATTTTTAGTGAAGGGATAATGGTAGATCCACAGAAGGTTTTTATGGTGAAGAGGTGGCCTAGGCCCACGACTCTATCTAATATCTAGAGCTTCTTGGGTTTAGACGGGTATTATAGGCAGTTTGTCGAAAACTTTTCTTCACTAGCTACTCCTTGACTAAGTTGACTCAGAAGAAGGTTAAGTTTTCTTAGTCAGATGCTTATGAAAAGAGTTTTGAGAAGTTGAAGGATAAGTTGACTTTGTCTCCAATCCTGACTTTATTGGAAGGCAATGATGGGTTTGTGGTTTATTGCAATGTATATCGGGTAGGGCTTAGTTGTGTTTTGATGCAGCATGGGAAGGTGATTGCCTATGCTTTGAGGCAGTTGAAGTTACATTAGAGGAATTATCCTACTCATGATTTGGAACTATTGGCGGTTGTGTTTATTTGAAAATATAGAGGCATTATTTGTGTGGTGTTCACATGGATATCTTTTCTGATCATAAGAGTCTTCAGTACGTGTTTACTCAGAAAGAACTTAATCTCAGGAAGAGGAGGTGCTTTGAGCTTCTCTAGGATTATGATAAGAGTCTTCACTACGACCTAGGTAAGGCTAATATGGTTGTTGATGCTTTTAGCAGGTTCTCCATGAGGAGTTTGGCTCATGTGGAGGAAGGCAAGCGAGGAATTAGTGAAGGATATTCACCGCTTGGCTAATCTTGGAGTTCATTTATTGGAATCTAAGGATGGTGGTGTAATGGTGCAAGTAGTTCGATCGTCTCTTGGTGTGGAAAGTAAGGAGAAACAAGTCCTGGATCCTGTCTTGATAAAAATCAAAAGTGATGTTGGTGGGCAAAAGGTAGTGATGTTTGAGATCAGTAGTGGTGGTACTTTATGGAACCAAAGGAGGTTGTGTGTTCCTAATGTCGATGAGTTATGACAAAGGGTTTTGGCTAAGGTACATGAGTCGTGCTATGTTATTTATCTCGGCTTGACTAAGATGTATCATGATCTCAAGGAGATCTATTGGTGGAATGGCATGAAAAGAGATATAGCAAATTTCGTGGACAAGTATATGGTATGTCAATAGGTTAAGGTTGAGCACATGAGGCTAGGAGAGTTGTATCAAGACATTGATTTTCCTGAATAGAAGTGGGAAGTGATCAATATGTACTTTGTTACCGGTCTTCCTCGGTCTCAAAATCAGTATGATTCAATTTGAGTCATCGTGGATAGGATGACCAAGTCTGTGCCATTTTTGCTAGTGTGGACTACCTTTTCGGCAGATAATTATGTGAGGTTGTATCTTCAGGAGATTGTGAAGCTACATATGGTACTTGTTTCGATTATCTCGGATTGTGCTATGCAGTTTATGTCTTATTTTTGGCGGTCTTTCCAGAAAGGGTTGGGGACGAAGGTTAGTCTAAGTACTGTCTTTCATCCACAATCGGATAACAAGCGGAGAGAACTATTTAGATGTTGGAGGATATACTTCGGGCCTGTGTGATTGACTGTGGTGGCAATTGGATTAAGAATCTACCTTTGGGGGAGTTTGCTTACAATAATAGCTATCAATCGAGTATTGGTATGGCTCATTTTGAGGCATCGTATGGTAGGAGGTGTAGATCTTCTATTGGTTTGTTTAAACTTGGTGAGGAAGACATGTTTGGCCCGGATTTGGTTTACTAAGCGATGGAGAACGTGAAGGTGATTTGATATAGGCTTAAAGCTGCCTAAATTCACCAAAAGTCTTATACGGATGTTACACATATAGACTTGGAGTTTAAGGTCGAGGATAGTGTGTTCCGCAAGGTGTCTCCCATGAAGGGAGTGGTGCGGTTTGGCAAAAAGGGGACACCCAGTCCTTGGTATGTTGGTCCTTATGTGATTTTGCGGAGAGTTGGCAATGTTGCTTACTAGTTGGAGGTTCCATCTAGCTTAAGTTTGGTTCATTCGATCTTTCATGTTTCCATGTTGAGGAAGTGCATGGGTGATCTTTCTTCGGTTGTTCCTTTAGAAGGGTTGGGTATTTCAAATTCCTTGTCCTATGAAGAAGTCTTGGTTGAGTTATTGGATAGGCAAGTTTGTGGGTTGCAAACCAAAGATATGGCTTCAGTTAAGGTTCTATGGCGGAACCAAAAGGTGGAAGAAGCTATTTGGGAAGCGAAACTGGACATAAAGTCTAAGTATCCACATCTGTTTTCTTCTCTTGGGATTCATGCGAAAGGTATGTGTTCTTGAACAAATCTTTATTTTCTGAGTTTGTTAAAGAAAATATTAATATCTTTGCCTTTTTTATTTTCAAACTTTGATGAAGATTGGGAATATGTTTGATAATTCAAATAACTCTGAGTGTGGTTACCCCTACCTTGTCCGTCATTCGGGGATGAATGTTCCTAGTGGGGGAGAGTGAAACATCCTGGGTTTTAACCCATAGAAAATTTCTAGGAATTTCCATTCTCCAGACCTAATATGACTCATGGTTACGAGCCATATGATGGAGTATGAGTGGTATGGTCCTGTCGTATGGTGACCAGTGTTAGTTGGTGGGATAGTATTGGTCACTAGAATGGGTACGACTTAGGGGTATGAGTCTATAACGCCTCGAAAATACACCCTAGACGCCACACGGTGCTTTTGGTCACAAGTGAACACAAGCTAACCCATGAGCTAGTACCTCCTGCGAGCACTGAATAATATACTGATAATAAAGACATTTGCGGAAAGTAGCTGAAATTCCATAAGGTTTTAAATACTAAAAAGTATAACTGAAGTCCCAAGTCTAAGAATAACATCTGCGAAATTAGTGCAACATGATCGATAAAACCAATAAACTAACTGACTGTCTGAAAAGCCTCTAAGACTAACTGACTAGGGAGTTGATAGGACAAACCCCCAACTAACTCCGACTGACCATATAACTGAACTGTTAACTCAACTGAATAAAGATAAACTCATCCTTAAAGTATGAGGTCTTGCCACTGCTACTGATGCTGGTATTAGTACTTTGAATGTACTAGTATATGAGATGAGGTTAGTCTTTAATGCATGGGTTAACTAAACATAAAGTAATGACTGGCTGAATAACATAAGATAAATGTCTAAGCATGCATGAAAACTGAAATACTGCAAGTGCAAGAACATGAATATAATATCTCTGAAATAATCTATAAGACTGGCATACTGAAATGCTAAAGTCTAATAACTGAGTAACTGATAATCAGTATGCCTTGGTCAAGCAATTTGAACTAAATTTTGCACTGAGTACTTAACTGACACTGCGGGAGGTATCATCTAATCGGAAGGGCCCCATTCTAAGATGATTGGGGTCCAACCTGTGACCCCAGTTGGTATAGTGTCAGTACCACGACATAGGTACTAACAATGGATGTGTGGATCACTAAGCTATAGATAACCAGGGTATCAAGCCTAAACTAATGGGTGATCCCTGGGCCGAGTCACGCCTAAACTGAGGGGTGACCCCTAGGAGATAGTCAAGCTTAAACTGACGGGTGACTTCTCAAAACCCACACAGTCTATGTGGTTCTGGAATACAGGGACTGCTACTAGTGACTTTGCCTAACTAATGGGGAAGCCGCCATCCTGCATTCGCTCAGTGATAAATCCTACTCCCAATTAAAAGACACTGATTACTGAACTAAACTGAATTTATCTGAGCCAACAACTAACCAATAATACTAATTAAATGACAAGGCTCATGGTTTATCTAAAACCTTTTTGAAGATTCTAAAAACTAGGTAAACAGCTAAGTTTCAGTGGTTCAGAACTTCCAGCAATGAATAAAAATAACAATAAAGGCATGTAAAAGCTTCAAAACCATAACGGGGAAATCGTTCTACAAAATCATTCTCTTTGGCATTTCATCAAACACTTTAAATTCATAGACTTGAGCATGGGAATAGTTAAAACATGTGCTACTAACATAATTGCAAAACTAAAATCATGGTTTAAGGATGCAACATATGAAAATCACCATTCCAATGTGTCACAGACAAATTCCAACAAAAACACATGGTAAACATGATTTGAAATCAAAGTTCATAATAACTTCATGTAGATAATTCATAACAACATGTAAAAATCATAACTTTAAACTTGAAAATGGATTCTTGGACTCAATGGGTGAAAAGTGCCCATAGATGAATATCACACATACCTTTAATACTTAAATCTTGGAAGAGAACAACTTTCTTGAAAGTTTTCTTAGATTGGGACACTTGAGTTCTTGGTTTTCTTGAAAGGAAGATGATTTAACTTGATGAATTTGTAGAAAAGTTAGGGTTTATTTGAGAGAGAAATTGGGAAATTTGGGCATATAATGCCCTAACTAAAGTTAAAACCCGTGTTATTACAAATTGGGGCAATGGGAAAAGACAAGACTGCCCCTGTGGAATTTAAATTCGTAACTGGAACGTTGTTTAGGAAGCCACCATGAGTGATGAACCCTTCATCTCTATACCCACCGCAACACAATTCAATTGTGGTGAGGTTCGGAAATGAAATTCAAACGTGCCTCAATCCTCGTTTAAAAAATCCAAAACTTCCCTGAGGCATGCTCTTTACACCCCTGAACATGAATTAACTCAAAAACATACTTCTTGGGGTAGGGAAGGTTACTTTAAAAATCATCAAAGTTAAGAGGTCAAAAATAAGGCAAAGTCCCCAACACTTAGCTAAATTTTCAGGCTTTAAGTCTCTTATGCATGCACTATGAGCTGAACTAAACTAAGACTAATATGGGGTATTACAATATCTCCCCTTAGGAACATTCTTCCTTGAATGAGACTGATTAAGCTGAGAATACTGAGGGACTAAAATTACTTACTGAACATGCATGAATGAAACATGATTACATGGCTGAGTTTGAAATATGATGCATAACTGAACTAATTCGTGATTGCATGCAATGATATGGAGATGGTTATATGGATGGAACTGAGAATGGAAAAGAGATAATCTAAGGAAAACTGTTACCTTAAGCTATGTCTAAGTTTGTGGAGAAAAGAGAGGGTACTTGGTATGCATATCTTCTTCTACTTCCCAAGTTGCTCACTCAACGGACTGATTCTGCCAAAGAACTTTGACCAAGGGAACTTCTTTGTTGCTCAGTCTATGAATTTGACGATCAAGAATATCAATTGGAATTTCTTTGTAAGAAAGGCTATCCTGAATATCTGTACTTTCTAAAGTTACTACTACAATTGGATCTCCGATACACTTCTTTAACAAAGAAACATGGAACACTGAATGGACTGATGCCAAATTTGTAGGCAAATAAAGATCATAAGATACCTTTCTGAAATGACTCAAGATTCTATAAGGGCAGACATATCGGGGACAAAGCTTCCCCTTCTTGCCAATATATTCACTTCCTTCATGGGTGAGATTTTCAAATACAGCAAATTCCCAACTGCAAACTCAAGATCTCTCCTACGCATATCTGTATAGAATTTCTGAAGGCTTTGAGCTATCTTGAGCCTCTCCCTAATTAATTAAAATTTCTCCATTACATCAAACACTGAATTAGGACCTATCAAAGTAGTCTCACCTGCCTCAAACCAACCAATTGGAGACTACCTCTCCTCCCATAAAGAGTCTCAAATGGAATCATTTGAATACTAGAGTGATAACTATTATTGTAGGCAAAATTGATCAAGGGTAAGTGATCATCCCAACTTTCCTTGAAATCAAGAACACACACCTTCAATATATCCTCTAGGGTCTGAATAGTCCTTTCTGCCTAACCATCTATTTGAGGATGAAAAGTTATACTGAGATAAACTTCGGTACCAAGACCCTTCTGAAAAGCTTTCCAAAAGTAAGAGGTAAACTAAGCACCTCTATCTGAAATAATAGACAACGGGACCCCATGCAACCTAACCAACTCTTTTATATAGAGCTTAGTATAATCCTCAGTAGAATAGGCAGTATGAACTGGCAAAAATTGGGCTGATCTGGTCATTCTGTCTGTGATAACCCATATTGAGTCATTTTGACAACGCGAATGTGGCAACCTTGTCACAAAATCCTTGTTCACCTCTTCGCACTTCCAAGTAAGAATGCTAAACTCCTGTATTATGCCACTAGGCCTCTGGTGCTCAACTTTAACCTGCTGACAATTAGGATACCTAGCCATAAACTCTACAATATCTCTCTTCATACCACTCCACCAATAGATTTACCGCAAATCACGGTACATTTTAGTGGCCCCTGAGTGAATAAAATAACACGCACCATGTGCTTCTACAAAGATCAGCTGTCTAAAACCATCTATACATGGAACACATAGTCTAACCTGACATCACAACACACCATCTCCCCCTTGGGATAAAACCTTTACTTTCTAATTTCTAACTAATTTTTTAACTTAAATAAAACAGAATCCCTATCCTAATTTTCTTTCACTTCGGCAACCAAAGATGAGTCCGAAATATTCTTCAACCATACACTACCCTCAGCTGAATCCACCAACCGAATACCTAATCTAGCAATCTAATGAACCTCCTAAACTAACTTTTTCATAACATTCTCAACATGAGCAACACTACCCATAGACAAGCTACTAAGGGTGTCTACCACTACATTTTCCTTGCCCGAATGATACAACACACTCCTATTATAATATTTCAACAATTCTAACCATCTTCTCTAACGAAGATTTACATCATCCTGTGATTACACATACTGCAAACTTTTGTAATCAGTAAACACATCAACACGAACCCCATAAAGATAATGCCTCTAAAATTTCAAGGCAAACACAACTGATGCTAACTCAAGATCATTGGTAGGGTAATTCTTTTCATGGGGTTTAATTTTTCTAGAGGTATAGGCTATGACCTTACCTCTATATATCAATACACAACTAAGACCAACTCTGGAATTATCACAGTAAACAACAAACCCACCAAAACCATCAGGCAAGGTTAAAATTAAGTATAAGGTAAGTCGAGTCTTCAACTCCTGAAAACTCTTTTCATAAGAATTTGACCACTAAAACTTGACTTTCTTTTGAGTCAATCGAGACATGTGGGATGCAATAGATGAAAAACCTTCAATAAACCGCCTATAATAGCCATCTAAACCCAAGAAACTCCTGATATCTGATGGGGAGATAGGTCTGGGATAGTTTCTCACTGCTTTGGTCATTTGAGGGCCAACTCTAATGCCATCACCGAAAATAATATGGCCAAGAAAAGCTACTGATCTTGGCTAAAATTTGCACTTGCTGAATTTGGCGAATAACTGATGGGCTCTAAGAGTCTACAATATGATTTTGGGATGGCCTACATGATCATTTTCACTATGGGAGTAGACAAGAATATCATCAATGAAGACTATCATGAATATGTCCAAGTACTGCTTGAACACTCTATTCATCAAGTCCATGAATGCTGCTGGGGAATTCGTGAGTCCAAAAGACATAAGTAGAAATTTTAAGTGACCATACCGGGTTTTAGAAGCTATTTTTGAAATGTCATATTCTCTAACTCTAAGATGATGATAGCTGGAACTGAGGTCTATCTTAGAGAAATAACTTCCATCCTAAAGTTGGTCAAACAAGTCATCAATTCTTGGACGTGGATACTTATTCTTGGTTGTGACTTTGTTTAACTGGCGGTAATCAATGTAAATTTTGAGAGAACTGTCTTTCTTTTGCACGAAAAGGACTGGAGTGCCCCATGGGGAAACACTGGCCTGATGAATCTTTTATCTAGGAGATTTTTCAACTGTTCTTTTAACTCCCTAATCTCTGCTAGAGCCATTATGTATGGCAGGATAGAGATAGGCTGGGTATCTAGAAGAATATCTATTCCAAAGTTAATTTTCCATTCGGGAGAAACTCTGAGAGGATCTTCAGGGAACACATTTGGAAATTCCCTCACTACTAAAATTGACTCGAGACTGAGAGTCTCAGAACTAAAGTCTTTGACTTGAACAAATGGCACATGCACCCCTCAGAAATTATTTTTCTTGCCTTAAGATATGAAACAATTTGACCCCTAAGTGCTAAAGTACTACTCCTCCATTCAATAATGGATTCATTAGGAAACTAAAATTGAGCCACTCTATTTCTACAGTCAACTAAAGCATAGTACGAATGGAGCCAATCCATGTCGAGAATGATATCAAAATTAGTCATTGCTAACTCTACAATATCAACTAAGGTAACTTTCTGGGATATCGTGACCGAATAATTATTGTATACCTATCTGGCTATAATAGAGACACCTAATGGGATAGATACTAAGAAGGGTTTTTCTAAATACTCGAGACTGACACTAAAATTAATAGTTATATAGGAGGTTACAAAATAAAGCAAAGCTTCAGGGTCTAACAAAGCATAAACATAGAGATGAAAGACCTGTAATATACCAGTAACCACCTGAGGAGAACTTTTCTAATATTGTCAGGACTGAAGTGCATAAAACCAATTTTGATGTTGTCTACTGGTGGCAGTAGAAGTAGCGCCCTGCTGAGCCTAGCGACCTGCTGGAGCTAATAACTAGTTGGATTGACCTTGTTGGTGCAAGTCCCTTCCCTTCTAAGCAACTAATTGACACTCTCTGATCTCATGACTTGGCTTGCGACATCTAAAATATATATCACTGCCAGCTCTACACATACTCTGATGATTCCTAACACACTTCTAGTAAAGAGGATTAGTATGACTAAATTTTGCCTTGGGGCTTAGAGCCTGGTGCCCTATCCTGATTTTCAGTCCTGAACTTTGGTACTGGTGTATGAGATAAAAATAGATATAGGGTTGAAAACTTCTAGCAGAACTGAGAATGATTACCACCCTCTGACTTAGATTGAGAAAAACTGAAGCTATTTTTTCTGGCTTTCTTATTTTCCCTCTCTTTGTCCTTAAAATTTTGCTCCCCAATCTATTAAGTATGGACTATTATCCTATATGTGTTCATCTCCTTAATAAAAATTGTAGTCCTACACTCCTTGCATACTATCAGATATGCTAGACATGAACTTACTCATCTAGAATAGTTATTAGACACCATATGAGGAGTATACCTTGCTAGCTGAGTAAACTTAAGCGAATACTCTTTCACACTCATATTTCCCTACTTCAAATTAATTAAGTCCATTACCTTAGCCTCCTTTAACTCTAAGGGAAAGAATTTGTCTAAAAAGGCTATAGAAAACTTCTCCCACTCTATAGGCCCTGCATCTGTGCCTCTATTCTCCTTTCACTACTTAAACACGGTTTGAACTATATCCTGTAATTGGTAAGCAGCCAACTTTGCACTCTCACTAGACATAATACCCAAAATATCAGTCACCTTCTAAACTATGTTAAAGAACTCCTACAGATCCTCATCAGACTTAGATCTTAAAAACTAAAAGGGATTCATATGAGTGAAGTCTTAAATCCTAGCTGCGACTATATTAGCCACTAGATTTGCTGGAACAACGGCCTGCTGATTATTCTGAGATGCTACTAAGTAAGATAAAGTAGTGAATGCAGATTTGAACTTGTCATGAGAGACATGCCCATTCAGGGGATCTTTTTTAACATGCAGAGGTGCGGGCTGATTTTTGTTTCTTTTTCCATTAGTCTTTCTGGGAGGAATTTCTGTAAACATTAGGAATAGTGAATTATAAAGAGAGTTCAAATATAGCTCATGCTCATTCTCATGACATGAATACTAAAAGAATGGAAACTTTTCCTAAATATCTTCTAGCCTCCTATCCATGAGTGTGGCGTGCTTCACACACATGCACAAGACTTTACTCAACATATCTTTCAGAATTCCTAGGATATTTTGAAACCTTAGGCATTGATACTAATTTTGTAATGCCCTAGAAATACACCCTAGATTCCACACAGTGCTTACAGTCACAAGTGACCACAAGCTAACTTATGAAATAGTACTTGTTGTGAGCACTGAATAATATACTGATAATAAAGACATTTGTGGAACGTAGCTAAAATTCCATAAGGTTTTAAGTACTGAAAAGTATAACTAAAGTCACAAGTCTGAGAAAAACATCTGCAAAATTAGTGTAACATGACTGATAAAACTGATAAACTAACTGACTATCAGAAATGTCTAAGAGCCTCTAAGACTAACTAACTGCGGAATTGATAGGACTAACCCCAAACTAACCTCAACTAACCATATAACTGAACTGCTAACTCAACTGAATAAAGATAAACTCATCCTAAAAGTATGAGGACTCACCACTGCTGTTGATACTGGCTAACTGATCATGTCTAGGCACTATCGGGAAACTGAATGTCCAAACATATAATATCAGACATCATAGCACAAGAAATAAGTATGCTATCAGTACTTTGAATGTATTGGTATATGAGATAAGGTTAGGATATAATGAATGGGTTAACTGAACATAAAGTAATAACTGGATGAATAACATGAGATAACTGTATAAGCATGTATGAAAACTAAAATACTGCAAGTACAAGGCCAGGCATATAATGTCTCTTAAATAATCTGTAAGACCAACATACTAAAATACTGAAGTCTGAAAAATGAGTAGCTAATAATATTTATGCCTTGGTCAAGCAATCTTAACTAAATTCTATACAGAGTACTGAACTGAGACTGTGAGAGGTATCATCTAACCGACATGCCCCTATTCTAAGCTGATTGGGTCCAGCCCATGACCCTAGTTGGAAGGGTGTTGGTGTCATGCCACGGATACTAACAATGGTTGTGTAGATCCATTAAGCTATTAAAGAATCAGGATATTATGAGAGCCCACAAAATTCTTAGCTTAACTCAGTCCTTTAAGCTTGTTAAGGGGTCCCAGACTTAGAAAATTTTAGCTAAGTATCAAGACTTAGAATCATTTTAGCCTTCCAAATTTGGAGGATTTTATTTACAACCTTCCCGGCCTTATTTAGTCAATTTTAAAATTGACTCATGATCAGGGTCACTTGTAGGTCATCTCAAGCGAGTTTCAAATTTTTTGGATGAGCATAAGGGCGAGTTTGGATGCCTAAAATAGTGAAGGGTCACGATATCCCCATATCACGAGGGCCAGTCAACCTAAGTAAGAGACACACCGCGATGGCAACTTAACCCAAGCAGGGGTCGCGACGCGAGGGTAGCCCTATTCAGCATTATTTTAATATAGTTTGTGGGGGGGAAATGGGTTATTTTTCCCTCTTTATTCAGCCTTAACACAAAATTAATCAGCCTATAGGGCAAAATCTCATTCTTTACTCATAAACTCACTCAAGAGTAAGCCCTACCCTCATCAAGTTCAAGAATTCAAGTCTCAAGAACTCACTTCAATCTTCTTGAAAGTAGTAATCAAGGTATGTGAAGTGTTCATCCAAGGGTCCCTTCCACCCTTGGAGTCCAAGAAACTATTTTAAACTTCAAGTTTATAGATTTCATGAATTCCATGTTGGGTTTGATTATAGTCATGTTTATAATGATTAATTGGGATTCTAATCTATGTTTTATGATACGTTTTATGTAAGGTTAATTGATATGTATGTAATATCATGAGGATCTATGTAAAACCCTTGAAATTGTCAATGGGGGTTGGAATTATGAAGTCTACTTATTGTTTAGTGTTATATGCATATGTATTCTCACTAAGTGCTTGATGAATTAATCATGTGAACTAATAAGGGTAAGAGATCAAGTCATGTTAGATTATGTGCAAGTTGTATCATACAAGTGTTTGATAAAATATTTCCATGAATGAGTTATGAACAAGTGCACATGATTATGCTTTCCAAGTTTCTGTTATGATTTACCTTTCATGCTATCAAGTCATGGGGGTATTTAATTCCCAAAAACTTAGCCGTCTACCTAGAGCTTCTGCCAATTACAAAACTTAAGAAAATCTCAGTAGTATTTTATCAGTCCATGAAACTAAGTGAACTCAGTTCAACTCAATTAAACAGTAAAATCAGTAATGGTTCAGTCAAGCTTAGTACAGTCTAGGAATAAGTTTAGTGTCTATTTAGTTGGTAGTAGGACTCATCACCGAGTGAACCCAAGGATAGGGAATCACCTGCCAGTGGAGGGTATGATCCTTAGAAGCATTCCTTGAGCTCCAAAACTACATAGCTAGCGTACATTGAGACATCAACCTACCAGTTGAGGGTTGATGACGTGATTTAACCCGCTAGTTGAGGGTCCCACCATTCTCTTTCAGAGCACCTGCCAGATAAGGGTGACTCAGCTTGTCCTTACTTATGACACGGTATTGACACCCTTTCAATTGGGGTTATAGGTTAGACCCCAAATTAGTTAGAGAAGGGGAATGTAAGTTAGATGATTACTTCCCACGGTCTCTATTTCAGATTCAGTCTCAGTATAGAACTCAGTTTAGTCCTACAGAACTAGGACTTTCAGACACAGTAACTCCGCTCAGTACAGAACTTAGTATATTTCCACAGAATCAGGACTGTTAGATACAGTCATTTAGTTATCAGTAATACATTATTACAAACTTAAATATCAGTAAATTAGTATCTAGACTCAGTATTCAGTGTTGTCATGACTCAGTTACAGTATACACATTTATGCATGTACTCATTTTTAGTTATATTCATGTTATTCAGTCAGTATTGTTCATGCATATAAACCCATGCATTTAAGTCTACCTCACTTTGCATACCAGTACATTCAAAGTACTGACATATACTTTTCTCTTACTCTATGATGTCTTATATCATAGGTTCAGATATGCAGGCTCTCGAGCACCCTTAGAAATTTAGACTTTCACCATTTAGAGTTAGCGGTAAGTCCTCATAGTTCAAGGACATGATTATTTTCTTTCAATATTTTAGATTATGAGTACACTTCCAGTGGTTGGATTTAGTTGGGGGCTTTCCCCTCAACTACAGAGTTCAGATAGTCTACAGGCTTTTTAGACTAGAAGTATTTTCAGACAAATATTTTAGTTTTGGTATTGTTATACCGTATTCAATTTTATCTATAGATTTGAACCTTATAGAAAGTTTCCGCCTAAATTTTGTATATTACATTGTTATTATTATTCAATTATTGCAGCAGGTACCAGTCATGGGTTAGCTTGTGGTCCTTTGGGATTATGAGCACCGTGTAGCATCTGGGGTACAGGCTCAGGGCATTACAAATATGTATCAAAGCCTAAGGTTCAACATAGTCAAAGAAAGTTTGAAAGCCACATCTAGTAGAGTCTTATATATGGTTATGTAGCATGCCACACTTCATGTCGTGCTAGTGAGCATGAGCTCTAGTTAAACTCTTAGTCTAATCATTTATCCTCTATTTACAAAAATATGCCTCCAAAGAGGACTAAGGGAAGAGGAACGGGAGACCATCCAGAACCCTAGCCCATCCATCCAGATCCACTGGATGAACACGTCTTTTATGCTAAGTTCAGAGAAGCATTCACACCCTAGCTCATTCTATGGCAACCCAGAATGAATGCCCAGTTGTCATTCTAGCCAACCCAGTGGCTAATACTGCTACTTATAGGATTTAGAACTTTACCCGAATGAACCCTCCATTATTTATTGGGTCTAAGTCAGATGAGGACCCTCAAGAATTTCTTGATCAGGTGCAAAAAGTTACTAAAATTTTGGTGGTAACCACTGTTGAGAGTGCTGAGTTAGCCGCATAATAGTTGTAGGATGTGGTTCACTCATGGTTTAAACAGTGGGAATCATAAAAGGCCACAGATGCAGGACCCATAGAATGGAGGATTTTGCCACTACTTTTCTAGATAGGTTCTTCCCACTAGAGTTAAGAGAAGCAAAGGTTTTGGAATTTATCAATCTGAAGTAAGGAAATATGACAGTGAAAGAGTATTCTTTAAATTTTACTCAATTAGTTAGATATGCTCCTCATGTGGTGGTAGACAACAGATCCCGAATGAGTAAGTTTGTGTCAGGGGTATCTAGCGGCATGGTCAAGAAGTGTAGGACCGCAATGCTTATTTAGGAGATGGACATATCTAGGCCCATGATGGACATATCTAGGCTCATTATCTATGCTCAGTAGATAGAGAAAGCTAAGAATAGGGAGAAGGAGAGAAAGAATAAGAGAGTAAGAATAGGTAGCTTCAACTTCACTCAGCCTAAGTTAGACGGCGGGAATCGTTCTCAATTCTGCCCAAAATCCCCAATTCCATCTCCATCCTCAGCCAGTGCTCCTGTGTTAAAATTCAGAGACGGTAATAGGGATAGGGAACTAGGCCCTAAACCTCAGGGCAGTGTTAGCGGTGCCCAAACCAATCCCCTTTATCAAAAGTATAGCAAAAACCACCAGGGTATCTGTAGAGCAAGCAATAATATGTGTTTTGGGTATGGAAAGCTAGGACATAGAGTCAGAGATTCCCCTGATCAAGTTCTCAGGGTCAGTATAACCGTCCCACAGCTCAGTCCAATTGCCCAAATTAGCTGGGCGCCACTTTCAGTGCCACCAGTGGGCAACGCCCAAATAGACTCTATACTCTTCAGTCCCTATAGGATCAGGAGAGTTCTCCTAATGTGATCACCAGTACATTATAAATTTATTATTTGCATATTTATGCTTTGCTAGATCTAGGAGATTCTTTGTCCTTTATTACTCCTTATATAACTATCGATTTGGAGTCAATTTCAAAATTCTAGCAGAGCCTATCTTAGTCTCTACCCCGGTGGGTAAATCCATCATAGCCAAGTGGGTATATAGGAACTTTCTGGTTATGATATCTTAGAAAGTCATTTCAGCAGACTTAGTTAAATTAGAGATGACGGATTTTGATGTCATTTTCGGCATGGATTAGATTTATTCCTGCTGTGCCTCAGTCGACTGTAGAAATAGAATTTTCCATTTTTAGTTTCTGAATAAGCCTGTCCTAGAGTGGAGGGGTAGTACTTCAGTACTTATAGGTCAGTTTATTTCTTACCTTTGGGCTGGAAAAATGATATCTAAGGGATGTGTCTACCATCTTGTTCAAGTTTAGGACTCTAGTTCAGAAACCCCTACTCTTGAATCAATGTCAGTAGCATGTGAATTCCCAGATGTGTTTCCCAAAGATCTTCCTAGAGTTCCTCCCAAAAGGGAAATTGATTTTGGAATCAATCTTCTCCCAGATACTCAGCTAATATCTATTCTGCCATATAGAATGGCACCTGTAGAACTCATAGAATTAAAAGAACTATTAAAAGATCTCCTAGATAAGGGATTTATTAGACCCAGTATGTCCCCATGGCGCATGCTTATTTTATTCATATGTAAGAAAGATGGTTCTCTCAAAATATGTATTGACTACTGTTAGTTAAATAAAGTCACAGTGAAGAACAAGTATCCAATTCCCAGAATTGATGACTTATTTGATCAACTTTAGGGTTTAGTTACTTCTCTAAGATAGACCTCAGATCAGGTTATCATCAGCTCAGAGTCAGGGAGTGTGAGATCCCTAAAATAGATTTTAGAACTCGGTATGGTCACTTTGAATTCTTAGTCATGTCCTTTGGTCTTACCAATGCCCCAAACACTTTCATGGAATTGATGAACCGTGTGTTTAAGTAGTACTTAGACATGTTTGTTATAGTCTTCACAGATGACATTCTTGTCTGCTCCAGCAGTGAGCACGACTATGCAGACCATCTCAGAATAGTATTATTGACCCTCAGAAACCATAAGTTATTCACCAAATTCAGTAAGTACAAATTTTGGCTAAGGTCAATAGCATTCCTTGGCCATATCATTTTCAGTGATGGCATTAGAGTTGATCCCCAAAAAACCAAGGCAGTGAGACACTGGCCTAGACACATATCTCTATCAGATATCAGGAGTTTCTTGGGTTTAGCCGGTAATTACCGATGGTTTATTGAGGGATTTTTATCTATTGCATCCCCCATGTCCATACTGACTCAGAAAAAAGTTAAATTCCAATGGTAAGATTCTTGTGAAAAGAGTTTTCGGGAGTTGAAGACTTGACTCACTACAGCTCTAATTTTGACCCTACCAGATGGTTTAGATGGCTTTTTTGTGTATTATGATGCCTCCAGAGTTGTCTTGAGGTGTGTTCTGATGCAGAGAGATAAGGTCATAGCCTATGACTCTAGACAACTTAAACCCTATGAAAAGAATTACCCTACTCATGATTTTGAGTTAGCAGTAGTAGTATTTGCCCTAAAGATTTGGAGCCACTATTTATATAGGGTGCACGTTGATGTGTTCACATACCATAAGATCCTCTAATATGTGTTCTCTCAAAAATATCAAAACCTTCATCAGAGAAGGTGGTTGGAGTTGTTGAAAGATTATGGCATGAATGTTCTGTACCATCCGAGCAAGGCTAATGTAGTAGCTGATGCTCTCAATAGAATTTCTATGGGCAGTGTTTCTCACGTGGATGATGATAAGAAAATTTAGTTTAGGGTTTCATCAGCTAGCCAGACTAGGTGTCTTCTTAGTTGATTCTGTAGAAGGTAGTGTATAAGTGCAGAGTAGTTTAGAATCATCCCTAGTTTTTGAGGTGAAGAAAAAGTAGGATAGGGATCCTAGTCTAGTCAAGTTAAAGATATAAGTTAGAGAGGTTTTTTCCCAAGGTGGAGATGTGTATTGCATTGTTAGGGTTGACTGTGTGTGCCAAGTGTTGATGACTTAAGACAGTGAATTTTTGTAGAAGCGCATAGTGCACGCTACTCTATTCATCTAGGGGCCACTAAGATGTATCGTGATTTGCGGGAGATCTATTGGTGGAGTGGGATGAAAATAGACATTTTAGAGTCTATGGATAAGTGCTCAACATGTTAGTAGGTTAAGATTGAGCATCAAAATCCTAGTGGGTCCATGTAGGAGTTCAGCATTCCCACATGCAAGTAGGAAGAAGTGAACATGGACTTTGTGACGGGTTTGCCTCATACTTATCATCAGTATGATTCAATTTGGGTCATCATGGATAGAATGACCAAATCAGCTCATTTCCTACTAGTCCATACCTCTTATTCAGTCGAAGATTACACCAAACTCTATATCAGAGAGTTAGTCAGATTACACGGTATTTCATTTTGCATTGTCTGAGATAGAGGTACCCAGTTCACCTCTCATTTCTAGAAAGCCTTCCAAAAGGGTCTTGGTACTCGAGTTCACCTCAGTACAGCCTTTTATCCTCAGACAGATGGTCAAGCAAAAAGGATCATTCAGACTTTAAAGGATATGCTGCGAGCGTGTGCGATATACTTCGAAGGTAGGTGGGATGACCACTTGCCTTTGATTGAATTTGCATGTAATAACAACTATCATTCCAGCATTAATATGGCTCCATTTGAGGTGCTTTATAGGAGGAGATGTAGATCTCCTATAGTTTGGTTTGAAGTGGGTGAGGCTACAGTGGTAGGGCTTGACTTGGTATTTGATACCTTGGAAAAAGGTCAGTTAATCAGGAAAAGGCTTAAAGCAATTCAGAGTCGATAAAAATCATTTCCAGACATGTGCAGAAAGGATATTGAGATCAAGGTCGGTGACTATGTGTACATGAAAATCTCTTCCATGAAGGGAGTGAAGAGATTTGGCAAGAAGGGGAAGCTCAGTCCCCGATATGCTTGTCCTTACCGAATTCTCAGTCGTTTTAGAAAGTTAACTTACGAGCTTGAGTTGCCTTCAAATTTAACTTCAGACCATCCAGTGTTTCATGTCTCCTTGCTAAAGAAATGCATAGGTGACCCAGCAGCCATAGTCCTTATAAAGGGCATAGACATTCAGAACAACCTCTCTTATAAAGAGGTTCCAATTGAAATACTTGACTATCAGATTCGTAGACTGAGGAACAAAGAAATCCCTCTAGTCAAAGTTCTTTGGCAGAATCAGTTTATTAAGGGAGCTACTTGGGAAGCAGAAGTAGATATACAGACCAAGTATCCCCACCTCTTCTCCATAAACTCAGACTCAACCCAAGCTAATAGTTTTCCTTAAAAACTTTCTTAGTTCCATGCTCAGATGTTCCTTGTAAACTTGGTATCAGTTATCGTTACATATTCAGTCATGCATTCATGAATCGTGTTCAGTTATGTACTCATGTATTATACATTCATGTTTAGTATATATAAACTCAGCTTATCAGTAATATCAGTTACGAAATCATGCATCAGATATGTATGTTTAGTATGAAATTCTAGTATAATAGTAGTCTCGGCCATAAAATCATGTTTCAGTGGTGTATGTCCAGTACGTACTTGCAGTCTATCAGTTCCATCTTAGTCAATCTTATTCTAGGATAAATGTTTTCAAGGGGGAAATATTATAAGACCCCGCAAAATTCTTAGCTTAACTCAGTTCTTTAAGCTTGTTAAGGGGTCCCAGACTTAAAAAATTTTAGCTAAGTATCAAGACTTAGAATCATTTTAGCCTTCCAAATTTGGAGGATTTTATTTCCAATCCCAGTCTTAGTTAGTCAATTTATAAATTGATTCATGATCAGGGTCACTTTTCCGTCATCTCAAGCGAGTTTCAAATTTTTTGGATGAGCGTAAGGGTGAGTTTAGATGCCTAAAATAGTGAAGAGTTGCGATAGCCCCACGTTGTGAGGACCAGTCAACCCAAGTAAGGGTCTCGCTTTGATGGCTAGTTGACCCAACCAAGGGTCACAATGCAAAGACATCCTTGTTCAACATTATTTTAATACGGGTTATGGGAGAAAATGGGTCATTTCCACCACCTTATTCTGCCTTAACACAAAATTAATTAGCCTATAGGGCAAAATCTCATTCTTTACTCATAAACTCACTCAAGAGCAAGCCCTAGCCTCATCAAGTTCAAGAATTCAAGTCTCAAGAACTCACTTTAATTTTCTCAAAAGTAATAATTAAGGTATGTGAAGTGTTCATCCAAGGGTCCCTTCCACCCTCGGAGTCCAAGAAACTATTTTTAAACTTCAAGTTTATGGATTTCATGAATTCCATGTTGGGTTTAATTATATTCATGTTTATAATGATTAATTGGGATTCTAATCCATGATTTATGATACGTTTCATGTGAGGTTAATTGATATATATGTAATATCATAAGGATCCATGTAAAACCCTTGAAATTGTCAATGGTGGTTGAATTATGATGTCTACTTGTTTAGTGTTATGTGAATATGTATGCTCACCAAGTGCTTGATGAGTTACTCAGGTGAACTAATAAGGGTAAGAGATCATGTCATGTTAGCTTATATGCAAGTGTTTGATAAAATATTTACATGAATGAGTCAGGAACAAGTGCACATGATTATGCTTTCCAAGCTTATGCTATGATTTACCTTTCATGCTATCGAGTCCTGGGGGTGTTCAATACCCAAAAACTTAGCTATTTACCTAGAACTTCAGTCAGTTAAAAAACTCAAGAAAATCTCAGTAGTATTCTGTTAGTCCATAAAACTCAGTGAACTCAATTCAGTTCAGTCAAATAGTATAATTAGAATGGTTCAGTCAAGCTTAGTACAGTCTAGGAAATAGTTTAGTGTCTATTCAGTTGGGAGTATGGCTCAGCACTGAGTGAATCCAAGGATGGGGACTTACCTTCCAGTAGAGGGTATGATCCTTAAAAGCAGTCCTTGAGCTCCAGGACTACATAGCCAGCGTAGGTTTAGACATTAACCTGCTAGTTTTGGGTTGATGAGGTGATTTAAACTACCAGTTGAGGTTTCCACCATTCTATTTCAGAGCACCTGCCAGATGAGGGTGACATAGCTTATCCTTACCTATGGCACGGTATTGACACCCTTCTAACTGGGGTTATAGGTTTGACCCTAAATCAATTAGAGAAGGGGGATGTTGATTAGATAATTTCTTCCCACAGTCTCAGTTTTAGATTTAGTCTCAGTATAGAACTCAGTTCAGTTCTACAGACTCAAGACTGTTAGACACAGTCACTCAGCTCAGTACAGAACTCAGTATGTTTCCACAGAATTAGGACTATCAGATACAGTCATTTAATTATTAGTAATACATTATCAGAAACTCAGATATCAGTAAATCAATTCAAGACTCAGTATTCTGTATTGTCACGATCTTAGTTACAGTATACAAATTTATGCATGTACTTATTTTCAGTTATATTTATGTCATTTAGTTACTATTTTTCATGCATTTCAGCCTACCTTACTTTGCATACCAGTTCATTTAAAGTACTGACGCATATTTTTCTCTTACCCAATGTGTCTTATATCATAGGTTTAGATGCGCGGGCTTCCAAGCACCCTTAGCAGTTCAAACTTTTAGTATTCAGAGTTAGCGGTGAGTCCTCATAGATTGAGGATATAAATATTTTCTTTCAGTGTTTCAGATTATAAGTATACTTTCAATAGTTGGATTTAGTTGGGGGCTTGTCCCATTAACTCCACAGTTCAGATAGTCTAGAGGCTTTTCAGACTAGAAGTATTTTTAAACAAATATTTTAGTTTTGGTATTCCTATACCATAGTTAGTTTTATCTACAGATTTGAACCTTATGGCAAGTTTCCACCTAAGTTTTGTATATTACATTATTATTATTATTTAGTTATTACAGTAGGTACCAGTCATGGGTTAGCTTGTGGTCCTTCAGGATTATGAGCACCGTATAGAATTCAGGGTACAAACTTGGGGTATTACAGGTATCAAGCCTAAACTGACTGGTGATCCCTGGGCGAAGTCAAGCCTAAACTGATGGGTGACCCCTAGGAGGTAGTCAAGCCTAAACTGACGAGTGACTCCTCATAACCTATGCTAGCTACATGGTTCTAGAATATAAGGACTGCTACTAATGCCTTCACCTACCTTATAGGGAAAATGCCATCCTGCATTTGCTCGGTGCTAAATCCCACTCCCAATTAAAAGACACTGATTACTGAACTAAACTAAATTTATCTGAGCCAACAACTAACCAATAATACTAATTAAATGACAAGGCTCATGGTTTATCTAAAACCATTTTGAAGATTCTAAAAACTAGGTAAACAGCTAAGTTTCAGTTGTTCAGAACTTCCAGCAATGAATAAAAATAACAATAAAGGCGTGTAAATGCTTCAAAACCATAATGAGGAAATCATTCTACAAAATCATTCTCTTTGGCATTTCGTCAAAAACTTGAAATTCATAGACTTGAGCATGAGAATAGTTAAAACATGTACTACTAACATAATTACAAAACTAAAATCATGGTTTAAGGATACAATATGCAAAAGTCACCATTCAAACGTGTCACGAACAAATTCCAACGAAAACATATGGTAAACATGATTTGAAAACAAAGTTCATAATAGCTTCATGTAGATAATTCATAATAACATGTAAAAATCATAAATTTAAACTTGAAAATGGATTTTTGGACTCCATGGATGAAAAGTGCCCATTGATGAACATCACACATACCTTTAGTACTTAAATCTCGAAAGAAAACAACACTCTTGAAAGCTTTTTTGGATTGGGACACTTGAGTTTTTGGTTTTCTTGAAAGTTATATGATTTAACTTGATGAATTTTTAGTAAAGTGAGGGTTTATTTGAGATACAAATTGGAAAATTTGGGCATATAATGCCCTAACTAAAGTTAAATCCCGTGTTATTACGGATTGGACAATGGGAAAAGGCAAGACTACCCCTGTGGAATTTAAATTCATAACTGGAATGTTGTTTAGGAGGCCGCCATGATACGATTACCCCTTCATCGCTATACCCACTGTGACACGATGCAATCACGGTGAGGTTCTAGAAATGAAATCCAAATGTGCCTCAATTCTGGTTTGAAAAATCTGAAACTTCCTTGAGATACTCTCCTTACACCCTTGAACATGAATTAACTCAAAAACTTACGTCTTAGGGTCTAGAAGGTTACTTTATCATCAAAGTTAAGAGGTAAAAAATAAGGCTAAGTCCTCAACACTTAGCTAAATTTTCAGGCTTTAAGCATCTTATGTATGCACTATGAGCTGAACTGAACTAAGACTAATACGGGGTATTATAGAGTGGTAGGGATTGGTATGAGTCATATTAAGGGCTCGTATAGTGGATAGTGCTTGATCCTCTTTGTATTTTATTCTACTAGGGATACGGGTTATGGGTACGGATCGTATGATGTGCTTACAATTTGGTTAGATGTGTTGTATAATGGATAGTGTTTGATCCAAGGGTTAATTCTTGGATACGAGTGGTGGGTACTAATCGTATAGAAGGGTATGACTCGTATGGGTCAGTCGTATCCCTACAATGGGTTTTTAAGGGGTTTAAGTGGGTGTATTCTGGATATTTCCCTACTTACCCTAACTAGGACCCACAACTTATAATACACTTTAGAGGCTATTTACCCTATTATTCTATTCATTAACACTTAGAAAATATTTCAAAGTACTCTATAATTCTCTCAAAAGCTTTTGGGGCAAGAAGGATAGGGTTTCATCTTGCGGATTGCTTTGGGGCTTGTCATGATGATTTCTTTCCATCAAATTCTTTGGTATAAGTCATTGTTCTTATCCCTCATTGTAATTTTAACTAGAGTCATGGTTTATATGATTGATTTCATGATTTTACTATTTCATGATTATGGTTTTCAACTATTATTAGGAGGTTTCGATATTGAATGCTTGGTTATGATTTCCTATGGTTTTACTTATGCTTTTATATGCATCAATGGTGGATTTGGACAATTGTACTACATAATAATGGTTTAATGGTCTTTGGAATTGTCTTTGGTTATATTAATGCCCCCCAGGTGTTTGATAAAATACTTATAAATATATGTTTATTAGATTGACTTCTTGTAATGGAACTCTTACATGTTTTAAACTTGCTAAAGGATTTATACATAGTTTAAATGGTTTGAAATGGCTAAAGGAAAAATGTTTATGCTTGTGAAGAACATAAAATTCTCCCAAGTGGATTTAATATGGTAATTGGAAGGGCACCTAAGGTCCCCTTAACCTAAGTAGTTTGGCAATGGATATTACTTGCAAGTAATGGAGTGGTATGAAGATACCACTAATATTAGCCTTGATTAATAAAATGGTAAATGGATTGGTTGGATTGTTGGAAACAGTTTTAATTGGGTATTAATGATAGGGTGTGTAGTAAGGCTGTAGAAGGTAGTAGTCTCAGGGGGGGTGACCAAAACTGGAAACTTGTATTTGTCGATATGAGGATTGGTCTTAGTGGACCGTATGCATGATGTCACACTATTGGGGGATGTACTAGTCATCCCATGGGATACTTCCTTGGTCATTCGGCTACACGCACTAGGTTCCTTTCAGCAGGGGGAGATGAACCCATATAGCCCGTGGGTGGTTTATGATATCCAAGCTACACAACTTAGGTATAGGTTTTAAAGACATTCTAAGCCCGATCCTCTTTCCCCACACTTATATATATATGGTTATGTGCATTGGATGGTTTTACTTGATTTTATAACTAGCATTATTTTATTCTTATCTTGAGATTCATGCTAGCGACCATTCGCTAACCCATCTACTGACAGCTGTATACTCATGCTATGTAGGAACCAGATATTCTGCTTCTCATATTTAGCATGAAGATTCGATATCAATATTTGGACTAAAGTGGTGAGCTTTCATCTTTTTGGGAGGCATTATTTCATGTTATGGATTTCTTTAGACACTTTTCTTTTAATTTAGATATAGTTTTGGCCATGGTTGGGGGCATGTCCCAACCAAATTTGCTTACTCTTTTGGATATAGGATTTATGGTACTTCTGGGGATTGGTATGGGCTGATCGGTATTGGAGTCAGTCTAGGCATTAGAATAAGCTAGGAGGCTGGCATCATCGGACATGATTTCTCACTGTTCCATCATATTACATTTTAGGATTGACTACTATATTATGTTTTGGTAATCTCTTTGGTTATTTCCTAGTTATGGCCTATGGTTTGGTTAAGTGTAGTTAGGCGGTTGGTGTAGTATGGTTGAACTCGATTGGATTGGTCACAGTTGTGACCTTATCCCAGAGTCATAATGAGAACAATAATGCTATTTGTTATATATTTAAAATTCAACCCACCTAAGGATGGATATAGGTGGTTGGGTTGGGTAACAGGGAGTGGTCTCTGGTACTGGTTGGACTTGAGATGCCCATTAAGACAAGGCTCGGGGTCAGGTCGGGTCGTGTTAGTAAGGCAAAGAGAAGACAAGCCTAGCATTATCATCGTTGTCATTGCTCACTTGGCTTGCCTTTGCCTTTGGCTTTAGATTTGGATTTGGATTTGAATTTTTCAAATGATCAATTTAGAGATTATATTTTTGGACAAAAATCATTTGAAATTTGAGAATTAGTGATATTTTAATCCAAATTCTGATAAAAAAAATTCTCAATTTGCGGAGGCATGTCACAATGCACCTTAAAGTAACACACTAAGTATGTGCATACACATGTCACAATACACCTCAAAGTGACACGACCCTTCAAGGCACTATTTAGAAATAGGAAGGTGACCTGTGCATGTACCTATCCACCTATAGATGCAGGTGCTAGTCCATGTGCCAATGCAGGCCAGCCTGCATATACTATTATTTGCAAAATATTGATATACTGGTACATGTCGTGACCTGCGGCCACAGATGTAGTTTGTAAATCATCCCGATGCTTTAAAAATTTACAACTTTTCATGAGCTATTATTTCATTTTAGAAGCAACCCTTTTGACTATAAATTCGTGATTTTTCCTCAGGTAAAGATACAAAAATTTTTAAAGTGCAAAACATCATTTTTTCCCTCCCTAAAAACTCAAGTATGATTTACGAATCGTTGAGTGTGTTTAAAGTTCGACAAATTTGAGGTACCACTATTTGCTAAAATTAGTTATTTTATCATAGTAGGACATATTCCATTAACCTCATTTATTTGAGGAAAATAAATTCCTTATAGACATACCATGAATTTGGTGGGCTTAATTCTTTCTTTCTTCAGCTTTTTCTTAACATTGGTTTTTCTAATTTTTTAAAAAATTATTTAAATTTAATTTTGATTGTTCATAAGTTGTTTGAACATGTATTTGAAGCTTTCATTGTAAATATAGATTTTGTACTCGAAATACAACACTTATAACCCCCTAATAGTGATCAACACTGTGCATAGCAACAACTACCAGTAGGAAGTAGCAATCCACCTGTCACCATTATTTTTCTTCAAACAATACTATTAGTAACAATATAGGGAGTCAGCCTCATCCGAAATTCACAAGACATAATTTCACGATGTGTAGTAATAATAATTTACAAAGCACAAACAATATGCAAACACTTAAAACAAACATGATTGCAGCCATCAAATATACATATATGAGCACAATTATAACACCTTTGAATACTTAAAATAACACAAATGTATTTGAATTCAGTTTCAAATAGAAAATAATAGCAGTCACAAATTATATTTTAAATCTATCATCAAACAGAACGCTAGTCACTAGTAGTCAAAGTTTAAGTCTAGTCACCAATCCAAAATATAAGCGAAAATACAAATCTGCCTCTCTTGATAGAGACAATATTCAATACATCTCTTAAAATGATTCTTGTATCATTATTTGTTGGTTGACAATTAAGTATCATACCACATATCAAGCATTTTGTTGCACTCTTCTTCATTGTGTTGAATCACCATAAAGTATTTCTAAATAAATGAACCTAATAAAAAGTAATTAAACCAAAAAATAGAAACTTAATTTATACCTTCAATATAAAAGAACAATCTTAAGTCCTTTTTATAATGCAAAGAGTATATATGAATCGACAGTTATCATTAAATACATATATCAATAGATAATATGGTGACCAACAATTTAAATATTAAATCTTCTTAATAAATATAACTCTTTTCGTGTATTTATTCATAACATAATAATGAATTTTTGCCAGTAAAGATGGTGTATAATTGGTATGTGAATATGATGAAGTAAATGCAATTTATGTTATGGAAATTTGTTTTAATGGACTTGATAGGGGTTCATGCACAAAGCCTAATTTTCTTTCATGAAGATTAAGGCATCAAATATTGAATGCACATTATGCATGATTAAAATGTCTTTAAATCAAACAATTATATGATAAAGCAGTTTATTTTTCTTCTAAATGTGCATAATTTATTTGTAAATATAATAAATATATAATTCAAATAAAAAAGTAATTAAATATTAGAAATATATAAATTTAATAAAATAAAATTATTATGAAATTTAAAACATAAAATATTTTTGCTAATGATGTTGGAAATAAATTATTGTGGTGGTAATGATTGGGTCAATGACTAGATAGAGTGGAGTTCTTCACGAAGTTCAAAACAAAAGAATAAAAGGAGAGAAAGAACACATAAATGGAAATTTTGTCTTTTGGAAGTTCAAGAATCTATAAAATAACATGAAGGCTAAGGTTATGAATTAAAAAAAGTCCATTGCTAAGAGAAATTATTAGTTTGCCTTGGTTTCTAGGAGAGAGAAAGCTTCTAGATCATCTTTTCTATCCAGACCTATAATGAGTAATCACTTATAGCTATACCGATTGGAGTCAATCTCACTGACCTCTTACTTTACCATGTCCAGGTTGGAAGCTAAGGAGAGCAGAATAGGGTGAAGATAGATATTTCTTATCACAATCTTTGTTGAGTGTCTATGACCATATACCAATTCAAGTAGCATCTTTATATTTATTGAATTATTTGTGGATTGAAACTCCCTTTTCTTTCGGATTTCCCTTTCGAATGGACCATATCAAGGTTGGTGCAAACAGTTTTGATCTCAAACACCTACCATGGTTTTTGAGTAACTCTGATTTACCGAAATAGTTACAATATCTTTACTTAGGGTTGTGACAATTGCTTTATCACCTCTCTGTCCTTCTTTTTTTTTCTTAGGACTCACTAGCACATTTCTTGTTTCTTTCATACTTGATGGCCTTTGATGAACCGATGATAGAGATCCTTCCTTATCATTTGTTGTTCAGTCTGACCATGAGAGTGGAAGGAGTTATAGGAATTTACAATGACTTTTATGACTTAAAATTCTTAGTCTTTATTTATTTTTTTTCACTTCATTGATGATGAACGACCTCTTCTAAGGGGATTACTTCACAAGACCCCTATTAGGGAAAGGCTTACTGTCCTTTCTCTTTACTCTTTTGATTGATGCTGCAAGACAACTACTTCCATTCCTCTCCATGGATAGATATTACTACAAGAAAAAAAATAACACATAAACAAGATTATTATAACCAAATAAAATAATGTGAATTAGAATAATAATACCTCACAAACAAGGTAGATGAATTGCTTAGGCAAGACTATATCAACCTTAACCTTCTTTTATATTTGGATTCGTATTTGTGATCCCAACCCTAGAACTATTTCACTCTCGTTCCATCCTATTCTTGCATCTTTCTAGCTTTTCAAATCGACTAAACACTAAGCCTTCATGTGCTGTCTCTTGCATAAGAAAAGCCTACTACAAGTAAGTTGACTAAAAAGATCTTCAGAGATTATTATCTTATTCCATTGCAGTGGGTCAACCAGTAGTTAGTGGGAAAAATTGAAAAATCTATGGTTTCTCAGTAGAAACCTACTTCGTCCAAGTTTTTCGAGACTATAAAAAATATGTGATTTTTTGCATAGCTTGTACAGGCCCATGAAATTGTCATAAAGGGAAATAGGTTAATTTTTGCATATTCAATAACTGAAAGAGTTTACAAAGAAGAGTTGAATTGTGTATTGCAGATCTGTAGGTCAATCATTGGATTTAAAATCAAACTCTTTATCTTGGGAAAATAGGAATTGAGATTTTTTATGGTCCATTCTTCTCTCCTCGTGATGGAATATGACCTTAAAAATTGGGTATTCCTTCTTAAGAGGATCACAAAAGATCTTAAGTGAGTTTAAAAATCTACTTCTTTACTAAAAATGAAAAGAAACATGGATGATAGAAGACCATCACATCTAATTTGGAGAGCAATAATTATAACTCTATTATCATTATGTCTTAGCAATGTTACTTGGTTCGACTCTATTTATAATACTTTTTCATATGTGGTACTCTTTATCATCTTTTTGGTAACCAATATTAATATTATTATACCAACAAAAAAACCTTCCATCCTAAAGCATACTATCTACCAAGATTCTTGCTTAGATGAAAGAACCTCAACATTAGAAAAGAACAACAACCAACTAATTATAAAATATATTGTATCCAGGTGAAGCTCAACCTATATTTTCTAAATTCTTAAAAAAATCCTATTCGTATTCTGACTTTGAAATGTATCTGTGGAAAAATTGTCTCTATATCTACACTCTATTACCTATAAATCTTTAATTTCTTACTTCCCAAGTGTGATAGAGCATGTCTCCCAAAGCAACGACCATAGTCTTCTCTTTTATTTTTCTCTAGTATTTTTTTTGTTAATAGCTCTAAAGACATCCTGAGGTTCCTCCAAAGAAATTGATTGACCTAGCTAGGTATTGATGATTCTCCGTATCCCTATCATCCAAGTGCATTGCATAAACAAGTAATATGATCAACTTTCGATACTAGAAATAGAGTAGAGGTAACATTTTGTGTTTTCACTAAAGATCCCCATTCTCATTATCATTTCTTTTGTTAACAGTGTTCTTTTAATAATTAGGCAACTGATAAATTTGTGTTTTGGTACTATAGTATAGCTTCAAACTAGATGAGAGATGTCTAGTTTGGTAGCCAGTGATAACAACCTTAAGTAGTCTACAATCATTGAATACCTCTTATTATTTTTAGGGAGGTAGTTTTCCTGAGCATACCATGTGGTTTTTCCTTGATTTATTTTGTTTAAATTTCTCTAATACCAATTGTTGTCTGCTAAAGTCTTGTGAGACCAGACATCTCTATCTTGTTTCTTACAGATCCGATGTATGCATCTCACCCAATGAACATTTTTACAAGTAATTATCATCCAAATAAGTTTACCAACTATAGCTATTTCCATAATTTGCAGCACCTTATTCTAGCCTCTATATCTCCTAGGTTTAACATTTGCACTCATAAAAATAGAGCTAGTTTTTCCTTCTTTTTATTATACCCCTACAAATAATCCCTACATATATCCACCCATTTCAGCACACTCTAGAGGTAAGATGAAAACTGTACCCCAGATACTTGTGCAGGGAAAACAGTATTGTGTTAATTACTTGTAATCTCCCAGCATAGTAGTGATGCCTAACTAACATTGTTATTATTCTACTTGCAATCTTCTTTATTAATTGATGACAAATTTGTTTACTCAACTTTTTCAGGAGATAGTGGGAGTCTCAAATATCTCATAGGGATCTTCTCAAATTTAAAACTAGCGTTCTCTAACAGTTTCTCCCTATTTGAGTCATTTACCTATTCTATATAAATGTAGTACTTGTCTATATTTTCTTTAAGTCATGTAACCTCTAAGAAATACTGAAGATCCTTCATAATTCTACTAAATGATATCACAATCTCTTCCCAAAAAGTTACCAAATCATTTGTAAACACCGAGTGAGTCAATTTTAAATCTTTGCACTGAGGGTGGAATCTATAATCTAGTAGCAGTGCCATATTTTGCAGTGTTCTTGATAGATAATTCATCACCATGATAATTTATAGTAGGGATAAATAGTCACATTATCTCAACCCTCTTTTTCCTTCAAAGTACCCGTGCCCCGACATTACTTACATTGATAGAGAAATTTGTGGAGGCCTTGCATTCCATCACAATTTAAATGTATTTTTGCAAAACAAATACCCTTTTAACATCTCCTTTATGAAGTCTCATTTTACCATTTCATAATTTTCATAAGTAAATTTTACTATACATCTTGGTGATATCTTTTTGTTGTATTGTCTTTGAAAATCATGTCAAATTAGCACATTGTTAACTATAGATCTTCCTTTGATAAAAGTTGCTTGAGTGTATGCCACTAACTCTAGAAGTACCCCCTCAACCTTTGGCAGTGCATCTTTGAAATTCACTCATAGATGATATTGCAACAAGCTATGAATTTGTATCGGCTTGAAGCACTAGGGTACTACACTTTAGGAACTAAATTAATAATGGTAGCATTATATTATTTCAATAGTTTAGCTTTCTACAAGAATTCTAATATTACTACAGTCATCTCCTTACCATAATATCCTGTTTCCTTGAAAAATCCACTTTCATATCCATCCAGCCTTGAAATTTTATTTATATTTATCCGTCATAAAGTATCATTGACCTCTTTTACATTGTAAGATCTTAGTAGAATCATTTGATGTTTGGTGTTAATTTCTTTTCTTTATTGAATACTCTGATGTCTGCAGGTCTTTTGTACCCTCCCAAAGTACCTAGTAGTTGCTTATAAAATACCATAAATAATATTGTAATATTCTTTGGCTATGTTTATAGTTGACCATGATCATGCTTTGCTTAATGGATTCATGAAAGAATTTAGTATTATCATCACCTAGATTTATCCAGGCCAGTTTTCTCCTTTGTTACAGAAAAATCTCAGTTATGTGACATCGATTTTTTGAATTTCATTATTGCTACTCTCTTCCTATTGATACACCTTGTTTTTATGGTATCACTATGCAGTAAAACCTGAGTACACTAAAAATTTTCTCTATCCTCTATTGCTTTTTTTACTATGCCCTTAAAGTGATCAAAGTTTAATTTCTTAAGCTTATTCTTTACGAACTTTAATATTTGTAAAATATTGAAGATAATGCAGCCATGTATTCCTTTCCCCATGTATTTAGAACTCTATTCTTAAAATTGATATACTTACTCTAAGTGTTACATTATTTAAACCCCTACTCCTACTCTGTGATATTTATAAAGGTTCAACTCTGATAGGTGAGTGGCTAGTAACCTTTCCTCCATAAAGTATGCATTACATGACTCCATGTGAAGGCCCAATAAACTTTTCAAAACACGCTTTCTATCTTACTTTAGTCATTCCAAGTGAATTGGCAACCATAGTTTGCCATTTTCACGAGTTCACATCCCTGGATGCATCTATGAAAATTTATGGCCTCTACTTAACTGGCAGTTCTTTCTCCAATTCTATCTTGTAATTGAAAATAGAATTCAGATTCCCCTACACCATCCCTAGTAGAGTACAAGTCCCTAGTAGAGTACAAGTCTTCTCAAATCATATAGTTGTGCCTATAACATATTTCTTTCCTCTCTTGTGTTGTGAGAAGAAACAAATATGATTTACACCTTTATTTGATTTTCCTTGGTTTTAATAAAATAGTAATAGCTTGTCGTAGACTTTCCATCTCTTATACCTCATTAAATCTAATTTAAATAATAATAACTCTGCCATTATAATGGTGAGCATGGTTTATGTTGTAATTCCATCCTCCAAACTAGATGACATAACTCTACTACCCTTCTTTCTTTTATTTTGGTTTAGAACAAGAATGAAACTGATTTTTTTATTACATAGAAGCAAAACCTCCTTATATTTATGAATCTCTTTAGGCTTGTCATATTCCAATTTAGTAGCTTAATCATGCCCCAAATAGGGGTCCCCATTATCCCCTACTTCTTGAGTACTTTCTTTCTTGTGACTACCTTAGTATTTTGAAATTCACCTTACCTTAGTTCATTACAAGTATTTCTCAGAGTTATTATCTCTTTCATTTGGTTTGGTGATCTTACTATCCTCTTTGGTTGTGCCCATCGTGTGGTTGGTTGTACCACTATTAGAAACTTTTTACCTCTTTTTTGTGCTTTGTTTACCTCTATTAGTATGGTAAAGTCTTTATCATCCTTTTCCTTAGTTTAGCACTCACTGGTTTTATTGTTCTTCTATTTATCCTCTTATCCCTCTCACTTTCTTTTGTTTGTTTGTTTTCTTTTCTACAGATTTCAGTTGGATATTCGTACTTTTTGCACATAGTGAGTATTTACCTCTTTCAGTGTTGGAAACTCTTCATCATCCCTTATCTTATTATTATTATTCACTAGTTTTGTGTCCTTCTATCTATCCTCTTATCCTTCTTACCATTTTTGTTTGCTTATTTCCTTTTATATAGATTTTAGTAGTGTATCTGTACTTCTTGCACATAATGCATACTTATGGCTTCCAATCGTATTCCACTCTGTCTCACTATTTTATTGGGTAAAAAATCAATTATACTTCATTTGTATAGTTAGTAAATTTTATTATAAATAATTCAAGTCAACAATAATAGGACTATAGAAGTAAAAGACATCTAACTATAAATAGAGGAGCAAAAAGCTAGGATGAATGGGCAAGCAAGCAATCCGTTATGTGGGTTACAATTTCAAGTTCTTTCTCTTCTTTCCTTTTTCAAGCCACGATCAAAATGATACATTATTTTTTTCTTTATAAAGAAGAAGGGAAAAAGCCAATTTACACTATCATCCTTCTCTAAAGATTTGGTGCCCTTCCCGTAGGCTCTTTTCTCAAAGAATAATGAATTGGAGGAGGAAAATCTTGATAGAATTTGGAAAATCAAATGATAATTCAATGGAAATATGAAAAATAATTCTTGGAATTCCTTGGAGATTCTTTGTTGGTGTTGAGCTAACTATAGTGTAAAATTGAATCTCTTTGGTTAATAATTGAATCTTTTTAGTTAATAAAATAATAGGTTTTTGCTCCTAGGGTACGTTTAAGCAAGCCTTTTTTATGATCATATGTATTGATTTTCATGACTTTTAGTCTAACTAGCTTTCTAACTTTAGGGGATCGAGAACCATTCTTTCGATCCTCCTCAAGCCTACTCTCATCTTATTTCGACAATAGAAACCCTCTCATTTCTCAATGAATAATGTTTATTCTTTTTCAATTAACAAGTGAGAAAATTGGGGAGAATCTACAAAAGGTCTTTATTGAAGAGGCTTTGCACCTCAAATACGACTAATGCTTATCCATAAGAATGGTCCGGTCTTTCAAAATATGAAGATGAATGGGGTAAAGGAAATATCACAACCAAGCTAACATAATTTTTTTTTATAATCAAATTTTGGTCTTTTATTAATTAAAGAAGTCGATATTGCACAACCAAGGGCCAAGAATCCCCCAAAAAACACAACTAAAATTAAAACAAAAGCCTAAACTAAAGCCCTACCCGTTCGGCCATCTACCCTGCATTTATTACATATACATTAAGATAAATCCATCCGACCCATCTACCCTACATTTATTACATATACCCTAAGATAATGGTTTCCTAAGTCACTACACTTTTCCCCGCCCTTAACATCTGTGATGCTTCTGCCTTTCTTCAATTGTGAATTTCTTCTCCTTCTCTTTTGGATTGTTAATGGTTTTGCACTGGAATCTTGGGATTTTTTTCTATCAAATTTCAAGAGTGAGTTGTCATCTTTCTTCTTTATTTTTTTTCCATTTTATGCTCTGACCATCTCTTTATTTTAGGAGTGTTCTCTGATAAATGGTTGTGCTCTTTACTTTTTTTAAAGGTCCCATCTTGGATAGTGCTTTGATCTACTGGATAAGTACTCAAATTTTTTATTTAGCCTCTACCTTCCTAGGTTTTGATTCATTTATCCTGTAGGTGGATTTGTGATTGAGTGCAGGGCAAGCTCAATACCACCACCCCATAGTGGACAAAAATCATCCAGGTTCCTTGTTCCTGATTCGACCCTGGACCTTACCATTTTGTCGAGCCCTTTTTGATGGATGACTTATTATAGGCTAGCATTTCACATATTTTGTAACCTTTGTGGTGTTGTAAATACTATTTGAGTGGAAAATTATGTGTTTTAGCCTTAAGGATTCTAGTCTTCAATAAATGTGAGTAAATTGGCCAAGCCTGTTATTTCAGTTATTTGTCAAGAAGAAAAAAGAGTACTTGTTCAATTTCAAGTTTTCAATTTTCACCTACGAACTCAGGAAAATGAAAATAAATTCTTAAAGATTCATTAACATGATACAAATTGGCATCAATCTTTTAAGACCTATATTTCAAGGCCAACACAATAGGATCCTAACCATGGACATCATAAATACACAAGAAAAAGTTTGGAGGACCCCTTTTGAGACTTTTTAGAAGAGAAATATCATGTTTGGAGGTGTCTTGGAGAATGGAAGGACCAACCACGCAAAAGTAGAGCTAAAGGACATTCTTTCCCTTTTTATGACACAAGGGGCATCGCCAATTACATAAGTTTGTCGCTAATTATTCCACCCCATCTCCAAATACAACATCTTTCTTATTGGGCCACTTTTGGGCCCATTTGTTACAAGCTTAGGCCTAGATTGTAAATAGCTTTTCTTTTATTTTTCTTAGGTAGATTTTTATAACTATTGATTTTGTAAGATTCTTGAGAGCACATGAGATATTGGAAAAGCCTATGTTGATTATCACTTAGAAATGATGGTTGCAAGGGATTTTCTCCCTCATAGTCATTCTAAGAGATAGGTGTTTGTTGATAATCTTAAAAAAGGTCTTGGGTTTGAAATATTCTTTGGTTGTGCTTTTTTCTTATCTTCTTCTGTCTAACTATCTATTGATTTCTCTATTATATCATTGTTGTCTTAGTTTTGTAGTTTATTTCTTCATTTGTGTATTTTGGATCATACATTTGGTATCAGAGTTGAGCTTCGGATCGTTCCAATGATTTTAATCTTGGTTTTATTTTCGAAAAATCAAAAAAACATTTTAGAAAAATCCCAAAAACATTTTTGTTGATTTTGAGTCTTTCTTGAGTTTCTAATACTAGAATCATGTTCTTTGGTATTGTTTAAGTCTAGATTCAAGAAACTAGCTTGCTTGGGTTTAATTTGGAGGATTCACCATTATTGGAGGTCAAGAAATTGAAAATTCTTTAAGTGGGTTTGTAAATCTAGGTGAAATTGGAAACTTTTGAATATTAAGGTTTGTTTTTCTTCACATTTTCAGTTTAAATATAAATGTTGAGCTTGAAAGGGATAGAAATCCATTAGGGTTTTGATTTGGGTGTTTTTCATGTTCAGGGTGTCCTTCAAGACTTGAAGAAAATTGCAGATGGGTTTTTGGATCTAAAATTTTTTGCTTGGAACTGGAGGTTTAAAGTTGTTGGAGATTGTTACCTATGATGAAGGGAGCCTAGATCCCAAATTTTATTAAATTCCAAGTTGAAACGAGGAGTTTGGATGTTGACACAAAAGAGAATATTTGTAATACCCCAAAATCCAAACCATTATTAGAACCATGCTTCAAGCTCATGAGAAATAAATTATAGTATTTTGGTAGTTTTATGAGTGACTTTGATGTATATTAAGGCCTTAAATAACTCCTAGCTATTGGACGAATCAAAATATCTCTTATCAATTTACTTCATGAGAAGGACGATTCTATAGTAAACTTTAAATGATAACATATTTCATTTTAATAAGAATTTTTGAGCTCACAACACACCAATAGATATATAATTGAATTATCTTTCCAATGATACCAATTTCAACTAAATCTGATAACCAAGTAAAAAGTTATAGCATTTTTAGTGTGAGGCAGTGGGATGTCGTGACGACACTACTCGGCAGTATAATAGCACTGAAGCATATACAACTCAATGGTAAACCTCCAAATTGGAGTTTTCCCAAGGCAGTAGGTCACCACTATTAGCTCGCTCTGTGGTGCTATGGCGGTAGGACCAATACCGCTTAGCGGTAAGCCTCAAAATCGGGATTTTTAATGTGCAAGGACCGTTTGGTCTTTTCCCATTGCTCCAAATACATGCAAATACGGGATTTAAGTCCCAATAGAGCCTTATTTTTTCATTATTTCACCAATTACTCAAATTAAAGCATCCCTCTTTCAAGAACAAAAACCCTAGCATCCACAAATCAAGAACAAATCTCAAGAATTCACCATCAACTCTCACGAATTCATCAATCCAGGTATGGTAAGTATTCATCCATGGGTTCCTTTCACCCATGGAGTCCAAGTATCCAATTTTAAATTCAATTTGTGATCTTTACAGGTTATTGTGATTTTAAATGGTGATTTTAACCATGAACTCCCATGAATTATAATTCTATCCATGTTTTCATGAAATTGTTGTTGTTATCCAACCCCACGTGTTCAACCCCACGTATTTTAATGTTGCTATTTACTAATTTAAATCATAAGTAGTCTTGTTGAGGTTGAATTCATGCTATTACTACAAGCTTTAAGCAATTCCCATTCTTAGCTTGAACTATGCATAGCAAGTGTTTGATGAAATGCCTACAAGAATGGATTTTGAATAAATGTTTCTATGTTATATCCCCAAAGCTTAGTACTATATTACTATTATAGCTATCAAGTCTGGGTTTTATGAATACCTGAAAACTTAGTTGTTTAATTAGTCTCAGTATCTTCAAAATAGTTTCTGAATATGTTATGAGCATTATAAGTTCACTCAGTCATCATAATTAGTTAAACTTAGATTAGTTCAGAATTCAGCGTCCATCGGTTAGGAGTGGGATTTAGCACTGAGAAAATGCAAGGATGACAATTTCCCGATCAGTTAGGCAAACTTGTTAGTAGCATTCCCTGTATTACAGAACTACATAGCCAGCATAAAATAAGGAGCCACCAGTATGATTAGGCTTGACTACCTCCCAGGGGTCACCCATCAAATCAGGCTTGACTCCGCACAATCGTCACCCATTAGTTTAGGCTTGATATCCTTCTTTTTCAGTAGCTTAGTGGATCCATGTAGCCACTGTTAGTAACCATGGAATGGTATTAACACCTTTTTAACTAGGGTTACAGGTTCAACCCTTATCAGTTCAGAGTGGGGCATGCTGGTTAGATGATACCTCCCATAGTTTCAGTCCAGTAATCAGCTCAGTAAATGAGCTTTAGTGTTGTTTGACTATAGTATACAAATATCAGATATTCAGTCATCAAATTTTAGTAACTCATCTTACAGATTATATTTAGAACATATTTTATGCTTGGTCATGCTCACTTAGTATTTATAGATTTTATGCACACTCAGTATTTACAGATTTCATGCTCACTTAATATTTATAGATTTCATGCACACTCAGTATTTATAGATTTCATACATACTCAGTATTTATAAATTTTATGCATACTCAGTATTTACAAATTTCATGCACACTCAGTATTTATAGATTTCATGCGCACTCAGTACTTACAGATTCCATGCATTTTTATTCAGTACTTCCTGCTACTCGGCCAGTTATTATTCATGCATATAAAACTATGTCTATCAACCTACCTAATTTAGCATATCAGTACATTAAAGTACTGATGGAATACTCTTTTCTTGCTCTATGATGTATGATATCATAGGTTCGGACTCTCAGTTCTCAGATCGTATATAAACTTTCTAGATTATCAGCTGTAGCAGTGGTAAGTTCTAATATTTTGAGGATAGACTATATTTATTTTCATACTTTCAGTTCAGTATTCAGTTAGAGTTAGTTGGGTTCTATCTCATCAACTCTTAGTCAGTCAGTAAAGGCTTTTCAAACTAGTACAGACAGTTAGTTAGTTTTTTAATTTTAGTTGTCATTATCAGCATTATCAGTTTTGTCTTAAAGACTTATCAGATTTATGACTTAAAATCTTATGGCATTCTTCAGTTATTTCTATATATGATCTTTTGATATTAGTTTTACTCAATGCTCACAGCAGGTACCAACTCATGGGTTAGCTTGTGGTCCCTCAGGATTGTAAGAACCCTGTGGCACCCAGGGTGTACTCTCAGAGCATTACAAACATGGTATCAGAGCCTAAGGTTTTAAAGTATCCTAGGAAGTCGTAAAGCTACGTCAAGTAGAGTAGTCTTGTGCATGGGTGTAAAGCGGGCCACACTTATGGACAAGAGGATATCAAATATTTTAGGAAAAATTTCCCTTCTTTCATAAGTTAGCTCATGTTATAGAAATGTCTTCTGAGAAAGTTATGTAGATTTTTATTCTATTTTATTAATGCTAGTTGTACCTTGTTTTTGAGGTAATAGAAATAGTCAAGCTCAAATCCCTACAGATAGAGCTTTCTCAGACAGTCTCCATACGCGGTTATAGGATTGCATGTGGGATTAATAAGATCTCATCAGTTTCCTTATGTTCTATAATTTGAAAGTGTTTATGTCGTGTGATTGAGCATGATCTCAATTTAAAATCTCCTTCTAATCCATCCTTTATTCTGTTACAAACTATGTCTCCTAGAAAGAAAACCAGAAAGAGAAACGATAATTATTTTGCACCTCCGCCTGCCTAGGAAGATTCCCTAAATGAGCATGTCTCTCACACCAAATTTAGAGTTGCTTTTACCCTCTTAGCTTAGTTAGTAGCTACTCAGAGTAATCAGAAGTTTGTTGTCCTATCTAGGCTTTTGATTCTTACTCAATAGAGTGAGGAGGGAGAGCGTAGAAAGAAAGAGAGAAAGAATAAGAAGGATAAAATAGGTAGTTTGAAGCCAAGGTCAAGGGGTATTAATCGTTCCCAATTCCATTAGAAATTCTCAGGTCCATCTTTATCTAGTGCACCAGTGCCTAGGTTTAAGAATAACAGTCGAGATAAAGCACCAAGCTTTAAGTCATAGAGTAGTGGAAACAGTGGTCGTACCCATCTATTTTGTGGAGAATGTGGTAGAAATCACCTAGGTGTGTGTAGAGCTGGCAGTGATGTATGTTTTATATGTGGTAATCCAGGCCACAGGATGCGAGAGTATAGAGTAATGGCTCATAGGGGAAAGGATTTATGCTAATAGGGTCAGTCCAACCATCCTCCAGTCCCATCCGGTCACCTGACTCAGTAAGGTGCCACTTCTAGCACAACCAGTGGTCAACTTTAGAATAGACTTTATGCACTCCAGTCCCGACATAATTAGGAAAGTTCACCTAATGTAGTTACGGGTAAGTTACAGGACTTTCACATTCATGTATGTGTTTTATTAGACGATAGAGCCTCACCTTTTTTTGTAACCCCTTATATAGCTATCAATTTTAGTGTTAATCCTGAAACTTTAGTAGAGCCTTTCTCAGTTCTTACCCCAGCGGGTAAATCTATCATAGCCAGGCATGTATACAAGAACCACTCAATTATAGTATTCTAGAAAATCACTTCAGTTGATTTCAAAAATAGAGTAGTTCAGTTTTAGTTTCTTGATGATCTAGTCATTGAATGAAGGGCGTAGTACCTCAGTTCTTAGGATTTAGATATGTTTTCAAATTCTTTCTCAGAATCCTATAATAGCATATGATCTAGAATTAGAAATATGAAACCCAGAGTTTAGCAATAGTAGTAGAGTTGGGATAGAGTTATCTGAATTTGGACAGATTACATTTTATGGGGTTAGCAGTATAAAAGGTGAATCAGTAAGTTTGAAATACTGTATGTAATAATTTAAATACTGTATGTAATAATTTAAGTGTTAATGAGGCTATTAATATGTGATGTTTTTACTAGCTAAGTTATGAGGTATAGATAAGTGATGTCGGATGTTCAGGTATGATAGCAATCCTCATGGTTTGGGGAGAAATATAAGTTTAGAAATATGGTGTTAGTAGGCTATAAAGAAGTTATGGTTCATTAAGAGGTTGAAAATGTTCATGTTATGTATTAGAATATAAGTTTGAAACTTTGAGGGTTGAGCTAATAGAAAGAGGAGTTGAAAATTATAAGTTAGTCAACTTTAAGTTACTACATGATGATTGTTAAGGCTATTCAGGGCTAAGAGTTGTATCTCAGAAGAAAGTACTAATAGCAAGTTTACATTATCAAGTGAGATCTTCCAAGGTGAGTTTATCATTTATGTGAATTATTATACCCTAAATTCTAGAGTAAGGTGGTAGTTGTTTAGTTTAGATTTGTTGATTAAGTGGTTCACAAACTTAAAATGATGGCTTTAAGATAAGGGGGAAATGATAGGGCAAGTGACCAAGTCAGGCTCTCAGATTCTAGTAGTGATACAATGTATTATAGAACATCAGTATGGGTAAGATGCCCGAACCATTCGTATCTCAGTTCAAAGTTTTGTACTTCATTGATCACGATATCTGCTCATGCCTTACATGTCATCCCTATGATCATAGCTCATACTGATGTACATTATAGAAAATCATGTATGTTTCTAGTTCCTAGTATAAGCAGTTCTACTTCACCCAGCAGTTCAAAGCATATTCCATGAATTTATGAACTTCAAACTCAGGTCATGTAGCTCATGACTCATGTATTCATGTATTACAGTATACCAAGTTCCTATGACTCATGGTATACTCTTAATGGTTAGTGAAATTCAAATTTGTGTTATATATGTCCTCAATTTCGACCTTTTTGATAAATCCATGTCATTGATACCTTATTCCTCAGACCTCAGTTAAATATTGAAGTCATTCTTTCATGCTTCAGGTCCCCATGTTGTAATCTGTTAGTGACCTCTCCCTACTAAATAATGGTAATGATGAGTAATTTTTTTAGAAGTTCATAAGTAGTTATGAAGATATGCTTGAATGTTATGTTGGTGTGTAACTGGATAAATGCATTATGCTCAGTAGGTGGCTTGTAAGAAGTTGAATATAGTTGTTGAAGAGTTAATAATAATAATTCATAATAGGAGGAGTTGTGAAAATATAGGGTGTGTTGAATTTAGGATTCAGACTAATGTTATAGTGTGATGCATATATTTTGTAGATTCGAGTAGGATTGAACATAGTGGGAGAATTCAGTCCATCTCAGATCTCAGTAGGTAGAGTTATTAGTGCCCATGTGAATATTTCAGTATCCTCAAGTGAAGTGCGGTGTTGAAGTAGAAAGCATAGTTGAGGAAGTAGTTGAGAAGTATGGCTAAGATTGAAAGTTATTAGTTGCAGTGCATAAGGCTTAATAACTCTATCCCAGACAATGTTTCGTAGGCCTATGTCCCATATTATAGAATTTTAGCCATGATGTGACTTCTTATTCAGATGCCTTATTTAGACTATGCAAAGATTCCTTGCTCCCTAAAGTTAATAGAACTTTATAGAAAGAGTGTCAGAGAAACACTCTAGCTAGGTATAAGCTTTCAAGATGAGTTAGTTTGTATAGCCAGTAATTCGGTTTAGTAGTCAGGCAGACAAGCTTCTATGGTTTTCGACTCTCCTATTCATGATAAATTTCCTTCATGACCATGCAAGTCATAAATTCAATTTAGTTCATGCATCAGGCATTAGTTTCAAATCCAAGATATTAAGTTATGATTCAGTTTGTAAGTGTCTTGTGCATTATCTCAGTCTTTCCTCAGTATTTTAGCCAAATCAGTATCTTTTGGGGGACATAATGTCCCAAGGGGGAGATGTACTATAATCCCTCGAGCTTTCATGTCCTAAAAACTTCAATATTTTCTTCACGTAATAAGATCCATCTTGAAGTAATGGGTACTCATAAGTTGATCCTCTCGACTATATTTCAACCTTATAACCATTCTCATGTCATTGCATGTATTCACAAAATTAATTCAGTTCATGACATTTAGTTCATGTATTATGTTTTAGAATTAGTTATGCAATCATGCTCCTAGTTATGCATATTAAGTACATGATCTCAGTTACCTCAGTACAGTACTCTCAATCTAACCAATCCCATTCGAGGACGAATGTTCCCAAAGGGGGAGATATTGTAATACCCCAAAAAACCAAACCAATATTAAAACCATGCTTCAAGCTCATGAGAAATAAATTATAGTATTTTGTTTAGTTTTATGAGTGATTTTGATGTATATTAAGGCCTCAAATAACTCCTAGCTGTTAGACGAATCAAAATATCCCTTATCGATTGAGTTCTTGAGAAGGACAATGCTATAGTCAACTTTAAATGAGCATATATTTTATTTTACTAAGAATCGATACTAGTTTTTCCTAAATCTAATAACAAATGAAAATTTATAGTATTTTTTGTGTGAGGTAGTGGGCTGTCGTGACCACCACTCGACAGTGTAATAGTGGTGAAGCCAATACCGCTCAGAGGTAAACCCTCAAATCGGAGTTATCCCAAGGTAGTAGGTCACCACTATTATCCCACTTAGCGGTGGGACCAATACCACTCAATGGTAAGCCTCAAAATTGGGATTTTTAATGTCCAGAGACCATTTGGTATTTTCCCATAGCTCCAAATCCATCCAAACACGGGATTTAAGTCCCAATAGAGCCTTATTTTCTCATTATTTCACCAATTACTCAAATTAAAGTATCCCTCTTTCAAGAACAAAAAACTTAACCTCCACAAATCAAGAACAAATCTCAAGAATTCACCATCAACTCTCATGAATTCTTCAACACAAGTATGTTAAGTGTTCATCCATGGGTTCCTTTCACCCATGGAGTCCAAGTATCCAATTTTAAATTCAAGTTGTGATCGTTACAAGTTACTGTGATTTTAAATGGTGATTTTAACCATGAACTCCCATGAATTATAATTCTATGCCATGTTTACATGAAATTGTTGTTTTTATCAAACCCCGCATGTTTTAATGTTGTTATTCACTGATTTAAATCATAAGTAGTGTTTTTGGGGTTGAATTCATGCTATTAATACAAGCTTTAAACTATTCTCATGCTTAGCTTGAACTATGCATACCAAGTGTTTGATGAAATGCCTACAAGAATGGATTTTGAATAAATGTTTCTATGTTATGTCCCCGAAGCTTAGTACTATTTTACTATTATTGCTATCTAGTCCTAGGGGTTATGACTACCTAAAAACTTAGCTGTTTAATCAGTCTTAGTATCTTCAAAATAGTTTTAGAATATGTTATGAGCATTATCAGTTCAGTCAGTCATCATAATCAGTTAAACTTAGATGAGTTTAGAATTCAGCGCCCTTTGATTGGGAGTAGGATTTAGTACTGAGCGAATGCAGGGATGAAAATTTCCCCACCAGTTAGGCAGAGTTGTTAGTAGCAGTCCCTATGTTCCAGAACTGAGTAGCCAACTTAAGATGAGGAGTCACCCATCAGATTAGGCTATACTACCTCCCAAGGTCACCCTTCAGATTAGGCTTGACTCCGCCTAGGTGTCACCCGTTATTTTAGGCTTGACATCCTGGTTTTTCAGTAGCTTAGTGGATCCACATAGCCACTGTTAGTACCGGTGGCATGGTATTAACACCATTTCAACTGGGGTTACAAGTTGAACCTCAATCAGTTCAGAGCGGGGTATGTCAGTTAGATGATACCTCCCACAGTTTCAATCGAGTAATCAGCTCAGTAATTCAGCATTAGTGTTGTTTCACCATAGCATACAGATATCAGATATTCAGTCATCAGATTTTAGTAACTTAGCTTACAGATTATATTCAGAATATTTTATGCTTGGTCATGCACACTCAGTATTTATAAATTTCATGCACACTCAGTATTTATAGATTTCATGCACACTCAATAGTTACAAATTTCATGCATACTCAGTATTTATAGATTTCATGCACACTCAATATTTACAAATTTCATGCATACTCATTATTAACAAATTTCATGCACACTCATATTTACAGATTTCATGCACACTCAGTACTTACAAATTCTATGCATTTCTATTCAGTACTTCCTACTACTCAATCAGTTATTATTCATGCACATAAAACCATGCCTATCATCTTACCTCATTTAGTATACCAGTACATTCAAAGTACTGATTGCATACTCTTTTCTTGTGCTATGATATATCATATCATAGGGTCGAACACTCAGTTCTCGGATCGTTCTTAGACTTTCTAGATTATCAGCCATAGCAGTGGTGAGTTCTTATATTTTGAGGACAAACTATATTTATTTTCATGATTTCAGTTCAGTAGTCACTTGGAGTTAGTTGGGGCCTGTCCCATCAACTATTATTCAGTCAGTAAAGGCTTTTAAGACTAGTATAGATAGTTAGTCAGTTTTCAAATTTTAGTTTTCATTATCAGTATCATCAATTTTGTCTTAACTACTTATCAGATTTATGATTTAAAACCTTATGGCATTCCTCAGTTATTTCCATATATGATCTTTTAATATCAGTTTTACTCAATACTCACAGCAGGTACCAGCTCATGGTTTAGCTTATGGTCCCTCAAGACTGTAAGTATTGTGTGACGCCCAGGGTGTACTCTCGGGGCATTATAATATTTGAAAAGAAAAAAAAGGAAGAAAAGAAATAAATGAGTAGCTTCCTCCCCTTGACCTTAGTTGAACATTTGGATTGAGGTTTCTTCCCAGTTTTGTAATGCAGAAAGGAATTTTGGTGATGCGCAAAAGTGTCAGGACATAGCCAACATACATCTAACAAATTGTCGATAGTTTGTTTCCAAATCCAACAAATTGTCATTTTTATGTGATGCTAATCAAATTGGTGGACCACATGACATTTCGTCGAAAGTCAAGTAATATTTGGCGATGCAACATGGTCCTTAAAAACTAAAGTCCTAGCCTTTTCACCCAATCTCATGTTCTAAATCCTAGTTTCATTACTTTTATTCTAATTCATCTTCTTTGATTCTTAAACTAATTTTCAACTATTAATTATCCTACTTAGTTGTTGATTAGTTCTTAAGTCCTTTTATTTCTTAGTCCATTTCTTTTTGTGTTTTTCTAGTTTTAACTACATAGTTAACTTCTTGTTTAAATTCTTTTGTTTATTATTGAGTTGTCCATCTTTGTTAAAACAAGAATCCGCTCTATCCAAGAGTAACAATTGACACCTTTTGTGTACCACCAAAGTATAAGTAATCTTCAATACTATCCAATCCAATTGTTAGGCAATCAAATGTATGTAAACACAAGTGATTATGAGGTTTTATTTTACTAATGCTAACTTTTTTTATTATTCTAATACCCCGTATTATTCTTTGCTCAGTTCATTTCCTAGTTGCATGCATAAGAGGCTTAAAACCTCATTTCACTAAGTTTTGGGTACTTAGTCATTTTTAAGGCCTCTTTAACTTTGAGGATTTTTAAATTGGTATTCCTTGCCCTTAGGTGTTGGTTTTTGAGTTAATTCATGTAAGGGGTGTAAGACACATATATCGAGGAAGTTTTGGATTATTCAGACAAGGTTTGGGGACTTAGTCATTTTTAAGGCCTCTTTAACTTTGAAGATTTTTAAATTGGTATTACTGGCCCTTAGGTGTTGGTTTTTGAGTTAATTAATGTTAAGGGGTGTAAGAAGCATGTATCGAGGAAGTTTTGGATTATTCAGATGAGGTTTAGGCCATGTTTGGATCACAAAACCTGAGAGTCAGCGCGATAAGGCTGCGTTTGGTGTTAATCCTAATGTAACCTTCACCGCATCGCGGTGAACCTTCAAAATACATTCTAGTTATGAATTTAAATATCTGGGGATAGTTGTGTCTTTTCCCTTTAATCCAAGTCATCAAATTATGAATTATAACTATAACGTCGGTTAGGGCATTATTTGCCTATCTTATTCAACTCTCCTATTAAAGAAACCCTATTTACCTCCCAAGAACATCAAATTCCATTACTTTCTCTCCAATAAAATCAAGAATTCAAGTTCCCCAATCCAAGAACACTTAAGAAAGCATCAAAATTAGTGTTTCTCTTTTAAGCTTAAGGGTTTAAGGTATGTGTGATATTCATCCATCGGCCCTTTTTACCCATGGAGTCCAAGAATCCTTTTTTATTCTAAATTAATAGTTTTTATATGGTTATGTTGAACTATCTTCATGAATCTTTTGTTATTTCAACTTCAAGTTAAGATTATGAATGTTTTCAAGTGGATTGGATTTATAATATATTTTGAATGTTGTAGTTCCCAAGTCATTATCATGCCAGCCAGAATAAATCCTCAATTTATGGTTTTTGACATGTAATCATGCTATCTCATCATGTTTAAAAGAATCCCCATGTTAAAGTCTTGATCTCTATGTGTTTGATGAAATGCCTAAGTGATGGGTTTTGAATGATAATTTCCCATTATGGTTTTTGAAGCTTTTATATGTCCTTATTGTTATTTCCATTCAGTGCTGGTGGGTTATAAACACCCGATACCTAGTTGTTTACAAAAATTTAGTATCTTCAGAATGATTTCAGATAAACTATGAGCATTGTCATTCAGTCATGTTATTTATGATCAGTTGTTTATTCAGTTAAGCTTAGTTCAGTTCAGTAATTAGTGTCAGTTCAGTTAGAAGAACAATTTAGCACCGAGCGAACCTAGCGACGGAGGCTTACCCTCTATCTAGGATTGGGTCCTTAGAAGTTGTCCCTAAGTTCTAGAACTACGTAGCTAGCATAGGATTATGAGATGTTACCCGCTAGTTTAGGACTAACATTCTCTGAGATGTTACCGACCACTTAGGACTGACATTCTCTTAGGGTTCACTTGGCAGTTTAGGACTGACTCCCTAGTCCTTCGGGACACCAGTTGAGTGGATCTACATAGGCACCTGTTAGTACCTGTGGGATGGTACTGACACCCTTCCAACAAGGATTATAAGTTGGACCCCGATTAGCTCAGATTGGGAAATGTCGGTTAGATGATATCTCCAACAGTCAAGTTCAGTATTTAGTACAGAATTTAGTTTAGGTTTTCTTGACCAAAGCATATAGATTACCAATTATTCAATTATCAAATTTCAGTATTTTAGCTTATAAATTATCTTAGAAATAATACATGTTTGGTCATGCATTCTCATATTTTACAGCTTTTATGCATTTTTATCAGCCATTTAATGTATGCATACTCAGTTATCTCATGCTTTCAGTCAGTCATTATCTTCATGCACAGTTAAACCCATGCATTTTATCCTAACCTCATCTCATTACTAGTACATTCAAATTACTGATCGCATACTTTTCTTTACGCTATGATGTCTTATACTATAGGTTTGTATGATTAGTTTCATGACTGCGCTTAGATAAGTTCAGTGTTATAGCAGCAACAACAATGGTGAGTCCTCATCCTTCAAGGAAAAGTTTATCTTTCGTTCTGTTATTTTAGTATTCCTTTTTTACAATCAGTTGGAGTTAGTTGGGGGGTTTGTCCCATCAACTCCACAGTCAGTTAGTTAGAGGCTTTTCAGACATTCAGATAGTCAGTTAGTTTTATTAGCTTTATCAGTCCTGACAGATATTTTCAGACTTATGAATTCAGTTGTATTTTTAGTATTTAAAACCTTATGGCCTTATCAGTTATTTTCCGCCCATGTGTATTATAATTATGTTATTTAGTGCTCACAGTAGGTACCAGATCATGGGTTAGCTTGTGGTCACTTGTGACTGTAAGCACCGTTGTTGCGACTAGAGGCTAGCCTCAGGTCATGACAATTAACTTTGTTGAGTGTTTTAGTTGCTAGGTACAATGGATTCAGATAAAGAAAAGATCCCACAAAAAGTGACACATCAAAGTCATTGTGGGAAATTATTAAGGTTACAAATTTTACATAGAGAGTGATGAAAGTACATTTAAGCTCGATGGGTGTTAGAATGACAAATATTGAGGAGCCTTTGACTCCATGGATTCTAGTTTCTAAGCCAACTCACAAGTATTACCAAGTGAGCAAGTTCAAAGTGCTCCAACCAATAGACTTAATTTGGTGATTGATGTCGCCCAAACTATACCATCTAAGAAGATACAATGTGTTTGCTGTCAAATTATAGTAACCCAACTAGGTTGGGTTCAATACCATAGGAAATAGGTCGAATTTGTCTCTTGAACTTGCTAAAGTAGCCGGAATTCCAAAAAAGTAAATGGGGGAATTTGTAGTAAATAGTAAAAGTAAAAAGTTGTGCATGCTTTTGGTTGTAAATAATCTTAGATGAATATTAGGACTTTGTTCCCCTTGTATGTCTAACTCAGTAGGTTTCTCGTGCTTAATTCAATTATCTCACCACTACACATACAAAATTTGACAAGCTAGGTATTACCAAGTGTCTTGTAAATGCGTTGGTAAATCTCACCCTTTACCTAATGAGTCTCAGGGTGCCGCCTTACTAACCCTTGTATTTGGTCCCAGTTTAACTATTACCTTGTGGGTATTAAGTTTTTAGATGAGGGTTGATAGCCTCAAATCACTATTATAATCCTTTTTTCCTAATATTAATATCTCTTTGAAGATGATATCGAATACAGGCAGGTTCTTAGAGTTGGCCACCACTAAGAAAGCAACTAAACTGAAGAAGATCACACTACAAGTGCAACAATGATCTAGAAGAACTTCACACTTTCCCTACTTTGTTATTCTACCAGGGTACCCACAACCCTAACTATGAAAATTAGATGCTCATAATTGCAAAATAATCCATGGAATTCAATAAACAAAGAATAAGAATGATCTCACAATAATGAAGAATAAAACCCAAAGTCCCGAATTAACTAATCTACTAAAAATCAAGAACAAAGAGATTCCAAGATCAAAAGTCAAACTTAGAATCAAATATAAGTTTGTGAATAGTATAATCATGTAAAGTATTACAAAAGTAGCCAATATGTATTTATAGTTTCTCAAAATAACAAATAAAACCTAACTAAAACAAAATAGGAAAATAAAGTCGGCAGTTATTACACCTCAGGCAACGAGTCGTCTGGACTAACGATAACTCGTTGTCAGATTTGTTGTCTCTATTTTGTGCTTAGGGATGATGACTCATGGTCAACCCATATGAGTCATTGGCTGGAATCATTATCATTCCAGTAGATTTTCACTTCTCAGGGCATTCCTGACTATTGTCAGCACGATTCTTTCCTATGAGTCTTGGCCTATCATAACGACTTGTGGCCACCAGTCATTTCCATCTGGGCTTCAACTTGTACATCTTCATGATTTGGATAATTTTCTCAGAATGACTCTTTCCACGACTTGTTTTCACTTCTAACGAGTTGTGATAAACCTTAACATTACTCTTGGAATCAGTAACCTTTCCTATTATCACCACGACTTGGGCTACGAGTCGTATAGTAACCCAACGACTCGTAGTCCAATCAAAAAGTTTGATTTTTAGACTTTTCCTTCTATTTTTGATCTAATTAACTTCCAACCTACTTTCCCTGCAATATATACATAAATACACATCATTTCTAACAAAATGGCCTAAGTATTTGCATATTTTCCTAGTTTTAAGCATCAAAAGTACCATGAAATCATGGCACATCAACACCTTAAACTCAGAATGTTTGCATGTCCTCAGGAAAAAAAATTAAAAACAAAACCAAAAATGATTATTAACCAATAAAAAACTATGATACCTATAGTAGTCAATCTCAAATTCGGCTCAAAAACATTACCTCCTCCTATTTTACTTTTTAAGACCAACTGTGTGGATCTGTGTAGCACAACAGCGTGACACAAAGGAATTAGGATATGGAATTACATTAGCAATAAAAAGTCATGGATATGTACATACTACACAACCCAAACAAATAAGAAGCTAGCAACACAACCCAAATTCCCTCACAACAAAGAAGTCCCACTCACTTAGACAAATCATGCATGTTAATACGAGGACGATCACAAGACACTCAGACTCACAAAAAAGTTCCAACAATGAGAGAATACCATAGGCTTGCCCTTCTTTTTTTCACCTTAGTTTTCAGTCAGTTGGGTTAGGATCACTATAGGACTTTACCCAGCTTGTAACGTACGCTTGGGGCTGGTATGGTACATTTGGAATTTAGTGACTATGCCTTATTGGAACTACAATTATGTTTCGAGGTCCACTTATCAACCAACTTTTCTTTTATTTCGCCCTTATTTCTCCTATTTTATTCATTTATTGCTTATTCAGGTTGGGTGTGATTTCTTTTATTCTTTCTTTTTCATTTTTTCTTTTTTTTTTTGATTTTCTATTTCTATTTGTTTCTTACCATACCCAACCCTATTTTTCTCCTATTTACACCCTTCTTCATATCCAGTTCTAATCACGCACCCCTGTGATAGCCACCTCTCAAATTAGGTGATTTGCTTTAGTTAAGGTGCAAAATGTCCAAAAAGGACCAGGACTAAAATAGGTTCGTTGCAATTAAAATGGGAAAGTGAAAGGTAAAATAAGAAAAATAGTCTATATAGGCTCAAAATAGGGATCGAAAAATACTTATTAAGCATCTAACACACACATGGCACAGGGTTGCATCACAAATTACTACTTATCTGATTCATGCAAATGCTAACTATGATTATTATGTCCATAATCCTAGTGCCATAACAATATTCAAAATGGTCACATATATATACACATCATATAGTTCAAAAAACATTTCTCAGAGGGATATTATTTTCCTCAAAAACTGCTTAGGCGCAATCAAAATACACTATCAACTACCTACGTACTCATTGTCATCCTAGTTGAATAAAACAACAAAAAACATTATGAAACAAAACACAAAATGACATAATATTTCCTAGACATTCTGGTTCTATAATTATACCACGGCTGGTGAAAAAAAAAGCACAACAATAAAAACCTCCGGTGGTTGTGGTACACCCCCACCCCTAACTAAAGCATAGCACTGTCCCCAATGCATCTAAAAGGTAAAAACAAAGAGTAAGGACATACCTGGGTGCACTAGGCACCAACTCATGATGTCTCAGCATGAGAGGCCCTAAAATGGGCCCCACTCTCATTAGTAATAGTCCAGTATGATTGATACGCTTATATCATTAGTGTCACCGATGATGGTTGATGCACTCAGTGGTGTCTCTAGAGGCGAGGAAGTATTCCCACACAAATCTACTACAGTTGCATCTATCAAATCAACTACTCGAGATCTATTGGCTCTCGTTGCCATCTCATAGACCCTCAAATGGTGATCTTGTGTAGACTGAACACTGGCTACCTTGGCCACCTCCACATCCTTATCCTTTCTTCTTATTCACTTCTTTCTCAGTCTCTTACCACCTTTACCCTTAACGACTAGTTTTTTTCCCTTAGTGCCCTAAATATCTGACTCTTCCTCTTCTTGGATCTTTTTAATAATAGGGTAAGTTAGGAATGGACTCACATACATCTCTTATATCATAGCCCAGAGCATGACTAACTCCTCATACATGCCTGCCATATTTGGGGACTAAGTGTCTTCTAACTTCTAGAAAATTTGTTACTCAAACCCATTAAATCAGGTATGCATACTTCTAATCTCCACCTGAATCTCCCTCTTAACCCACATCCATACTCCCTACTCAATATTGGTTACCCTTTACTTAAGTATTCCTAATTTTTAGCATATCAGTTAGGAAAGGATTTTGGGACTAGATTATAGCTAGTGGGAGCTTTTTTAAAAGTGAATGGTGTTGCTACATGAGGTGGGATCGAAGTCTGAAAAGTACCTATTGTATCTGTCAAGGTTTGGGGATCAAACTTGGAAGTCTCAGCAGGTTTATAACCAACATCGATGAATTTTAGAGTATCAATACCATGCCTTTCGGGCAGAAATGCCTCCCAAAAAAGTGGCCCCTACCTTTGCCTAGGAGATGGAGTTAGGAAAATCTCATATCAATCCCAAATTTGTAGTACTTCAAACCTAAAAGAACCAATCCACACTCGAGATATCTAGCACAACCTAAGATAAACAAAAATGTGTCAATAGGCACGAGAAGGCTAAGGTTGTATCTGTGCTCACCGCCCGATCATAAATCTTCTAAGCTATAATATTGGCTATGTCAATCTCGTAGCCCTCTATGATGCCTACAACTAGGGTGGCTTAGTTAGTACTTAACACATTATCCCTATTTATGGGACTCAAACAATGATACCTAACATCCATCAAACCTTCATAGAAAAATTTAGACTACCCTTCATGATCCACATCGAAGGGACAACCACCGAAGGTGCCTCTTCTTACACTGTAGAAATACCATCCATCCACCAAAAACAAGTGTACTTATCCTCTATACCAATATATTTCATCTTCACTTCTTGTATCTTATCCATGCAGTGATCAATCTTAGCAGTGTTGGTCGATAGTTGTAAATCTAGACCACGTAAGAATTTGTAAATAGTATGTGTTGAGATGTTCACCCAAATACCTCTAATCATAACTACAACCAATGCGTCACCACCTTTTCACAACTGCCTCTATGGATAAAGCTACTTTAACTTCATCTAATATGCAATATAAAACTCCCATACCAATGAGAGGTTGTACTATCCTGGGGCCCTAGTCATCTATTTAAAGTGATAATATTTGAAAAAGGCCTTGAAGTCAGCAATCTAAGACATTCCTATAGTACTTAGCTTGGGCTTTAAGTAGAACCCTCTCTTTATTCTGTGAGTGGAAGGAGTGATGGCACTATCTCTCTCTAAGAGTTCTTACATCCTAGGTTACCCCCACTAGTTAATGATGGGCACCGGGGCAGTCTCAATTTGTAGTAGCTAACAGGTAGAGAAGGGGGTCATACCTCTATCAGGCTATCACTATACTAACTTTCCTCCTCCTTATCATCATCATCAGACCCTTTATTTTTAGATTTTGTAATCTCTGACCCACTATTTACATTATTACATTCCTCATCTCATCCTTGCTGAAACACCCTAGAATGTGGCCTTGTAAAAGATTTTGATTGATTAGTGATGATCATGATAGGTGTTGTGTTGTATCCTTGTTGTATGTTGTTTATAACTTGTGTAAAGGTTTCCTTAATCCATGTTGATGTGTTAATGTGTTCTTATGATTGTCTCACCCTTCATTTAAGGATGCATGGTCTAATTGGGGAAGAATTGAAGCACCTAGACTTGAACCCTTGAAAAGACAACTCCTTTTGATGTCTTTGGGGTGGGTAAGATTAAAGGGCTTGAGTTGTACCTTTGGTCATAACTCGTACCCATCTCCCCCTCTCCTTTCATACCTTTCTATTATCTCTTATATGACAAGGCAATACCTTGGTCGTAACTATGCCGACGAGTTGTATACTACAAGGTAATATGGAGTGAAAACCTAACCTAGAGTAGACTATTTTTGTTATGGATGAAGCTCACAATTGGGGCATCAGTCATACCTTTTAGTTACGGCTTAAAGGTTCCCTCTCATACCCACAATAGTATAATTAACCTAGGAGAAGTCTTGGGTAGAATTTAGGGTACCACTCATACCCTAGGTCATGATTGCTATATGAACTAAATGGGAGAGTCGAACCCCTACACAAGTGGACTTTCTAGCTTTTTATTAAGGACCTTTTGGTTATTTTCCTTGCCTAAAACCCTCCTAAAACCCTAAGTCCTCGCAAGATATAAGGCATTGCATCCTCCTGTGACTTTATTTACAAGACACAAACATTCCAAACACTTTGAATTTGGGAACGCTATTCGAAATCTTAGTGAAACACTGGATTTCTTATCTCATGTCTGCTTTTCATGAAAATACCAATTGAAGTGGATGGTTTCTTCAAACAATAAGGGGTTGGGTCAACTATTTAATCAAATTATATTAAGCATGTTTCCTATCTCTTCTCGAGAAATAAGTGGGCTATTTCTTTGTAAAACTGTAAAAAGTGTCTTAGAGAAAGATTGGAGGCTAAGGTTTGGAGGTGTTCATCTAATGAAAAGATAGAGTCAAGATTGTTGGTGTGTCATCTTGTTTGAGGCATGTACCTCTTCCCCTTTCTAAATAACTCAAAACCCATGTATTTCACGCTTGAATTTGTAAGTGTACATGGTGGTTTTGAAATCAAATCAAAAGGGTTTTGTTTTCTAATGATGGATATTGTTGACTATTCTTATACTTGCATTTATACATGTTATTATTGATGTTTTTCACATGTGGGTGCTTTTTTTTTTGTATTCCAATAAATGAGTCTTGAGAAACCCTAATGTTGTTGATTGTTGCTTTAAATATAGCCTTGGTAGTGGTATGTACACAAGGTGTTTGTGAAAATATCTAAGTAAAATGCCTAGTTACATGTTGATGATGTATTAAATTAGGGAAATGACCTAATGGGCATGAATGATTGGTGAATGGTGTGTCAAAGTTATTGTGGTCCATGTATTATGTATTTGATATTATTGTTAGGATAATGGATAATAAGGGTTTGAAACCCTAGACATGAAAATGAACTTGTTATGTGTGTTGAGCCTAAATATGGTGAGAATATAGTGAAATCTTGCTAATGAATTGTGAATGGTTATGTGGGGATTGGTGACCATAAATGAAATTAAATATGTGCTGAATCAATTCATGTGGCCTATTGAAATGATCAATGGTTAAATAGTTTTGTGAAGGTCAAATGTGTATCTATTGAATTGGCATAGTGGACATAAATGAGTCATGATAATATTTAAATGAATGTGTATACTTGTGGATGGTTGGTAAAGGCCTTGTTGGCCATGTATTGAGTTATCATGATTGTGAATTCTTTATAAATGGTTTCTATGAGCCCTGTTAATTATGTAATAAATTAGCATATGGCTTAGAATGGTGTGATGGGCTTATAAGTATGAATGGTTGATTATTGATGTTGTTGGTCATGTAATTTGTTAAACTATGATTATGTTAGTTTGATGTCAAAGAAGAGGGGTAAAATTTCCTTAAATTAAACTTGAATTGTGTATTGAACCAAGTGTGGTGAACACGTAATATAATATTTTTAATGAAATGAGAATAGTTTGTATGGGTCATAAGGACCACAAATTGCATTGTATGATTAAATGATTTAAGGCATTGTCCTAATGAAATGGTTAAGCAATGAAGGCTCCTATATGGACCACATGGTCATATATGATGTTGAATTGGCTAAATGAGCCATGGCCCTTAAATGTGATATAAGTTGTATGTATGTAAATACATGAACTAATGAGTCAAGAGCTCTAATGCCGACCAAGGATTCCAAAGAACAATAAGTGATTCGAGTTCTTCATCTAATAAAATAACTAGTGATTCTAGTTCGTAGTCCAATGAACAATAGGTGATTTGAGTTCCTCGTCTAATGACATGTCTAGCAATTCGAGTTTCTAAACCAATAATATGGCTAGTAATTCGAGTTCCTAGTCCAAAGAGATCTCTTAAGGTTGGAGTACCTTATCAAGTGACATGGCTAGTGACTTGAGTTCCTATACCAGTGATAAGATAAGACTAGTGATTTGAGTTCCTAGTTCAATGAAATGAAATGGCTAGTAATTCGAGTTCCTAGATTGGTGAAACAACTAGTAATTTGAGTTCCTATTTTAATAAAATGGCAATGAGATTAGTCAAATGGGTAAACCCGGTTAAATTGGATGCTTGGTCAAATATAATATGTTGGTTGAGTTGGTTTATGGTTTGGAGCCCCCTGACTAATGTAACAAAGAAGTATAGGTTATAAACTTGGTAAGGTGGATGATTAAAAGTTCTTCACTAGCTATCTCATAAATGAATAATTTGAGAATACATGTTATATCTTGCTCCTTTTGCGGCATAATATAAACATAATGTATATGTATATGTATATGTGCATGATTATGTGTTTATGAAGTCTATTAAAGTTCTATGCTTAATAAGAATGGTTTGAATCTAAGTGTTGAATATCGAACTCCACTTTATGTCTCATGATTGAAGAAGTCAAAAATGTTGTTAAATCTTGATGTCTTGTTGACAGGCGATATATCTATACATAAGATAAGTGTTCAAATATTATTAAACATGATATGTTGACTTCTTGTTGAATGATGGTATTATTTTATCCTTTATCCTCGAGTTACATGCTAGCTCTCCAACCAATAATCGTCTTTAGATGCTATGTCCCTACACAACATAGGGGCTGGAGTGAACAGGTGTTGAGCGGATTTGTGCATTGACCTTGAAGTGGTGAGCTTCAATACTCCAAAAGACCTACCTCTCATAGTCATGTTACTCTACGTCATATACTTGTATAGATTTAATAATTGGCTAATGTCGAGGGTTTGTCCCATATATCTTTGACTTTTATTGGGTAAAGGTTTTATGGATGACTATAGACTTAGGCATATTGGCTAGACTGTTGTTATTAATAAAATATTAGATATTGTCTTTTTAGCCTTACATTTTTACTATCTTGTTATCTGGTCGGACTTTATCTGACCCTTATGGATGATTGTTGAAGATTAGGTTGGGTTATCGGGGTGACCTTTAGTTCATGTGAGCTTGAGGTACCCATACGACATGGCCTTAAGTTTGGGTTATGTCAAGTTAGTATCAGATCCTATGTTCATGATCAGTTGGGATTCCACAAAGCCGTGCCAAGTAGAGTCACTTTTATGGGTGTGAAGTACGTCACACTTATAAGAGAGAGGCTATAAGGAATTTAGGAATGTTCTCTTTGTTATGTTTTAATATCAATCTATGTAGATTCTAAGGTATTAGATTCCTTTGATTTATGTTTGATCATCTTTTAGATCATATACCCAAGAAGATCTAGGGCCAGTTTGGGTCGCTAGTGTAGGGAATTACTTGGTGGGGGTTTTATTCCTGTTATGATTCCGTGTTCCGTGTTCCATGTTTTATTACGAATCTGTGTGCTTTCCTCTATTTTATATTACTTATGGGTGACGTATTTATGTTATGTAATCTGCTTTTGTGCTTTACTATGTGTTTGTGTGGTATCTCATGCCTTGAGCCGGGGGTCTATCGGAAATAGCCTTTCTACTACTTTAGAGGTAGAGGTATGGACTGCGTACATCTTACCCCCCCAGACCCCACTAGGTAGGAATACACTGGGTTTGTTGTTGTACCCAAGAAGATCTGATGTTTGGGTAAACCCTTTTGTCCTGGCTGAGGGCAATATAGACAACACTTATCTAACTTCTGGGGTTTAGACCCGATCAAGGGTCATGACATATGACTTTCCTCATGGGGTTCCAGTTGTTCCCACTAACCCCTTTATTTGGGTGACACTTCTCCTCAGTTACCTCATAATGTTGGGTTTCATCTCTCCCTTCTTAGTTGGCTAAGATTGGTAAAAAAGGTCTAGAAGAAATTATTGGGGGGGACCTAGTATTTACCCCACAATTGGTTTTCTCTACCCAAATCTATTAGGAAATAAACATCTTTAGATTGATAATACTTTAGGGCATGGCGTGCCCAATATAAGGCCAGAGCCTAATCCTCTTTAACCTATCATCCTTACCGGTTTTGCAGTAGAACACATCATGGTTGTTGTGAGAAAGAAAAGAACTGGTGTTTAAGTGTGTCCAACTGGGTCAAATACAATAGGAGTGTTGTATAGCGGCTACCACTTGGTCAAGACAAAGGATGTCAATTACCATTTCTCTAGATATTAAACCCAGGGGTGCTGTTTCTAGCTTCGACCTGGGTTGGGACCATCTCAATACTCTTGCTATCCCTCAAGAATCCGAGGCATCTTCTAATGCTGATACGGGTATGTTGAGACTTTTCTCCTATGATGCGTATTGTTTTCTAGATCCAGGGTTTACTCTTTCCTAGGTGACCCCGTATATGGTTATGCATCTTGATTGTGGTCCTAAGAGTCTGTCAGTTCCTTTATCTATTTCTACCTCGGTTAGAGACCATGTGGCTGTTAGAAGATTCTATAGGGGATGTATGGTATCTGATGGTGTTTGAGACACTCTTGTAAACTTGGTAGAGTTGTACATGGTTGAACTAGATGTCATCCTAGAAATGGATCGGTTATACTTTTGCAATGCTTCTTTAGATTTTCAGACCCATAAGGTCATGTTTAACTTCCTTAATGAGTCAATCATTATATGGGAAGATGGTTCTTTTGTTCTTTAGTACCTAAGAAAGGATTCTTTTTTTTATCTCAAAGCCTGAAAATTGATTCCAAAGGGATGTTTGTATCATTTGGTTTGATTAATAGGTCCTAACTCAGAAGGGTCTTCTCGAGAATCCATTTTCATGGTTGATGAGTTTCTTGTCATGTCTTTTGGGTCAACCAAAGCCTTTGTGGCATTCATGGGCTTATGAAATAGGTCTTCTATCCATTCGTGGACATACTTTTAATTATCTTCATTGATGATATCTTAGTGTATTCTAAGAATGAGGCGGATCATGCAGATCACCCCCATGTCATGTTGGAAACTTTGAAGGATCATTATTTGTATGCCAAGTCCTACGAGTGTGAGCTTTGGTTGAAGGTCATAGATTTTTTTGTTCATGTTATCTATCTTTAATAAAGGGATCATGGTTGATTCCCAGAAAAGTATGGGGTGGTGTGTCTTTTGGTGTCTGGACTAAAGGGCTTAACCTTTAGTATGTTGTGTTGGGATGAGTCTCATTTGTGACCTAGGTGGTCACTATGAAGCACTCCAACCTATGGTGTCATATTTTTGTTGAGGGTCTTGCCTTGAGTGGCGTGAGTGGTTATTGTGTTTTAGGTTCTCCGTAACCTTTCTTATGTTGGTTAATGGCTCGGGGGCATGGTGATGTGTTGAAATAATAAATGTAGAAGTCCTTAAGTTGGGGAGACTCTAGGGTTCCTTTTAGGCATCGTATGGTGGATGTCGACCTTTCACTTGGGGTGGGGTATAAAGTTGATAGGGGTAAGTTGCTTGGCCCCGATTTAGTTCACCAAGCTTTATAAAATGGTGAAGGTGATTCATGAGAGGTTGAAAACCACTCAAAGTCGCCAAAAGTCCTATGCGGGCATGTGGCTTAGGAGTTTAGAGCTTAGTGTTGGCGATTGGTTATTCTTGGAGGTGTCTCCCATGGAGGGAATAGTGTGAATCGGTAAAAAAGGGGAAAGCTTAGTCCCCTATATGTTGATCCCTAGATGGTCTCGAAAGGGGTTGGCAATATTGCCAAAAAAATGGAGATGCCTACTAGGTTGAACCCCATTTCCCCCAATTGTCCATATCTTTATGTGTGAAAATGTGTAGGTGATTCCTTATTGGTTGTTCCCTTAGAGGACAGTGATGTTTTGGGTTCCTTGACTTGTGAAGAGATCCCGGTGAGGATCTTGGATAGGCAATTTTGCCGATTGCGAACAATAGAAGTGGCTTCAGTGAAGGTTCTATGGAGGAACCAATGGTCCAAGAAAGCTACTTGGGAGACGGAAGAGGATATCAAGTCCAAGTATCCGCAAGTATGTTCCATTCTGGAAACTCAAGCTTGAGGTATGTGTTGTTGTTCCTAACTTGGTTTATGTCTTTAATAGATAATGCATGAAATTTCCATTGCTTACAACTGATTCATGTCTTTGTTAGACAAGGGATTCAAGTTTCAAAATGTTGAGTTTCTTTATAACTCTAAAAGACGGTGAGGATTGTGATATGTGTTGTGTTATAACCTTGTGGTGTGCTTTGTCCTAGTTTAGTTGAAAGTGGTTTACAATATGTTCTAATATGTTAACTTGTGTCGATGATTTCCTTACCCATCATTCGAGGATGAATGATCCTAAGTGGAGGAGAACGAAACACCCAAGAATGTGGACTTGCTAAAATTTTTGGTTGATTGGTGATGATCATGATATATATTGGGTTGTATCTATGTTATGTGTTGTTTATAACTTGCGTAAAGGTTGCCTTGATATATGTTGATGTGTTAACTTGTGTTTATGCTTGATTCTCCTATTATTTGAGTACGCATAGTCCAAGTGGGGGAGAATTTAAACACCTAGACTTGAACCCTTGAAAAGACAACTGCTTTTGATATCTCTGGGGTAGGTACGATTGAAGGGCTTGAGTTGTACCCTTGGTCATGACTCGTACCCTTCTCCCCCTACCTTTTCATACCTTGAGAAGTAAGTTAAGGTAGCACACTATCTCCTATACGACAAGGCCATCCCTTGGTCGTAAGCATTCATATGAGTCGTATACTACAAGGTCATATGGAGTGAAAACCTAACCTAGAGTGGATTTTTTTTGTTACAGGTGAAGCTCATGATTGGGGCATGATTTGTACCCTTTGGTTATGACTCAAAGGTTCCCTCTTATTCCTACAGTAGTGTGATTAACCTAGGAGAAGCCTAGGGTACGAGTTAGGGTACCACTCATACCCTAGGTCATGATTGCCATATGAACCATATATGGGATTCGTACCCCTACACAAGTGGACTTTCTAGCTTTTTATTAAGGAACTTTTGGTAATTTCCCTTGCCTAAAACCCTAAGTCATTTCACTATATAAACCATTTCATCCTTCTACATCTTCATTTATAATACATAAACATTCCAAATACTCAGAAAAGATTCCTGGAGAAAGATTGGGGGTTAGGGTTTGGAGGTGTTCATCTAGTGGCAATATGAAGTCAAGATTGTTGGTGTGTCATCTTGTTTAAGTCATGTACCTCTTCCACTTTCTATATAACTCTAAACCTACGTATTTCATAATTAGATTAGTAAGTGTACATGGTGGTTTTTAAATCAAATCAAAAGTATTTTGTTGCCTAATGATGAATAATGTTGACTATTGCTTAGACTTCTGTTTATACATGTTATTGTTGATGTTTTGCAGGTGTGGATGCTTTTTTTTCTAGTCTAACGAATAAGTCTTGAGAAACCCTAATGTTGATGATTTTTGCTTTGAATATAGCCTTGGTAGAGGTATGTACACAAGGTATTTGTGAAAATGTCTAAGTAAAATGCCTAGTTACTTGTTGATGATGTATTGAGTTAGGGCAATGTCCTAATGAGCATGAATGGTTGGAAATGGTGTGTTAAAGTTATTGCAGGCTATGTATTATGTATTTGATGTTATTGTTGGGCTAATGACTAATAAGGGTTTGAAACCCTAAACATAAAAATGAACTTGTTATGTGTGTTGATCCTAAATGTGGTGAGAATGTGGTGAAAGATTGCTAATGAATTATGAATGTTTATGTGGGTCTTAGTGACCATAAATGAAATTAAAGATGTGTTGAATCAACGCATGTTGCCTATTGAAATGATCAATGGTTAAATAGTTTTGTGAATGTCAAATGTTAATCTATTGAATTGGACTAGTGGGCATGAATGAGTCATGATAATTATAAATGAATGTGAATACTTGTGGATGGTTGGTAAAGGACTTATTAGTCATGTATTGAGATATCATGATTTTGAATTCTTTGTAAATGGTTGCTATGAGCCTTGTTAATCATGTAATGAATTAGCCTATGGCTTAGAATGGTATGATGGCCTTATAAGTATGAATGGTTGATGACTGATGTTGTGTTGATGTTGTTGGCCATGTAATTTGTTAAACTATGATCATGTTGGTTTGATGTCTAAGAAGAGGGGTTCAATTCCCTAAACTAGAACTTAAAGTGTGTATTGAACCATGTATGGTGAACACGTATTATAATGTTGCTAGTGAAATGAGAATAGTTTGTATGGGTCATAAGGACCACAAATTGCATTGTATGATGAAATTATTTAAGGCATTGGCCTAACGAAATAGATGACCAATGAAGGCTCCCATATGGACCATGTGGTCATATATGATATCGAATTGGCTAAATAAGCCATGGCCCTTAAATGGGATATAAGTTATATGTATATAAATGCATGAACTAATGAATCAAGAGTTCTAATGCCGACCAAGGATGCCAATGAACAACGAGTGATTTGAGTTCCTCGTCAAATGAAATAACTAGTGATTCATGTTCCTAGTCCAATGAACAACGGGTGATTCGAGTTCCTTGTCTAATGACATAGCTAGCGATTCGAGTTCCTAGACCTGTGATATGGCTAGCAATTTGAGTTTCTAGACCGGTGATACAACTAGTAATTCAAGTTTCTAGTCCAAAGAGATATCTTGAGGTTAGAATACCTCGTCAAATGACATGGCTAGTGATTCGAGTTCCTAGATCAGTTATAAAATAGGACTAGTGATTCAAGTTCCTAGTTTAATAAAATAAAATAACTAGTGATTCGAGTTCCTAGGTTGGTGAAATGACTAGCAATTCGAGTTCCTAGCTCAATAAAATGGCAAAGAGATTGGTCGAATGGGTCAACATGGTTAAATTGGTTGACTTGGTCAAATGTGATATATTGGTTGAGTTGGTTTGGGGTTTGGATCCCCGTGACTAATGTAACAACGAAGTATAAGTTATAAACTTAGTAAGGTGGAAGATTGAATGTTCTTCACTCCATGTCATGTATGCTAATTCTTGTTCCTTTTGTGGCATAATATGAACATGATGTATATGTCTATGTATATGAGTATGTTTTTAAGAAGGTGATTAAAGTTCTATGCTTAATAAGAACGATTTGAACCTAAGTGAGGAATATCGGAGTCCTCCACTTTATGTTTCATGATTGAAAAAGTTGAGAATGTTGTTAAATTTTGATATCTTGTTGACATACGATATATCTATACATAAGGATAAGTGTATAAATATTATTGAACGCGATACATTGACTTATTGTTGAATGATGATATTATTTTATCCTTATCCTTGAGTTACATGCTAGCACTCAAATTGTTAACCGTCTCTGGACGCTATGTCTCCACGCAACATAAGAGCTAGAGCTTCTTCTTTTTATATGCAATGAACAGGTGTTTGAGCGGATTCATGCATTGAGCTTGAGGTGGTGAGCTTCCATACTCTGAAAGACCTACCCTTTATAGTCACGTTACTCTACATCATAGACTTGTATAGATTTTTTAATTAGCTAATGTCGGGGACATGTCCCGACATATCTTTGAATTTAGTTTGGTAGAGGTTTTATGGATGACTATGGACTTGGGCATATTGGCTAGACTGTTGTTATTAATGAAATATTAGATATTGTCTTTTAGTCTTACATTTCTGGAATCTTGCTATATGGTTGGACTTCACCCGACCCTTGTGGATGATTGTTAAAGATTAGGTTAGGTTATCGAGGAGACCTCCTATTCATGTGATCTTGAGGTGCCCATATGACATGGCTCGAAGTTCGTGTCGTGTCACTTGCGGCCAGACTCTGACTCACCATCCTCTTCAGACTGGAACTGTGTGTGGCGGTTATTTACTAGGATTCCTTATCCTTGGCCTAGTAGGTGAAGGTGTTTCTTTCGGTGGAGCAACTTTAGATCCCAGAGGTTGACTTTTTCTTGATTTCACATCCCTTAGGTGGATATTCTTTGATGATCCACTTGACTAATCGTCACTGGCTTTATTCTTAAGATGATGAATGATGGGGATTGCTTCATTGGTGTTTACTTCTTGGTTAAATAATTCTTGGGTGCCATTGGTAACTATGGAAGCACACACGTTAGTTAATCCTATGAAAAAGAAAGAAAAAAAAAATAAACAAGTATGCATCAGTTGTTGGGTACCCTATGAGTCAGGTACCACTCGTAGCGTGAAAAAAGATATATGGATCATTTAGTGGTCAGGCTATGAGTTGTTGTGTCAGAAAATGAATCATCACCAACACTTATAGTCTGACAAGAAATATTTCCTTAAGGTATTGCCCCGCCCAGTCACCACGAGTCCAAACTATGAGTGTATGGTGAGACAACAACTAGTAGTGTGAGCAGAAACCAAGTATCCCTTAGCATCCATGTTCCTAGTGGCTACAGATCATTTAATGACTTGTTAGTATACCCTATGAGTTGTTATGTTCCCCATAGTAACTGTTACATGGATATTTAGAGGGCTTGATTTTAAATATTGACTTCCCAAGGGTACTCAGACTTTTCCATGGGTTTAACATCTACCATACACTCCTAATTCATCCCCATATTCTAAGTTCAACCTGTTCTATTTCTCAAGAACAAATATACATGGATTTAGCCTAAGCACATAATTAAACATATCATCCATGTGTTCTTCAGGAAAAATTTTCCACAACATAGGGTTTATATCATTAAAGTCGTAATACTTAAATGACAGAATAATTTGCTTGAATTTCTCAAAATTTTTTGCGGTTTCCCTTTATTCTTATGAATAGAGACTTTTGGAGAGATTTTACTTTGATTTTGATGTGAAAGGGGTAATTTTGGGTATGTATTTTAAGAGTTAAAAAATAGTTATAGGAATGGAGGGAGTCACAGACTTTTAAATAGATGTAAATCAGTTTATGGGTTTTGGTTTCCTTTAATTTCATCCGAGTTGGGTCGGGTCCACATTGGGCCCACAATGTTGAGCCCAATAATTAGTCATGGTAATGACTCATTCCCACAATCTACAAGTCATAGACCCCATCTATTATGACTAAAACCTTACCTAGGTTCTCCAGTAATGACGAATCAAGTTAATGAGTCATTGACAATGACAATGTCTCATTCTGAGAGTCGTCATGACTCTAGAGAAAACTTACCTAAGATGGACTGGGCTCCTTCTCCCTACGACTCCTGGTGATGAGTCGTAAGGTGACCCTATGACTCGTAGGGTCCCCTATAGGGACCTGTCACCAGAAAACTTTTTGGTATTTTTATACAATCTCCAGTCCTGCACACTGAACACACAAGTCACCCCATAATGTAACAAGTACAAAGCATGGGTTTCCTCCCATATAGCGCTTGATTTAACATCATGGAAAAATGTGTCTAAGTTGGATACTCAGACTTCACCAACCAGCCCATAGGTTTCCTCCTATGTAGTGCCTGATTTAACATTACGGCACGACACAGTTGTCTTGGTCACTCAAACTTCACCAAGGTCCATATAAACACATACTTTCACCTCATCAAGGTTTTCGATATAGTGCTTCACCCGCTGCCCATTCACCTTAAATGAGGCTTCGCTATCATGTTTCAACTCGATAACACCATATAGGAATACCCGAACCATGGTGAATGGTCCATACTACCTAGACTTCAACTTTCCAAGGAACAAGTGAAGTCTTGAATTAAACAACAAGACCAAATCACGGGACTTAAACACTCATTTCTCGATTCTTTTGTCATGATACAACTTTATCTTTTCTTTGTATAGAGAAGAACTCTTATAAGCATGGAGCCATAACTTATCCAACATAATCACCTTGCTTAATCATAACTTAGCTGCATCATACCACTCCAAATTAAGCTTTTTCAACTCCCATAGTTCCTTGTGCTCAAGTTTGATCGGCAAGTAGCATGCCTTTCCATACACAAGCTGATATGGAAAGGCACCTATGGGGGTCTTAAATGCTATTTGGCAGTCCTACAATGCATCATCTAACTTTCTTGACCAGTCAGTCATGTTGGCATTCACAATCCTTGCCAACATGGACTTGATCTCTCTATTGTACACCTCAACCTGCCCATTCGTCTAAGCATGGTAAGGTATTGACACCTTATACTTAACACCATATTTTTTTAGTAGGGACTTGAAAAGGTGATTGCAGAAGTAAGACCTACCATCACTAATAATTGGAAACGAAGTGCCAAACCAGGAAAAGATGTTCTTTTTTAAAAATGTAGTGACACTTTGACCCTCATTGTTGGGAAGTACATCCACCTCCACCTACTTTGAAGCATAGTCGACTACCACTAGAATGTACTTAATCTCATAGGATCTTATAAACATTCCAATGAAATTAGTCCCCCATACATCAAATAATTCCAACTCAAAGATAGGTGTCATGGAGAGTTCATATTTCTTTGAGATATTGCCTTGTCGCTGACACCGGTCATAAGCTTAAGCATAGTCATGAGCATCCTCATAGATAGTTGGACAATAATACCCACACTGCAAAATTATATGGCTATTCGGGTACCACCATAATGACTCCCAACAGGAGATGAATGACAACCCTTAAGGATGCTTATCATCTCTACTTCAGGAATACATCTATGAATAACACCATCCAAACAAATCCAAAAGAGATAAGGCTCATTAGAGAAAAATTTTCTCACCTCATGTATGAACTTCTTTCTTTGCTGGAATGATAAATCTTTCAAAACAAGATCACTTGCCAAAAAGTTGGCAAAGTCAAAAAACCAAGGGATTAAATCTTGAGATGCTGCCAAGATATGCTAATTTGGAAAAGTTACATCTATGTCAAGATCATCCCCTAACTTCTGCATTGTCTCCTCCTCAAGGTGAGATAAGTGATCAGTAACCTAGTTCTCAATGCCCTTTCAATCTTTCACCTCAAAGTCAAATTCTTGCAACAAGCAGACCCAACGTATTGACCTTAGTTTAGCATCCTTCTTAGACATTAGATATCTTAAAGATACAAAATCTATGTGCACTATGACTTTAGTCCTACCATATAAGACCGAGACTTCTTGAAGGCAAAAACCATTGCAAGTAACTTCCTGCTTAGTGACTGTATAGTTCTTCTATGTAGGTTTTAATTTATTTCAATCATAAAGATTAGGTGAAGGATTTTCTTGCATATTTTTCCTAGGAAAGCTCCCAAGGCTATCCCACTAGCATCACACAAAACCTCAAATGGTAAAGACCAGCTAGGGGATACAATAATAGCATCCTAGATCAACTACTCCTTAAGGCACCCAAAGCCTTGAGACATACATAATTAAATACAAATTTCACCTCTTTCTATAAAAGCTTGCGTAGAGGATTAGCAATTTTAGAGAAGTCCTCGATGAACCTCCTATAAAAGCCAAATAACCCAAAAAGCTTTGGATACCTTTAATTGAGACTGGGGGAGGTAATTTTTCAATCACCTAAATCTTCGCTCTATCCACCTTAATACCCCATTTATAGATTTTACGACCGAGGACAATACCTTTTTTCACCATAATAACACCTCTCTAAATTCAGCATTAGATTACATGTCTCACATCTTTGGAATTCATTGGCCAAATAGTTTAATAAATCATCAAAGGAGTCCCCAACTACTGAAAATTCATCCATGAATACCTCTACAGTGTCTTCTACCATGTTAGAAAATATAGACACCATACATCTCTGAAAGATAGTGGAAGCATTGCATAATCTAAATTGCATCATCTTGACTACAAAAGTCTTATAAGGGCAAGTAAATGCAGTCTTTTCCTGGTCCTTGAGAGCAATAAAAGTATAATTGTATCATGATTACCCATCAAGGAAATAGTACCAAACCCTGGTTGTTGGTCTATTAAGCATATGATCCATGAATGGCATAGGGAAATGGTCCTTTTAAGTCTAAGTACTCAACTTCTTGTAATCCATAAATGCTCTCTATCTGAAAACTGGTCTCATGGGCACCAATTCATTCATTAGGGTCCACAGTGATCCCACTCTTCTTAGGCACGCATTGAACTTGGTTGACCCACTTGTTGTCTGCTATAAGGTAAACCACTCTAATATCTAACCACTTGATAATTTCTTTCTTCACTACCTCCTACATCTATAGATTCATCCTATGCTAGTGCTCGATGCTGGGTATATACTCTGATTTAAGTTGTATCTTATGAGTGCAAATATATTATCCCATAATGCCTGCAATAGTTTATCCTATGGCCCTCTTGATCCTCTACAACATTGAAAGCAATGATTTAACCTGTGTTTCTAATAAATCAGCAGCAATCATGACTGGCAAGGTATTATCGACCCCCAAAATGCATAATAAAAGTGAGATGGTAGGGTCTTCAATTCCAAGACCGGTGGATCCTTCATAGATAGTTGAGTTGGAGGAGTGGTTCTATTCTTCATATCAAGATCCAGCTTCTTCAGAGTATAGTTACTAAAACCTGTACCACACAATGCACTTACCATCTCATCATACTTATCAATGCCACCATTGTCAAAGTTTATGATAACCATTATTAATGCCTCAAGCCTAAGTCTCTGTTTAATGGGCATTTTCACTACATCATCATTAATAGTATCAGTCATGGAAACCACTCTCACATCCTTAGGTTGTCCCATAGACTGACACATATTAAAAGTAACATGGTCATTATTGAGTCTAAACTTCATCTGCCCTATCTCCATGTCAACCAAGTCCCTACCTATAGCTAGGAAAGGCCTTCCCAAGATAAAAGGGACTTCAAAGTCTACCTCATATACAAGAATCATGAAATTGGCTGGGAATATGAAGGACACCACCCTCACCAAAACATCACAAAAAATACCAACCGATTTCTTCACAGTTCGATCAGCCATAGATAACCACATGGATATAGGTTTAGGTAAAACAAAAATTACTTGTATATTACTAATAGTATTAGACTATACTATCTCCCAAGTCACATAAATCTTGAGATAAGTTGAAGGACCCAATGGTACATAGAATAGTAAATACTCTGGGGTCCTTCTTCTTCTTAACAAACGATCAAGAAATGATGAAACTTTCTCAAAACTCACCATCCAATTTCTAGTAAAAAAATCCTTCATGAACTTAGCATAGATAGGCATCTTATCCAACACCTCTACAAAAGAAATATTAATAGATAGTTTATACAATATCGGTAGAAACTTTTTCTACTTCCCTTCCTCTTATTTCCTCTTCAATCTCTAAGAAAAATGAGAGAGAGGTCATGGAATGGTATTCAATATAGGATAGACTACCTTTTAATTTCCTTTATCCTTCCTAACACTTTTATCAACACCTATTGATTTTTGTGATGACTCCCTACTAGTCACCAACTATTTAGTTTCGGCTTTAAGGGTCTCATCTTCATCCACAAAATCATTCATAGCTTTATCAACTACATACATGGGAGGATAAATACTGGACTTACCATTCTGAGTGGTGATGGCCAAACAGTGAGTGTCGTTCTTAGGATTATGCATTATATTACTCGAAAAGTTGCCTGGTTGATGCTGATTCAAGGTTGCAGACATTTTTCTAAATTGCTACTCCAATTGTTTAATTACGGTGGCATGTGATTCTATGTAACGCCCTGGGAGTACACCCTAGACTTCACAGGTGATCGAGACTACGAGTAGCCCCAAGCTAACCCTTTAAGCTTTCTAAACTTGGAACTCATAATAAAGGTAAACTTGACATACAAAATCTTAACTGAATTAATATCTTATCTGACAGTCTTAATCTTAGAAATCTTGAAAATAAATACTTTAGAATATAAAATATAAAATAGTGCAACAAGCCTCTACCTCTAACTAGAGAGCCACTGGGAGAAGCCTCAGCTGACTCGAACTTGACAGAAATCAAATAACCATAATACTTTATCAATATCAAAGTCTAAATACATGGGTCCTCGAACTATAAGGACTGACCAAATGTTTGGATATAGGTAGAGATGCCTGTAGTCAATCACACTGCTAGAACTAAGCACTAGGACCATATTATAAGACAATGTAGCACATAGATATATATGTGGATCAGTACTTCTTAAATGTATTGAGTATGTAGGGGTGAATGAATAAGTAAAACAATAACTCAATGTCCATATCAACTTTCAAAGAATGCATGCTAAGTGTAAATGGCTCATCTTGGGCTTGAATAAAATTAATAGTTGATAACTCATAAATCATGAATAATAAAGCATACTGAATAAATTTGTGAGCCATACCACTTAGTTCTAAAAGCCTTACTTTTATTCTTTTTTGGGAGATTTTTCTTACTGACATAAACCATGTGAGCTAACATGGAGTCCAATGTCCTACCCATATTGGGGAGAGTTATTCTACCCTTTCCATTGAAATAGAACCTTAACTTGAGTGATCACTATCTTTAGCTTCATCCATATTGGGAATAAGCTTAACCTACATTCTCTCGTAGTTCTGGGGCATGCGACCTTGGACTCATACCCAACTTGGTGCTAAATACTACTCCCTTATTACTTATATGCCCATACTTTAGGAAATCCACCTTAAAATACCATAAGAGTTTATAAAATGAAAACCAATTATGTTTCTCTTTGCTTTAATTCTCAGAATGAACAAATGTGGATTCCATATCATAGCTTAGGATCAAAAGATCATTTCTTACTTGAAATATTGGTATAAACTTATCAAATAAGAACTTAAAAATATAATTCTCTTGAAATCTCAACACTTAAACTTAGGGCTTGAAATTCATGCTTAAAAATCATGGTAATTCATAACAACACTTCATGCTTAATAACAATCTTGAAATACCTCAACAATATCAAATTAAAATAGTTCAATCTTATTTATAATATAAATCTTATAAGTTAAAACCCAAACCTATGTAATTCTTGATATACATAATAATCACATGCTTTAAGAATGTAGAAACTTGGGTATGAACCCTAATTCAAAACAAGTAATTTAAATCTTAAAATCATGCAACTTGGGTACAAGGGTGAAAGGATACCCTTGTTCATAACCCCACATACGTTGATTGAAAGAATCCTTAGAGAGAACTTCGAATATGGAACTTAACTTCTTGATTCTTGAGATATGGCACTTGGATTTTTTTCTTGGAAATGAAGGAGGATTTTTTATTTGTTTACTGATTTTTTAGGGTTAAGAGCATGAAGTTAGTGATTAAATCAGTCAAATCTAGTCTCCAGAAGAGTTAGTGATGACTTTCTAAATGATTAATGTTTAAATCAGTTAGAATTTTCCCAATTTCGACCTTTTCTTATATCGAAAATTGAATTAGCTTTCCAATGATACCAATTTTGTCTAAATCCGATATTGGAGTAGAATGTTAAGGACGATTTAATGAAAGCTATCAAAACCACCCAGGTGCGACGAGCAGGTTGATGGACCATCGAGATAGCGACGGACCGTCGCCTAAACCATCGTAGCTAAGGTAGTAAGTCAATCTTTTGGATAAGGTGTGACGAATAGGTTGACAGACCATCGAGTTAGAGATGGACTATCGCCCAAGCCATCGCTACTAAGGCAGTGAGTTCCTATTCTGGCCCAGGTGTAACGGTCAGAACGACGGACCGTCGAGCCAGTGATGGACCGTTGCACGAGCCATCATAGATCCCATTCGACAATTTAAATCTATTTTTAAAAGGGTATTTGGGTCTTTTTCCACCTGTTTTAACCCCTAATTATACCAGACAATAGCTCATAACTTTGTTATTTATTCACAACATCCAATTAGGGATTCTCTCAAAGATTAATCCCCAAGAACAAGAAACCCTAGGTACTTAATTTCAACTCAAGCATTCAATCTTTCCTCCACAAATCTTTAAGAAATCATCAACCCACGTATGTCAAGTGTTCATTCATGGATTCTTTTCATCCATGAAGCCCAAGAATCCAATTTTAAATTATAAATTGTGATGTTTATGTTGTGGATTGATTTTGATCATGTTGATTTTGTGTATGATACCCAAGTTGGAATCGTTAAATGTGTTTTCATTAATTTATGCTAGCATGTGGATTGAAATCTACTAAATTATATTGATTTATGAAACCATAATGAATTAATTTAATATCCATGCCTAAGCTTATAGTTATGCATGCAAGGTGTTTGATAAAATGCCTAAGAGAATAGGAAATATACCTTATGACTCAATTGTGACCAAAATGATGAACCTATGCTTTACCCTTATGTTTAAAATGACTTTCATGCTATTGTTATGCATTGAAATTGTTTGATAGGTTGTTCATGAGATTAGCCTATGAAATTATGACATGTTTATATGCTTTCCTATTCATGTACCAAACCATGATAATCAAGTGCCTCGTGAAATTTCCTAATGATTATATTATGGATTATTAAATATGGTTGTGAGTCTAGGAAGTGTCATGTTTTGTTAGTTTTATGCTATCAAGTCCTGGAGGTACTTGTACCCGATAATTTAGCTGTGTGCCTAGAGCTAGTGTCATGTTTTCAAGATACCCTCAGTCAAGCCATGTTCAGTAGAATTCAGTCAGTCTTATGACTCAGGAAAACTAAATAACCTCAGTCAGTTATCAGATCTCAGTGATACTCTATCAGTTAACGGAACTCAGTAAACTTAGTCCAGTCAGTTCAGTATAACTAATTCAGTGTCTAATCAGATGGGAATAGGATTCAGCACTGTGTAAGCCCAAGGATGGGAACTCACCTACGAGTAGAAAGTGTGATTCTTAGAAGCAATCCTTATGGTTCAGAACTACGTAGCCAGCGTAGGTTGAGACATCTAACCTATTAGATGAGGGTTGATGAGGTGGCTTTACCTATTATATGAGGGTCCCACCATTCTCGTTAGAGTACCTGTTAGATGAGGGATCACTCACAGCTTATCCTTACCAATGGCGCGGTATTAACACCTTTCCAATTGGGGTTACAGATTGGACCCCAACTCAGCTATATTGCTTTAATTAGGGTATGTAGATTAGATGACTACTTCCCACAATTATAATTTTAGTCTCAATCTCAATAATAAAACTCAGATAGTTCTACAGAATTTAGGACTATCAAATACAGTCAACTCAAAATAATATGAAACTCAGCTAGCCCTATCAGAACCTAGACTGTCAGATACAATTGCTCGGTATCAGTTATAAGTACTTATGTTATCAGTATTCAGACTCAATAGTCAGTAGCATTATGAATTCAGTTATAATTATTTATTTATACATGTATTCTCACGTTCATGTTATATAGTCGATTAGCATAGTTCATGCTTATAAACCCTTGCATTCAGTCTACCTCACTTGCATACCAGTACATTCAATCGTACTGATGCATTTGCCCTATGGTGTTTTATACCATAGGTTCAGAAGCACGAGCTCCAGAACATCAGTAGCATTCCAGTCTCAACAGTTAGAGTTAGCAGTGAGTCCTCATCCTTCGAAGACATAATCATTTCTTTATTATTTCATTACTTAGTTTATTTCAGTAGTTAGAGTTAATTAGGGACATGTCCCATCAACTCTTTATTCAGATAGTTTAGTTTTAGAGGCTTTCAGACTACAGTATATTCAGATAGTTTATTTTAGTTCATATTTTGGTACTGATATACCATACTCTCAGATAGTATGTTTTATCTATTTTGAACCTTATGGCATATTTCAGTCTATTATTTTTGTATTTTACATGATGTCATACAGTATACAAGTACAGATATCAGTCATGGATTAGCTTGTGGTCCTTTGGAGTTGTGAGCACCGTGTAGCATTATGGGTACCAGATTCATGGCGTTACAAACTTGGTATCAGAGCCTAAGGTTCAATAGTGTCCTAGGAAGTCTGAAAACTGCATCTAGTAGAGTCTTGTGCATAGGTGTGTTGCGCACCATAATTATGTACAGGAGGCTATGAGATATTTTAGGAACAGTTTTCCATTTTTTAGTATTCATGTCATGCTAGTGATCATAATCTCAAGTTAATCTCTCAGTCTAATCCCTTTCTCTTCCATTTATAGAACATGCCTCCTAAGAAGAGAACTAGAAATCAGTCAGCCCCTCAGCCCAAAAATCCTTTGGGCGAATATGTCTTTTATGCAGAGTTTAGAGCTGCATTCACTACTCTTGCTCAGTCAGTTACTACTCAGAATGAACTACCGGCTGTCATTCCAGCCAACTCAGTGGCCAATTCAGCTACAGCCAAGATTCGAGACTTCACCCGAATGAATCCTCCATCCTTTTTTGGGTTCCTCAGGAATTCCTTGATCAGGTTTAGTAGGTTACCGACATCATGGGGGTTACTTCTAGTGAGAGTACTGAGCTAGCTGCATATCAGTTTCAAGATATTGCTCACACTTGGTTCAAATAATGGAAGTCAAAAAGGTCAGTTGATGCAGGATCCATAGAGTGGGAGGAGTTTTTCACTGTATTCCTAGAGAGGTTCTTTCCTCTATATCTGAGAGAAGCTAAGGTGTTAGAATTTATCAACCTTAAGTAGGGAAACATTGTGGTGAAAGAGTATTCTCTTAAGTTTACTCAATTAGCCAGATATGTTTCTCATGTGGTTGTAGATAGCAGGGCCAAGATGAGTAAGTTTGTCTCTGGGGTGAATAATAATATGGTCAATTAGTGCAGGTCCGCAATGTTTAATAGTGACATGAACATAGCCAGGCTTATGACCCATGCTCAATAGATAGAAGAACAAAAGATAATAATGAGGGAAAAGCAGAATAATAGAGCAAGGATCGGTAGTTTCAACTTTGCTCAGCCTAAGTTTGAGGGAGGAAACCATTCTTAGTTCCATCCTAAATTATTAGTTCCAGCTCCTTCTTCAGCCAGTACTCCAGCTCCTAAGTTTAGGGATGGTAATAGAGATAGGGCACCAAGATCTAAGTCTTAGGGCAGTGTTAGCAATGTCCAAACTAATCTCATTTGTCAGACTTGTGGTAAGAACCACAAGGGTGTTTGCAGAGCTGGCAGCGATGTCTGTTTTGGATATGGCAAGCTAGGCCATAGAGTCAGAGATTATCCCCAATCAGGTTATCAGGGTCAGTAGAATAGTTCCTCAGCTCAGTCCGGTCACCCAAATCAGCAGGGTACCACTTCTAGTGCTACTAGTGGGAAACACCCAAACAGACTTTATGCTCTCCAGTCCCAGAAAGATCAGGAAAATTCTCCTGATATGGTTACTGGTATGTTACAGATCTTTCACTTTCTTGTTATGCTTTGCTAGATCTAGGAGTTTCTTTGTACTTTGTTACTCCTTACATAGCAGTTGATTTCAGAGTTAGTCTCAAAATTCTAGCAGAGCCCTTCTTAGTATCTACCCTAGTGGGTAAAACTATTATAGCCCGACGGGTATATAGGAACTATCCGATTATGGTATCTCAGAAAATCACTTTAGCAGACTTAGTCAAATTAGAGATGACTAATTTTGATGTCATTCTCAACATGGATTGGCTTCATTCCTGCTATGCCATAGTTGACTGCAGAAACAGAGTTGTCCAATTTTAGTTTCCAAATCTGTCCTAGAATGGAGGGGTAGTACTTCAGCTTTCAGAGGTCAACTTGTTTCCTACCTTTGGGCACGAAAAATGATATCTAATAGATGTGTCTATCATCTTGTTCGAGTTAAGGACATTAGTTCCAAAACTCCAAATCTTAAATCAGTCCTAGTCATGAATGAATATTTAGATGTCTTTCTCAAAGATTTTTTAGGAATTCCTCCCGAAAGGGAAATAGACTTCGGCATTGATCTTCTTTCAGATATTCAGCCTATATCTATTCCACCATATAGAATGGCACCAGTAGAACTTAGAGAATTAAAGGAATAGTTAAGGGATCTCCTAGACAAGGGATTCATCAGACCCAGTGTATCCCCATGGGGTGCACCAATCTTATTCGTATGAAAGAAAGATAGTTCTCTCAGAATGTATATAGACTACCATCAACTCAATAAAGTCATGGTCAAGAACAAGTATCCTCTTCCCAGAATTTATGAATTGTTCGATCAACTTCAGGGTGCTAGCTATTTTTCTAAGATAGACCTCAGATCAGGCTATCATCAGCTTAGAGTCAAAAGAATGTGACATTCCAAAAATAGCTTTTCGTACTCGGTATAGTCACTTCAAATTCTTAGTTATGTCCTTTGGTCTTACCAATGCCCCAGTAGCTTTCACGGACTTGATGAACCGTGTGTTCAAGCAGTACTTGGACATGTTCATCATAGTCTTCATAGATGACATTTTTGTCTATTTCTGCAATGAACGTGATCATACAGACCATCTCAAAATCATGCTTCACACTCTAAAATATCATTAGTTATTCACCAAATTCAGTAAGTGTGAATTTTGGCTAAGGCCAGTATCATTCCTTAGTCATATCATTTCTAGTGATGGTATTAAAGTTGATCCTCAAAAGACCAAAGCAGTAAGAAACTAGCCTCACCCTGTATCTCCATCAGATATCAGAAGTTTCTTGGGTTTGGCTGGCTATTTCAGATGGTTTTTTGATGGGTTTTATTCTATTGCATTCCCTATGTCCAAATTGACTCAGAAGAAAGTCAAGTTTCAGTAGTTAGATCCTTGTGAGAAGAGTTTTTAAAAGTTGAAGACTTGACTCACCTTAACTCCAGTTTTGGCTCTTTCAGATGGTTTAGATGGGTTCATAGTATATTGTGATGCATTGAGAGTAGGTTTGGGTTGTGTCCTTATGCAATATGGTAAGGTCATAGCCTATGCCTCCAGACAGCTAAACCCCATAAGAAGAATTATCCAACTCATGATCTTGAGGTAGCAGCCGTAGTTTTGCCTTAAAGATCTAGAGGCATTATATCTACGGAGTTCATATAGATGTGTTTATAGATCACAAAGCCTTCAGTATGTCTTTTCTTAGAAAAATCTCAATCTTTGCTAGAGGAGGTGGTTAGAGCTCTTAAAGATTACGACATGAGTGTTATTTATCATCCAGGAAAGGCCAATATGGTGGTCGATGCTCTCAGTAGAATATCTATAGGTAATTTTTCTCATATTGAGGACAGTAAGAAGAAGTTAGCTCAGGAAGTCCATCAGCTTGCCCGACTAGGTGTCCACCTAGTTGATTCTTCAGAGGGTAATATATGGGTTCAGAATAGTTCAGAATCATCTCTAGTTTTTGAGGCAAAAGAAAAGTAAGATAGAGATCCCAGTCTAGTCAAGTTGAAAGAGTCAGTCAAGGATCAAAAAGTAGAGATTTTATCCTAAGGGGGAGATGGTGTTCTGCATTATTAGGGTCGTCTGTGTGTTCCAAGTGTAGATGAGTTAAGATATCAAATTCTTGTACAACCACATAGTGCACATTACTCTATTCATCCAGGGGTCACAAAGATGTACTGCGACTTGCGAAAGGTCTATTAGTGGAGTGGATGAAGAGAGATATTGCAGTATTTGTGGCTAAATACTCTACATGTCAGCAAGTTAAGATTGAGTATCAAAATCTTAGTGGGTCCATGCAGGTGTTCAATATGTCTACTTGGAAGTGGGAAGAAGTGAACATGGACTTTGTGATGGGTTTGCCTCGTACTCATCGCCAGCATAATTCATTGGTTCATTTTCGACAGGATACCCAAATCATCTCATTTTCTTCCAGTCCATACCTTTTATTCAGCTGAGGATTATGCCAGACTCTATATTAGGGAGTTGGTCAGATTGCACGGTGTTCTATTATCTATTATCTCAGACAGACGTACCCAGTTCACCTCTAATTTCCAGAAAGCATTCCAAAAGGGTCTTGGTACCCAAGTTTATCTCAACACAGCCTTCCATCCCCAGATAGATAGTCAAGAAAAAAGGACCATTCAGACTTTAGAAGATATGCTAAGGGCATGTGCAATTGATTTCAAGGGTAGTTGGGATAACCACGTGCCTTTGATTGAGTTTGCATATAATAATAGCTATCCTTTTAGTATTTGGATAGCTCTATTAAAAGCTCTTTATGGTAGGAGATGCAGGTCTCCAGTCAGTTGGTTCGAATTTAGTGAGGCCTCAGTTATACGGCTTGACTTAGTATTTGATGCCTTAGAAAAAGTCCAGTCAATCAGAGAAAAACTCCAGACTACTTAGAGACGACAGAAGTCTTATGAAGATGTACGCAGAAAGGATCTTGAGTTCGAGATTAGTGATTATTTCTATTTAAAGATCTCGCCTATGAAGGGAGTGAACCAGTTCGGCAAGAAGGGAAAGATCAGTCCTCGATATTTTGGTCCCTTAAAAATTCTCAGTCAATTCAGCAAGGTAGCTTATGAGCTCGAGTTGCCTTCATATCAGGCGCCAATTCATCCAGTTTTCCATGTCTCTTTTCTCAAGAAGTGCATAGGTGACCCGACAATCGTAGTCCCTATTAAGAGCATAGATGTTTAGAACAGCCTCTCTTATGAAGAGATTACAGTCGAAATCCTAGACTATCAGACTTGCAAACTGAGGAACAAAGAAGTCCCTCTAGTCAAAGTTCTTTTCCAAAATTAGTCCATTGAGGGAGCTAATTGAAAAGCAGAAGCAGATATGCAAACCAAGTACCCTCACCTCTTTTCTGCTAACTCAGATCTAGTTCAAGGTAATAGTTCTCCTTAAGCTTTTCAGTTTCATGTTCAGGTTTCAATAACAAACTTGGTATCCATTTCATGTTCAGAATTCCATTATAAACTTGGTATTAAATAGCATTGCATATTCAGTTATTCAGTCATATATCAGTTCAGTCAAGTAATCACGTATTAGATATGCATTCTCAATGTAAGAAACTTAGTTCCTCAGAACACTCAGTCATGCATTCAGGAATCAGTTACTCAAGCATCAGATATGCATGTTTGGTATGATATATATTCAGTTTATCATTTTTGTTAATCATGGATTCATGTTTTAGTCATTCATGTTCAGGATGTGCTTTAGTCTACTATTTCTCCTCTCTCAGTCAGTCTCATTCGAGGATGAATATTTCCAAGGAGAGATATTGTAATACCCTAAACTTTATTTAAGTCAAATCTAGTCTCCAGGGGAGTTAGTGATGACTTCCTAAATGATTAATGTTTAAATCAGTTAGAATTTCCCTAATTTTGACTTTTTATCTGTGGGAAATTGAATTAGCTTTCAAACGATACCAATTTCTTCCAAATTTAGGATCAGAGTAGAAAGTTATGGACATTTTACTGAGAGCTATCAGAACCACCCAGGTGCGATGGGTAGGTTGACGGACCGTTGAGCTAATAACGGACCATCACCTAAACCATTGCAGTTAAGACAGTAAGTAAATCTTCTAGCTAAGGTGTGACGGATAGGTTGATGGACCGTCGCCCAAGTCGTCACTACTAAGGCAGTGATTCCCTATTCTGGCCAAAGTGTGACGGTCAGAACGATGGACCGTCGAGCCAGTGATTGACCGTTGTATGAGCCATCACAAATCTCGTTCAGCAATTTAATAGGTGTTTGATAAAATGCGTAAGAGAATAGGTGTTTGATAAAATGCCTAAGAGAATAGGAAATATGCCTTATGACTCAATTGTGACCAAAATGATGAACCTATGTTTTACCTTTAGGTTCAAAATGACTTCCATGTTATTGTTATGCATTGAAATTGTTGGATGGGTTGTTCATGAGATTATCCTATGAAATTATGACATGTTTATATGCTTTCCTATTCATGTACCAAACCATCATAATCAAGTGCCTCGTGAAAATCCCTAATGATTATATTATGGATTGTTGATTATTCTCGTGAGTCTAGGAAGTGTCATGTCTTATCAGTTTCATGCTATCAAGTCCTGGGGGTACTTGTACCTAACAATTTAGTTGGGTGCCTAGAGCCAGTGTCATGTTTTCAAGCTACTCTCAGTCAATCCATGTTCAGTAGAATTCAGTTAGTCTCATGACTTAGGAAAACTCAGTAATCTCAGTCAGTTAGCAGATCTCAGTGATACTCCATCAGTTAATGGAACTCAGTAACTCAATCAAGTCAGTTCAGTATAACTAATTCAGTGTCCAATCATATGGGAGTAGGATTCAGCTACGAGTGAGCCCAAGGATGGGAACTCACCTACGAGTAGAAAGTGTGATTCTTAGAAGCAATCCTTGCGATCTAGAACTATGTAGCCAGCGTAGGTTGAGACATCTAACCTGTTAGATGAGGGTTGATAAGGTGTCTTAACCTGTTAGATAAGGGTCCCATCATTCTTCTTAGAGTACCTTTTAGATGAGGGATCACTCATAGCTTATCCTTACCAGTGGTGCGGTATTGACACCCTTCTAATTAGGGTTATAAATTAGATCCCAACTCAGGTACATTACTTTAATTGGGGAATATTGGTTAGATGACTACTTCCCACAGTTATAGTTTCAGTCTCAGTCTCAGTAATAGAACTCAAATAGTTCAACAGAATTCAGGACTATCAGATACAGTCAACTCAAAATAGTATAAAACTCAGCTAGTTCTATCAGAACCTAGACTGTCAGATACAGTCGCTCAGTATCAGTTATCAGTACTCATGTTATCAGTATTCAGACTCTGTATTCAGTATCATCATGAATTAAGTTACAGTCCCTTACTCATACATGTATTCTCCCGTTCATGTTATACAGTCGATTAGGATAGTTCATGCATATAAACCATTGTATTCAGCCTACCTCACTTGCATACCATTACATTCAATCGTACTGACACATTTGTGCTATGGTTTTTTATACCATAGGTTCAAAAGCATGAGCTCTAAAGCATCAGTAGCATTCCAGTCTTACCAGTCACAGTTAGCAGTGAGTTTCCATCCTTCGAGGACATGATCATTTCTTTATTATTTCATTACTTAGTTTATTTTGGTAGTTGGAGTTAGTTAGGGACATGTCCCATCAACTCCTTATTCTGATAGTTCAGTTTTAGAGGCTTTCAAACTACAGTATGTTCAGACAGTTTATTTTAGTTCATGTTTTGGTAGTGATATACCATACTCTTAGATAGTATGTTTTATCTATTTTGAACCTTATGGCATGTTTCACTCTATTATTTATGCATTTTACATAATGTCATACAGTATATAGGTACAGATATCAATCATGGGTTAGCTTGTGGTCCTTCAGGGTTATAAGCATCATGTATTGTTTTGGGTACCAGATTCAGGGTGTTACACAAACTATACCCTCAAAGAAGATAAAATACAGTCGTTGTCAAATTATAGTAACCCAAATAGGTTGGGGTCAAACCCACAAAGAATAAGTCAAATCTATCTCTTGAACTTACTAAAGTAGCCAAAAGTGTCAAAAAGTAAATAGGGGGAATTTGTAGAAAACAGTAAAAGTAACAAGTTGTGAATGCTTTTGGTTGTAAAAAATTTGAGACAAGCACTAGGATTGTGTTTCCCTGGCTTACTAACTCAGTAGGTTTCTCATCCTCAATCTAACTATCTTACCGTACACATGCAGAATCTGACAATCTAGGTATTGCCAATCATTTTGTGAATGCATTGATAAATCTCACCCATTACCTTATGAGTCTCAGGGTGTCTCCTTACTAATCCTTGCCTTTTGATCCGAATTTAACTATCACCTTATGGGTCTTAAGTTATTATATGAGGTTTGATAGCCTCAAATCATTATTATAACCGCTTTCCTAATCTCAATCTCTCTTGTGAAGATGATATCAAATACTGGCAAGTTCTTAGAGTTTTCCACAACTAAGAAATCAATTAAACTAAATAATATCACAATACAAGAATAAATATTTATCTAGAAGAACTTCACACTTCCCCTACTTTGTTTTTCTACCAGGGTTCAAACAACCCTAACTATGAAAATTAGTTGCTCATTGTTGCAAACTAATCCATGGAAATAAGAATGATCTCACAATAATGAAGGATAAAACCCAAAGTCTCTAATTAATTAATCAACTAAAAATCAAGAACAAAGAGATTCCAAGATCAAAAGTCAAACTTAGAATCAAATATATGTTTGTGGATAGTATAATCATGTAATGTATTACAAGAGTATCCAATGTGTATTATAGTTTCTCAAAATAACAAATAAAACCTAACCAAAATAAAATAGGAAAATAAAGTTCGTAGTTATTGCACCTCAGGCAACGAGTCATCTGAACTGACGATAACTCGTTGTCAACTTTATTGTCGCTGTTCTGTTCTTGGAGATGATGACTCACGGTCAAGACATATGAGTTTTTGGCTGGACTCATTGTCACTCCAGTAGATTTTCACTTCTCTAGGCATTCCACACTATTGTCATCATGATTCTTCCCTATGAGGCTTGGTCTATCATAATGACACATGGTCACCTATCATTTAACTAGGGCTTCAACTTATACATCTATAGGATTTTGGCAAATCTGCTTCGAAAGACTCATGAAATGAATCGTGGTCACTCTTAATGGTTTATCGTCAGCCTCAAAATCACTCTTAGAATTAGCAACCTTCACTGTTATCACCACGACTTATAATATGAGTTGTATAGTAACCTAAGAACTCATAGCCCAGTCAGAATGTTTGATTTTCAAACATTTTCTTGTATTTTTTATTCAATTCACTTCCAATCTATTTTCCCTGCAACATACACAGAAACACACATCATATCTAATAAAAATGCCTAAGTATTTACATATTTTCCTAGTTTTAAGCATCAAAAATGCAATGAAACCATGGAACATCAATGATCTAAGAAGAGGATATTAAGAAGTTGGAGTTAGATTAGAGCTTATCTTGTTCATTAAGGCACATAGTGAGAGAACCTTTTGAAAGAGGTGGTTGACTAAAGTAAAAACCTATCTCATACAAGGTTTGATATAATGGAAAATATATGTTCCTTGGTCATTTAAGGAGAGATAAGCTTTAATTTTGTATCTTTTACACTTGTTGATATGATGAAACTTTCTACACAAAGGCACCACAAAACTTACAAGCTTTAATAGTACATTAAGGATAGAGAGGGGACCAAGAAAGTTATTGTTGGATTTATAATGGGAAAGTATCAATATGAAGCACAATGTAATGTAATTCCCATGATATTATATCATATGTTTCTTGGTAGGACATAGAAAGATAATAGGTTAGTTTAATATCGAGGGATGTCCAATAAACATATTTGTATTTGGAGGACAAAATCTCATTTTTAAGCCTTTGTCACTTGAGTAAATAAGTTGGTATTATGAGATCATGAAAGGGTTTTTAGAAGTATTGAAGAAGGAAGAGGTTGAAAAGAGGGAAAGGGAATCATCTCTTTTGCAAAGAAAGAAAGACTTGTCTCAAAGAAGAGAGTTGACTAAGAGTGTGTTCTAAGGAATAGTTTGAAAGAAGTGGACAAGGAACACTTAATTATAGGTCTTGTCAACACCAATCCCTTGTTACCACTAACCAAGATTCTAGAATTCTACTTAGTATCTCTCCTTCTCTTGTGCAGGTTTGTGAATAAATACTTCTAAAGGGGTATCCAAGGAGTATTCCTTACGAACACATGCTTGAAGACCTAATTGAGTTCTTATCTAAGAATTCCAACTTGAGAAAAAGTGATGAGGAGTTGAATCAATGGATTATAATTGACGAACTCTCATGTAATGATAACATCCCAAAAGAGTAAATATGCTCCCATGTCAAAGACTAAGGTCAATACCATATTTCTATTTAGCTACAAGGTAACAATACAAACTCTTGCACTTATTTAAACTTGAAAATTCATGATGTGACTAGAAACCAAAGAGTAAATAGTAGCTTATCTAATTTTGAAAATAATGAGTCTTCCTTTTGTGATACTCTTGCTCTATGTTACTTGATGATCAATTTCTTATTGTAAGCTTGTAAATATGTGTTGATCATAAAGATAACCTAATTGACTCTTCTAATAAGCTCAATTTGTGTCCACCTAGTGTTGGCACTTATAGCTCGAATAAGGTTCTATTTCCATATGCTAAGAGTATTCACCAACTAGTTGACCCTTGTAAAAATCAAGGTACGTCTATGTTGGCATGTGAATAAACTACTTCTAGTGACGATGTGCACATTGATCAAGTTATATGTGTTAATTCTCTAAGTGAGGACTTGTATGATGCTCTTAATGAACCTCAACTTAGTAATGTCAAAGATATAGTTGATATTGCAGATTGTCATGTAGTATTCTTACTTAAAGGTGGTAATTCCTTAGATGTTGAATCCCTTCCTTGTTCTTATCACGATAATCTTGAGGCAGAATATGATCTCAAGGATAAGCCTTTATTTGGTGATGACATGAGTAAGGTAAAATGCATTGGCCAACTTACTTGTGAATCTAATCTACTACTTGAGCATATTTTTGGTGTGCTTTACGAGCCTCAATTTAGTAATAATGTTGATAGAGTTAATCATCTGGTTAGAAAAAATTCTTTAAGCATTTTATATGATGAAGATCCTATTACTAGTTTTTCTCATAGATATCATATAGATGAAAATATTTTGATTAATGACATGTATTTTTTTAGAGTGAACTTGTGTGCTTTAATTCCCTATATTTGGTTGTTGATCCTCTCTCAAAGAAAAATTTCTTAATTGAAAATAGTGAAATCACTTAAAGTTTGGCACCTAGTGATGTGTCTTTTGATATGCTTAAAAAGAAGGATAGTAATCTTAAAATTCATATATTATCCTATTTCTTAAAGTCCATTAAGAATATAGGATTAAGTGAAGATTGTGCTAACTATCCAATTGTTGATCATGATCTTTCACTTTTGAAAAAGAATGATCATTTGGTAAAGATAGATTTGGTTTTCTTGAATATTTAAGAAAGCCAATTAGTGATTGTTCTTTCGTTGATGCCTTTAAATGTGATCCTTTATATGACATCTCACCTTTGTTAGACAAAGAGGACCATGAGTTACTTAATTCTTGTGATGACTTAAGTTATGATCTCCTTCATGCTAGTGGTGGTTTGTGTCAAATTGGGGATCCTTCAATTAAGCAAGAAGGTGTTAATTGCTTATAAATTGCTTCTTTTTCTTCTTTTTTTTCTTCTTCTTTTTCTTCTTCTTTGTGTGATCCCATTATTGAATATACTCATGTTGATGATCTTAAATCTAATAGTAAGTACATGCATCAAGACACCTTAGTTGAATTTATTTTATATGACACATTTCTTTACTCTCTATTCTTATGATATTGTACATTATTATGTAGGGAGTATGTCTTTTTATGATAATGTCACCCAAGGGAAAATGTATATAACATTGGTCCATGTTTATGGATAATTCATCCATTTGACCTTGGTGCTTGTTTTGAGTTTGGTGATGTTTATACACCCAACTTGGTGCTTAGTCAAGACAACAAGTAAAATTTAATTGAGGTTGTACTCTTTCTTAAGGATTTATAATCCGTGATGGACCAAAGGTTTATAAGGTAAAGATCTCCAACAAAGAGGAGTATTCTTTAAAGAAGGGGAGTAATGATATTTTCCAAGAGAATTCATTATTATGTGTTCCCATTCTTGACCAAGGATTTATGACTTGTAGGTCAAAGAGTGATTTTATAATGCCCTGAGATCTCATCCCGAGACGTCACACGGCGCTTATGACCCCGAAGGACCACAAGCTAACCATTTACTAATATTTGTACCTGTACACTGCACAATGTCTAAAATAAATGTAGAAACTAGCCATAAGGTTCAACACATCCATGAATACTCATAATATAGAAAACTGAATACTAATACATCCGTCTGAAAAGCCTCTAAACTATCTAAACTGTGGAGTTGATGGGACATGTCCCCAACTAACTCCGTCAACTGAAAATAAATAAAGTATTAAGCAATAATAGTACACTAAAATTCATCCTCGAAGGAAGAGGACTCACTACTACTGCTGCTGACTGGGACTGAACTGCTGAGGAAAAACTGGATCATGTGCCTCTGAACCTATGGTGTCAAATAAAACACCATAGCGCAAATGTGTAAGTACAAAAATGTACCGAGTATGTAGATGGGGTAGGCTAATACAAGGGCTCATGTATGCACAATATCTAAACATAATAATCATAAAGATGCCGCATGAGAACGCATACATGAATGCATAGAACAGAACACAATTATCGCAACTCTAGATACTGAAACTCGCATACCATTTTACTGCAGACTGAACTCACTAATGACACTAAGATACTGAATTATTGACTCATATGATACTAATAACTGAGGATCTAGATGTGCTTACATCAAGGACTGAACTCTAAGCTTACTGCTTTTGACTGACAGAATTAGAGATCAACTTTGCTACAGATTATTCTGGAAGCGATTATCAATGATAAGAAGTATGACTATATCTGAATCTGATGATAAGAATATTCAAAAGGAATCTGATATTGTGATCAAGCTTGTCTGGCGGTATATATCTTAATATCATATCAATCAATTGTGTATATGACCAAACCTATCTGCCGGGATGGTCCATGAATCAATGAAACTATCTGAGTTCCTCATAAAGATAGATGACTGTATCTTACAGTCTTGATTTTTGAAGACTGATTCTGAAACTAAGACTGAATCTGAAACTAAAACTATAGGAAGTAGTCACTTAATCGGCATGCCTTGACCTACCACAGGTGGGGTCCAACCTGTGCCCCAGTTGGAAGGGTGTCATTACCGCGCCACTGGTAAAAACAACTCTATGTGACCCTCATCTAGCTGGTCCTCAAACGATAATGGTGGAGCCTTCATCTAGCAGGTCAAGCCACCTCATCTACCCTTATCTAGCAGGTATGATATCTCTCATCTACCCTCAACTAGTAGGTGTGATGTCTCAACCTACATTGTCTAAGTAGTTCTGGAGCACAAGGATTACTTCTAAGAATCATACCCTCTACTAGTAGGTGAGATCCCATCCTTGAGCTCACTCGGTGCTAGTTTCTAGTCCCAATTGAAAGACTCAGAACTGAATTCTCAACTTAACACTGGCTGAACTAAATCTGACACTGATCATATTACTCAAAAGGTCTGACTAAGTTATGCTGAGATCACTTGTTTTTGTATCTGACAGAAAAGATATCGAATCATGGTATTTGACTGACGATACAGAGCTTGAATGGATTACTCGAATCGCTTCAGAGATTAGGATTGAATCACTTGAATACTATTAAAACTAAGCTAATTACAGGTCTGAGACTAGGTTACTAGCAATATAGAGATTACAGAGATAACTGAGATTACCGAGCTTTATTAAGCTTCGCACTTGTCTGAGGAAATAGAGTTTTATAGTTCACTGAGTTCTGAGAATCATGGCTCAATTGGAATTATTGAGAAACTGACATGGGCTCTAGAAAATAGCTCTATTTTTGGGTATAAATACCCCCAGGACTCGATAACATAAAAGTAAGACATAATCATTCTTCATCATAAATCATTCATGCATCATCACGGTCATCCATTCATCACTACTATCATTCATTCATCATTACAATCATTCATGTATTATCACAATCATTAAAGAATCATTTCAAGTAGTTGGGCATCACAACATACTTTTCCTTTCAAGATCCTTAGGACATCGAATTAAGCATTTAGGAAACATAGACCTCTATTCATCATTATATACTAGCCTAGGGAAGACATGCTATTAGATTATACCCCATTCAACGAGATCTTATATCAAGTACTTCATACCTATATCGGTCTTGTCATGTATTTGGATATCACTTGATTTGGGGGAAACTTCATACTAACACGTCACTATTTACTTGCTAACCACTTGACAAGTATTAAAAGTTTAGCATATATCAAAGAGCACAAATTCAGGGAATTTACAACCATCATATCTCGACTTGTTTCTTTGTTCCCTAGGGTCTTTCAACAACCACTAGACACGACTGATTTTACACCTACTTGGGGATTTCATGCTATCTTGGCACATTTCACTCACTAAGGCATTTTATCAAGCACTAGGCATGCATGGACTAGCTCACAATTTGGAGTTTCCTATTCAATATACTATGGCGGCCCTTATGCTTTACCTAAGCTCTTTATCAAACCTATGGGGAACGATCTTCACTTATTCAACCATTTCTACACCCAAAAGTCGTGAACACATCACATGGAAAAACAACTTCAAGAGGGTCTATCACAAACATCACATGAATTCCACATACTAGGGTCAAAGGTCATAAATTTTGTAGGCAAACATAAATCAAAACTCAACAACACATTAAACATCCATTTCAACTCATACAAATCATTAACAACTCATAAGCATAAAAATCTTTTAGTTTTAAAAAGAGTTCTTGAGCTTCTTGGATGAAAGGAACCCAAGAAACAACATCTACATACCTTAACCTTTGAAATTGGATGAACTTTAGTGCTTAAAACTTTATCCACACTTGAAATAAATAAATTCTTGAAGCCTACACTATGAGGAACTTGATTCTTGAAGAAACCACCCAGTTCTTAATATAAAACGAGTTATGGTCGATTGAATTTGATCTAAATTTTGACGGTCACTAAAACTTGAACGGTAGGAAATTTTTCTACTCTTTCATGAGTTAGGGGACCTCTATGATCTCAATTCATGCTCAAATAAATTCCCACACAATTTCAAAGTATTTAATACTTGGAAGGATATTTCTTAATCATTTTGACTCAGATTTTCACTTTACCAAATACGCTCTAAGGCTCAGACTGGAAGAGGATTTTGCGGAGCATTACAGATTTTTATCTTGAAAACACATTGGATGGATTCCATTTTTGAGATACCATTCTTTATTACTTGTTTGTATTTGATGACTCCTTACTCATAAGTGGTATCATTCTTGTGAACCCTAGGGCAAATGTGTCACTGGCTTTTTTTAGTGTTGCTTACATACTTGCATCCTTGTTTGACATATTTGTACTTCATTTATATGGACCAAAACTTGTGGGTGATAAGTTAATTTACTTGCTTATGTAAGAGTCCATGATTGTTGAATACTATTGGCCACCTTCATTGGGTTGGACAAGTTGAAATATCAAATGAGATTCTGAGGAGCATGCCTAATACCATAACTAGAGGGAACCCAACTTCTTGGTAGAGCCAATTATTTTGGATTACTTTGGTTTCTAGTAAGTTCTCTATCCCCATTAGTAGAATGAAGAGAGCTCATATGATACAAGACAAATTACTAAAAAGATTCTAAGTCAAGGTAATTAGAGAAGATATAGATATGAAGAGGAGTATTGTGATCCACCATGATGAGGATAGGAAAAAAAGGAGTCTCTTTCTTTGAATATTTGGCCCTTTGGGTTATTTTTGGGCTCATTTGACATTTAGGGTCACTTTTGGACCCATTTTGTAATAAATAGCCCATAGCTATAAATAGCTAGGGTTTTTTTCTTAAACTTAGATAGTTTGGATGAACTTTACTTGAGAGTGTTTCTAAACTTGTTGGGAGCTTGTGATTGTCTAGAGACATTGATTGTGAGGGGTTTAATTCCTCTCTCAGATTTTGTAGGAGATAGGTCTTTGTGGTAATCGAAAGGGAGGACCTCAAATTTAATATATCTTTGGGTTGTCCTTTCTTTATCATTTTTTGCTGTCTATCTATCTATATATATATATATTTCTCAAAGTTTATCATCTTTCGTTTATTATCATTTGATTTTCGTACTTATGTTTTGTTTTTGTGTTTTTTGTCGTAACATTATACCAGAGCTTGTGATTGTCTAGAAACATTGGTTGTAAGGGAGTTCAGTTCCTCTCTCCATATTCATAGGAGATAGGTGTTTGTGGTAGTCAAATGGGAGGTCCTCAGATTTAATATATCTTTGGATTTTCCTTTCTTTATCATCTTGTGTGTATCTTCTATCTATCAATTTCTCCATTTTTATAATCTTTTCTTTTATTATCATTTGACTTTCATACTTATGTTTCATTTTTTGTATTTTCTTTCATATCATTTGGTATCATAGCTGAGCTTGGATTCATTCGTACGAATTCAATCTTGAGTTTGTTATTAAATTAAAATAAAAAATTACAAAAAAGGAGTTTCCTATTTTTGGTGGTTCTCCAAATTTGAAGTTCCTAATTTTTGTTTTTCCTTGAGATTCTAGTGATAGAATCTTGTTCTCTAATACTATTTGAGTCCAAGTCTCCAAATTTGATCTTAAACTAAGTTGATTTTAAGATTCTATCATTGTTGAGTTTAAGCCTGAAGAAAATAAAAAATGAGTCCCTAAATCTAGAAATTTTGGAGTGAAATTGAGGGTTGATAATCATTGGGATTTTTTACCCATACCAAAAGGATCTTGGATTTCAAATTTGGGGTGAATCCGAGTTGAAATGAGGAAGTTATGAATTTTGTAAGATTACCTTCATCTTGATATTCTTCCAAGAATTCGTATCAACATGTGTTTGATATAAAAAAGGAAGAAAGAGAAAGTTTTTGGGTATTAGTACAAAGGAATATCCCGAGAGAGAGAGTGCAAAAAGGGGCCATAAAAGGACAAATTTTGGAAGCTCAAGTTGTACTTCCACAGGGCATCTGCGCCTACACTTGCTAACATAAGTCCTTCACCTATGAATAGGTGACATTCTAGCATCGTGGATTGACTTGCCATGTGCCATCTGCAATGGCAGCCCATCACCTATGGCCACACCTCACCCAACGCAAGTTTATCCTCATGTTCTAACCTTCTAATTTCATTTTCTTGATTCCTAATCGCTTCCTTTGATTCCTAAAACTATTTTTCAACTAGTAAGAACCTTACTTAGTTTTTAATTGGTTCTCAAGTCCGTCTCATTTCATTTTTGTACTTTTTCTTGTATGCATTTATCATTTAGTTCCTAGTTAACTTTGTTGATTCAAGTTCTTTAGTTTTCAATAGAGTCATCCATTCCTCTCTCAAAAATATTCCATTCTCACTGAGAATAGAAAATTGATGCCTCATATACCAATGTGAACAAGCAAGATCAACAAGTTGAACTAATTATGAGACAATGACTGTGAAAACACTAGTGATTGGGAGATTTGATTTCACTAATGTTAACCTTTTTTGTTAGTTGTTTTGAGTATATTATTGATAGATAACATGACACTGGAAGAAAAGGTTCAACCTACCATAAGTAGGGCAAATCTTGATACAATTTTAGAAGGTATCATTGGAATACGACGAGGTATGGATTCTATAAATGAAAGGATGCTAAACATTGAGGAGAGGGTAACAAATATGGATGGAAGGGTTTTAAATATGGAGGGACATCTAAATTATTCTAATACTACTCCCCAAAACAACCTCCAATCAATTTCAAGCAGCAATTCCCAAGAAACTTCTACAACCATCTTTCCTGGAACTCTATACCACATGGTTTACCCTTCTTGACAATGAAATGGTCCCTTACTATCTATTACTATCAATCAAAATCCACAACATGTATCCTAACGACTATAATTTAACCAACCACCCCACCAACAAACTCCCTAAAATCCACCCCAAACTACACAAATTCTCACTCCACCCTATTAAACACCGCAAAAACAAGTTCCAAACTATCAAATGCCACAAGTATTAAACCCACAAGGCCTCAACCAACATTACTACCTACCCTATAAAGCTCCATAATTCCAAGTACCATGCTACTAAATAACACAAAATCCAAACCCACTTTACTAAGATCCACTTAACCAAATGCCACCTAACCAAGTTGTAGGAGTTTAAGAAGAGTTTGAGGGACATATAGAATGAGTTTATGGGTATAGTGCTTAAGGAAATGGTCCAAGGTGCCATGAAAAATATAGAGGTCTTGACATGGGCCTCAAATCTATCAAGGTTACTCTTTCTAGTTTTCACGGAGGTAGTGATACTAAAGAATACCTCGAATGAGAGTCACAACATGATAGGATCTTCCAAAATAATAATTTTTCTGATATTAAGAAAACAACCTATATTGTTGTTCAATTTGAAAGATATGTTTTGACTTGGCGGGGATCATCTAAGAGAATGTAAGGGGTTCTTCATAGAGGTCATTATCTACCATGGTAAGTAATAAAGGCCCATATGAGAGCTAAGTATGTACTGGAGAGATATAGACAAGGGTTTCTTGCCATATTATACAATTTGAGACAAGAATAAAAGAGTGTTAAAGATTACTATGATGAATTCTAAAACCTACACTTTAAGCTTGATTACAACAAGGATGAAGAGAACACCAAGATATGGTTTAAGTGGGGTTAAATCAACAAATTACTTCTAGAATGTCAATGCATAAGTTTTCTCGTATGTATGATTTCTTATAAGTGGATATTGATGTTGAGCAACATATCAAGCGTAGAAGAAGGATATCAAGCCTAAGCTAGGAAATCAAGTGTCCCTAACTTGGAGTCAAGGCTCTGAGTTCAAAAAGTCTTTTGAGAAGAATTCTCCAAGGTATCCCCCTTGAGAAGGAGGTAATCCAAATCGTAATGGTAACCAAAGATTTAAATGTCATGGATGGGGTAACTGAATGCATGACTGTCCAACTCAAAGATCAATTATACTTTGTAAAGCTGAACCATACTACAAAAATAAAGTGGAGCAAAAGGAAAAACATATAGGAGTTAAAAAAAATTGATGATAATGCGTTGTAAAGGATCCATATGATGGGCATATCACCGTCCCAAAATATGCTAGACAACAAAGTGATATTAAAGAGGTTTGGCCTCGAGAAGGAGATATTAGCATTACAGTTTACTTGGTTAAGCAAGTTATGTTCCCTTCCAAATCCAAGGACTCCTCTAAAAATTTTGATCTTGAAAATGATTAATTCTTGAATTTGAGGACAAATTCTCTTCAAGAAGGAGAGGATGATACAAATCAAATTACTCACTCATGGTAATTGGTGAATCTTTATAGATTAATAGGAGTATTGTTATCCACTATGATAAGGATGGGAGAAGGAGGAGTCTCGTTCTTTGAATATTTGGCACTTTGGGTCACTTTTGGGTTCATTTGACATTGAGGATCACTTTTGGGCCCATTTTGTAATGAATAGCCCATGATTATAATTAACTAGGTTTCTTCTTTCTTAGACTTAGATGATTTTGGATGAACTTACACTTGAGAGTATTTATAAGCTTTTTGGGAGCTTGTGATTGTCTAGACACGTTAGTTGTGAGGTGTTTCAATTTATCTCTTAATATTCATAGGAGATAGGTGTTTGTGGTAATGGAAAGAGAGGTCCTTGGATTTAATATATCTTAGGGTTGTCCTTTTTTTCTCATCTAGTTTCTATCTGTTGATTGATTTCTCAATTCTTATCATCTTTCCATTACTATCGTTTAATCTTTATACTTGTGTTTCATTTTTGTATTTTCTTTCGTATCATTATACCAGAGCTTGTGATTATCTAGAAACATTGATTGTGATGGGTTTCAATTCCTCTCTCAATCATTATAGGATATTGGTGTTTGTGGTAATCGAAAAGAAAGGTCCTCAGATTTAATATATCTTTAGGTTTTCCTTTCTTTATCATCATGTGTCTTTCTATCTATCTATCTATCTATTTATCTATTTCTCAATTTTATCATCGTTTCTTTATTATCGTTTGATTTTTGTATTTGTGTTTAGTTTCTATATTCTCTCTCATAGAATTATATAAACTTAAATGCATTATTTTTACCCATTTGTGTGGGGGATACCTTTTTTTTTAGGCCGGTGATAGTTTGGGGGTAATCCTATCCTTGGAAATAGCTAGTACGTTGAGTGAAGTTTTAAGTTGGGATGGCCTTGTTTATGACACTGTACTTAGCTATGAGAATTATCATATGATACTTAGACTTAAAAGGGATTTTGTGCTTGTTGAAATATAGAACCAATGTGAGATTACTTGTGTTTTTACATAAATGCCATAGTTCTCTTAGTTGGGCCCTTTGTCAAAGGTTTTTGTGTAACCAAGTGTCCATAGTTTTATTGAGTATGTACTCTTTATATATCATGTTGATACTAGGTTATACCATAAGAATGAGCAATATAGGGTGTTGATTACATGTTATGCTCACTATAAATTCTATCATTGGCCATTTGTTGATTACATTATTGTCATGGCCCGAACTAGGGCCAGCTGTGATGTGTATCTCAAGAACATCGAGGATCGAAGACCACCCCTTTTGCCTAGTCAAACAAAACATAATAAGCTAGTAGTATATGAATTTCAAACATATAACAAGATAAGCTAAGTTTTGAAGATATAACAAGACAGGCAACTTAGAAAGGAATTTAAGAACTTTAACAACATCCTAATCCACAATAATCCACAAAGCCTTTAAACAGACCAAAACCAAACTAACTCGGTACATTCCCACGACGATAGACAAAAGAATCCAATAGAAGTAGTCTAAGAAATAAATGAAACAATACTTTAAAATGATAGCCTTCTGAAGAATGGAAGCTCACCATTTCAAAGATAACTGCTAACAACCCAAAAATTCCATCACCGTATAGGAAAAATAGAAGTGTTTTTGATTCATGTATCGCGTGAGGATATAGGGTCTAGAGACAGTTAGCGATGTGAGTGCTAGCATATAACTCAAGGAAGGGATAAATTAATGCTAAGTCAATAACCATAGTAAAATCCACATGCACACATTGTTCATATATATACATATACATATATACATACATATATATATGTATGTATAACAAGCTAGGGTAGGGAACAAGATTTTGCATAAACGTATAATATTAGACTGGACTATGTATCTCTATCATCATAATAGTTCCCACGGATTTATAAGCCCCAGTTCTCACCCCCTGGTCTTGTCACAGTTTGTGTAACCGCACAAACTAGAGAATTATCATGTGTATATATGAACCACTAGGACTCAAACATCAGGTCATATAATAAGGTGACATAAACACTCGGTCATAAAACATAAGCCATTTAGACCCCCGCATCAGCAAACATAGTTTCTAGTGTTGGTCCGTTAGGACCTCCACATTCATGGCTTAGCTACACAACCTTAATTAATCCCAATTAAAATATTTAGCACATAACCCATTTATTTAATCAAGGAGTCATTCATTAAGGAAATATCAAGTGGTATCGTCATACCAACTATAGCTTGCAAGTGAATGTCATCATGCAAAATCAAATAGCCAATGGAACTCTAAACCACTAACCAATAGGACTCCAGCCTATTATGCCAACTAGGACTTTAACCCATCAGCCAATAGGTTCAAAATATTTAGCCATTTGGGACTCAAACCTGTTTAGCCATTTGGACTCCCAAGTTCTATTTCAAAATCAATCTATGGACATAAAGGCCTTTTAAACTGTTCATGTTTCATTAGCCTTTTTATCCAATTGCAATAATTCAATAGTAGTTCAATGTGCATATTGTAATACCCAAGAGTACACCCTAGACATCAGATGGTGCTTATAGTCCCGAGGGACCATAAGCTAACCTATGAGCTAGTACCTATTATAAGCACTAAATAATATAGTCATAATGCAGAAGAATAACTGATATGCCATAAGATTTTAAAAACTGAATTATAAATATGAGGAACATAGTTATCTGAGTCTTATAAAAACACTGGAATCTGAATAAACTGAATAACTAACTGCAGTGTCAACTGAAGTCTGAATACTGAATAACTGACTCTAATATTTGAGAGCCTCTAAACTGAATGACTGGGAGTTGATGGGATAGGCCCCAACTAACTCCAACTAACTACTAGACTGAAAATATGAAATAGAATACTCTGTTCCCAAAATATAAGGACTTACCACTACTACTGTTGAGATGTCTAAAATGTCTAAGCGCGGTCCGTGAACTGGGCATCGAAACTTATGATATAATACATCATAGCATAAGAAAAGGTATGCGAATAGTACTTTGAATGTACTGGTATGCTAAATGAGGTAGGCTGTTATGCATGGTTTCATGAACAGGAATAATAAATTATCTGAATATACATGTACAGCATGAAGTACTGAATAGGGAGCGGTAAATCTGTAGATACTGGAAATATGTGAAATCTATAAATATTGTGTATGCATAAAAGTCTGTAAATACTGAAGGTACGTGAAAACCTGTAGATACTAAGGATGCATGACCAAGCATATAACATGAACTAAATAAAATTTAGCAACAAAAATACTGAAATAATTGATATCTGAATGCCATGGTCAAACAACACTAAGACTGAACTACTGGTTTAATTATTGGACTGAGACTGTGGGAGGTATCATCTAAATGACAAGCCCCAATCTGAGCTGATCGGGGTCTAACCTATAACCCCAGCTGGAAGAGTTTTAATACCATGCCATGGGTACTAACACTGGCCATGTAGATCCACTATACTGATATACTATCCGAAAGACTAAGGGTATCAAGCCTTAACTGACGAGTGACCCCTGCGAGATAGTCAAACCTAATCTGACGGGTGACTCCTCATATCCTATCCTGACTATGTAGTTCTGGAGTATAGGGACTACTACTAATGACTCTTCCTACCTGACGGGGAATCCGCCATCCCTAAACTCGCTCGGTGATAAATCCTACTCCCAGCTGAAAGACACTGAAATACTAGACTGTTCTGAATTTAACTAATTGATATCTCACTATCCTAATAATGCTCATAGTATGTTTTGAAGACTATTCTATAATGTATTGAGACTAGTCTAAGTAAATAGCTATGGTTTTCTGGTATTCAATACCCCCAGGACTCAAAAACAATAATAGTAAAATGACTCTAAAGTTTGGAGGACAAAGCATGAAGGTTTTTATTAAATCAATCACTCTTATAGGCATGTTATCAAATATTTGGAGTTCATGGTTTGATCAAATCATAGGAATGTCATGGAACTTGTAGTAAAAGCATGAATTCAATATGAATACTACTAAATCATGATTTAATTCAAGGAATGATAACACTAAAACATGGAGAATTGAATAACAATAATAATTTCATTGAAACATAGTATAAAATCATAGTTCATAGAGATTCATGGATGAAATCACAATTTAAAATCAAATAACTTGAAAAGATCACAATTTTGTAATTTAAATAGGATACTTGGACTCAATGGGTGAAAGGAACCCATGGATGAACACCTAACATACCTGAGTTAATGAATTTGGAAGGATTGATGGTGAGTTCTTGAGATTTGGCCTTGAATTTGAGAGCTAGGGTTTCTTACCCGGTTATTGGATTTGGATTAATTTTATATCATTGGAAAGCTAATTGAATTTTCTACGCAAAGGCAGGCTCTAAACTAAAATTTAATGAGTATTTTGAAAATCTTATATATGAATACTCATGTATTGGGACTTAGATTATGATAGGGAAATATGAGGTATTACAATATCTCCCCCTTGGGATCATTCTCCCTCGAATGAGACTGGTTAAGTTGAGAAAAACTGATGGACTGAGATTACACACTGAACATGCATATCTGATGGATGGAATCCATGACTGAACTGATTTATACATGCACGACTGACATAAACATGATGTGCAACTGAAACTAAGCATGATAAAGATAAATCTTAAGGAGATTAGTACCTGAAATCGAATCTAAATTTGTGGAGAAAAGATGAGGGTACTTGGTTCGCATATCTGCTTCTGCTTCCCAAGTGTCTCCCTCAATGGACTGATTCCAACAAAGAACTTTTACTAGTGGAACCTCTTTGTTCCTTAGTCTACGAACTTGATGATCAAGAATTTTGACTGGAACTTCCTCATAGGACAGACTGTTCTGAACATCTATACTTTCTAAGGGAACAACTACAGGTGGATCACCAATACACTTCTTTAACAATGAGATATGGAACACTGGGTATACTAAAGCTAGATCTAAAGTCAACTCAAGCTCATAAGCTACCTTTTTAAAATGACTAAGAATTTTGAAGGGACCTATATATCGGGGACTGAGTTTACCTTTCTTGTCAAATCTATTCACTTCCTTCATAGGAGATATTTTCAAGTACACCAAATCATTGACCTCAAACTTGAGATCCTTTCTTCTCAACACCTGCATATGATTTCTGTCAGATTTGGGTTATTCTAAGCCTCTCTCTGATCAACTGAACCTTCTCTAAAATATCAAACACCAAGTCAGGCCCTGCTACTGTAACCTCACCCACTTCAAACCAACCAATTGGATATCTATATCTCCTGCTATAGAGAGATTCAAATGGAGCCATTTGGATATCAGAATAATAGCGTTATTATATGCAAATTCAATCAAAGGCAAGTGTACCCTTGAAATCAACAACACATGATATCAGCATATCCTCAAGAGTCTGAATGGTCTTTTCTGCTTGACCATCTGTCTAAGGATGAAAAGTGTACTGAGGTGGACTTGGGTACCAAGACCCTTTTGGAATGCCTTCCAGAAGTGAGAGGTGAATTGGGTACCTCTATCTAAGATGATAGATAAGGGAATACCGTGCAACCTAACCAACTCTCTAAGATAGAGTTTGGCATAGTCCTCAGCTGCATAAGAGGTATGGACTGGTAAGAAATGAGCTGATTTGGTCATCTGATCTACTATAACCCAAATATAATCGTGCTGATAATGGGTATGAGGCAAACCTATCACAAAATCCATGTTCACTTCTTCCCATTTCCATGTCGGAATATTGAACTCCTCCATGGACCCACTATGCTTCTGGTGCTCAATCATAACTTGCTGACATGTAGAGTATTTAGCTACAAACTCTACAATATCCCTCTACATCCCACTCTACCAATAAATCAACTGCAAATCATCGTACATCTTAGTGGCCCCTGGATGAATAGAGTAATGCATATCATGCGCTTTTGCAAGAATTCGTTGCCTCAAATCTTCTACATCAGGCACATACAATCTACCTTGACAATGCAAAACACCATCTCCCCCTTGGGAGAAAACCTCCACTTTCTAATCTCTGACTAATTCTTTCAACTTAACTTGGTTGGGATCTCTATCTTGCTTTTCCTTTACCTCAAAAATTAGAGATGATTCTGAGCTACTCTGGACCCATACACTACCTTCTGTTGAATCAACTAAGTAGATACCTAGTCGGGCAAGCTGATGAACTTCCTATCTAAATTCTTCTTACCATCCTTAACATGAGCAATACTACCCATAGACATTCTACTAATAGCATCAGCCACTACATTGGCCTTGTCTGGATGATACAAAGCACTCATGCCATAATCTTTCAACAACTCTAACCACGTTCTCTGATGTAGATTCAAATATTTCTAAGAGAACACGTACCGCATGCTCTTATGGTTAGTGAACACATCTATGTTCACCCCATACAAGTAATGCCTCCAAATCTGTAAGGCAAACACTACAGCTGCTAGCTCCAGATTATGAGTAGGGTAATTCTTCTCATAGGGATTAAGTTGTCTGGAGACATAGGCTATGACCTTACCTCTCTACATAAGGACACAACCCAAACCTATCCTAGATTCATCATAGTACACAACAAAGCCATCTAAACTATCTGGTAGATTCAAAACTGTGGCTGAGGTGATTCGAGTCTTCAACTCCTGAAAACTCTCCTCATAGGAATCTGACCACTGAAACTTAACTTTCTTCTGCATCAATCTAAACATGGGGGATGAAATAGAAGAAAATCCTTCAACAAACCAATGGTAATAGCCATCCAAACCCAAGAAAATCCTGATGTCTGATGGAGAAATAGGTCTGGGCCAGTTTCTCACTACCTTGGTCTTCTGATGATCAACCCTAATGCCATCACCAAAAATAATATGGCTGAGAAAAGCTACTGATCTTAGCCAGAATTCACACATACTAAATTTAACGAACAACTAATGGGCTCTAAAAGTCTACAACACTATTCTGAGATAGTCTGCCTAATCACATTCGCTATGGGAGTAAACAAGGATGTCATCATTGAAGCCTATGACGAACATGTCCAACTAATGCTTGAACACTCAGTTCATCAAGTCCATGAAGGTTGCTGGGTAATTTGTAAGACCAAAGGACATGACTAGAAATTCAAAGTGACCATACCGAGTTCGGAAAGCTATTTTTGGAATATCACAATCTGACTCTGAGCTGATGATAGCCTGATCTGAGGTCTATCTTAAAAAGTAGTTGGGTCCTTGAAGTTGGTCAAACAAATCATCGATTCTTGGAAATGGATATCTATTCTAGAGTATGACTTTGTTCAACAGATGGTAATCTACGCATATTTTAAGAGAACCATCTTTCTTACACACGAATAGAATAGGTGCACCCCACGAATAGACATTGGGTCTGATGAATCCCTTATATAGGAGATCTTTTAACTATTATTTTAACTCCTTGAGTTTTGATGGATCTATTCTATATGGAGGGATAGATATGGGTTGAGTATCTAGAAGAAAGTCTATTCTGAAGTCTATTTCCTTTTTGGGAGGAACTCCGGGAAGATCTTTAGGAAATATATCTGAGAATTCATTTACTACTAGAACTGACCCAAGGGTTGGAGTTTTTGAATTAGATTCTTCGACTTGAACAAGATGGTAAAGACACCCCTTCGATATCATCTTTCTCGCTCTAAGGTATGAAATCAACTTACCTCTAAAATCTATGGTACTACCCCTCTATTCAAGGACTGGTACCTTTGGAAAATGAAAAATAAACTATTTTGTTTCTACAATAAACTGAGGCATAGCATGAGTGGGGCCAATCCATGCTGAGAATGACGTCAAAATCCATCATCTCTAACTCCACGAGATCAACTAAGGTAACTTTCTGAGATATTGTAACTAGACAGTTCCTGTAAACCTGTCTGGCTATAATGGAAACACCTACTGAGGTAGACACTGAAAAGGGCTCAACTAGAGGTTTGGGACTTACTCTGAAATTGATAGCTACATATGAATTTACAAAAGAAAGAGAAGTATACCTGCAATGTACCAGTAACTACGTCAGGAGAATTTTCCTGATCTTGGTGGGACTGAAGAGCATATAATCTATTTGTACGCTGACCACTGGTAGCACTGGAAGTGGCACCTTACTGAGTTGGGTGATCAGACAGAACAGACGGCTGATGGGACTAGCTCTATTGGTGTAAATCCCTACTTTCTGAGCAGCTACCCGACACTCCTAAATTTGATGGCCTGGCTTACGACATCTGAAGCACACATCACTGCTAGCTCTACACTCACCCAAATGATATCTGTCACACTTCTAACATAGAGAGTTCATATAGGCACTGCTAATACTGCCTTGGGACTTAGATCCCGATGCTTTATCCCTATTATTATTTCTAAATTTGGGTATTGGGTCACTGGGTAGAGAGGGTGTTAGGGATGAAGATCTCTAATGAAACTAAGAATGGTTACCACCTTCTAACTATGGCTGACTAAAATTAAAACTACCTGTTATAACTCTCTTGTTTCCACTCTCTCTCTCCTTAATATTCTGCTCCTTAATTTGTTGGACATGGACCATCAACCTAGACAAGTCCATCTCCCAAATCAGCATTATGGTCCTGCACTCCCTGACGGCACTATCAGATACACTAGACACAAACTTACTTATCTTAGATCTGTTGTCAGCTACTACATGAGGAGCATATCTAGATAACTGAGTAAATTTGAGGGAATACTCTTTCATGCTTACGCTGCCCTACCTCAAGTTAATAAATTCTAGCACCTTGGCCTCCCTCAACTCCAATGGGAAGAATTTATCTAAGAAAGTTATGGCAAACTCTTCCCACTCTACAGGCCTTGCATCAACATCCCTATCTACTTTCCACTGCTTAAACCATGTATGGGCTACATCCTGCAACTGATATGCAGCCAACTCAGCACTCTCACTGGATGTCACCCCCATGGCATCTTCTACCTTTTGAACCATATCTAAGAATTCTTGGGGATTCTCTTCATACTTGGATCCCATGAAAAAAATGGATTCATCCAGGTGAAGTACCAAATTTTGGTTACAGTAGTATTAGCCATTGGATTGGCCGAAATAGCAGGTGGTCGTTCATTCTAGGCTGCTACAGCTCTAAATTCTGTGTAAGAGAATGCTCATCTAGAGGATCTACCTAGATGGGAAAAGGTGATGTAAATACTGTGTATGCATAAAAGTCTGTAAATGTTAAAGTTATGTGAAAAACTATAGATACTGAGGATGTATAACCACGGATATAACATGAACTAAATAAATTCTGTAAACTAAAATACTGAAATAATTGATATCCCAATGCCTTGGTCAAACAATACTAAGACTGAACTACTGGTCAGATTATTAGACTGAGACTGTGGGAGGTATTATCTAACCGACTTGCCCCAATCTAAGGTAATCGGGGTCCAACTTATAATCCCAATTAAATGGGTGTTAATATCATGCCACGGGTACTAAAACTGGTTGTGTGGATCTACTATACTGATATACTATTCGAAGGACTAAGGGTGTCAAGCCTGAACTGATGTGTGACTCCTGCGAGATAGTCAAGCCTAATCTGACAGGTGACTCCTTATATCCTATGGTGGCTATGTAGTTCTGAAGTATAGGGACTACTACTAATGACTCTGCCTACCTGACGGGTAAGCCTCCATCCCTACACTCGCTCGGTGATAAATCCTACTCCCAGCTGAAAGACACTGAAATACTAGACTGTTCTAAGTTTAACTGACTGATATCTGACTGTCCTGATAATGCTCATAGTATGTTCTGAAGACTATTCTCTAATGTACTGAGACTAGACTAAGTAAATAGCTATGGTTTTATGGTATTCAATACCCCCAAGACTCTAAAACAATAAAAGTAAAATGACTCTAAATTTTGGAGGACAAAGCATGAAGGCTTTTATTAAATCAATCACTCTTGTAGGCATGTTATCAAATATTTGGAGTTCATGGTTTGATCAAATCATAGGAATGTCATGGAACTTGTAGTAAAAGCATGAATTCAATATGAATACTACTAAATCATGATTTAATTCAAGGAATGATAACATTAAAATATGGAGAATTGAATAACAACAATAATTTCATTGAAACATAGTATAAAATCATAGTTCATAGAGATTCATAGGTGAAATCACAATTTAAAATCAAATAACCTGAAAAGATCACAATTTTGTAATTTAAAAAGGATACTTGGACTCCATGGAGGAAAACAACCCATAGATGAACACCTAACATACCTGAGTTAATGAATTTGGAAGGATTGATGGTGAGTTCTTGAGATTTGGCCTTGAATTTGAGAGATAGGGTTTCTTGTTCTTGAAAAGGGGATCTTTAATTTGAGAGGAATTGAATAATGATGAGTATTTAGATCAATTAGGGGTTAAATTTCGTATTTAGGGTGAGTTTAGGGATTAAGAAAAAGACCTAAATACCCCCTAAATGAATTTTAAAATGTAAGCTGAAAACTGAAGATCCTGATTTTTGGCCTTGGCACAATGCGCCACTATCGCGCCAAGCCACTAGAAAAGGGACAATAGGGAAACTGGATGATAGCGCGATGCGTAAGGTCGTTGTCCTTCTCTAGAATTCCATTTTGGCCACCTCCAAGATGTGCCAAAATCGCGGAGGCTCACTAAAAATTGCCCAACATGAAATGGGTCCTTAGCGCGATGTGCCAACATCGTGGTACCACACTAAAAACTGGAAAGCTAATTGAACTTCTTACGCAAATACAGGCTCTAAACTGAAAATTAATGAGTATTTAGAAAATTTTATATATGACTAATTATGTATTGGGACTTAGATTATGCTAGGGAAATACGGGGTATTACACATATACACATATTCGAAATAAATTTCACAAGATTGGGTTGAGGTTATACCAATTACAACATTAAAAACCATCAATTTAGGGAATCCACGCCCCCCATATAATTAACCACACCCATGCACCCTAAATTGTTCAAAACCATCAATTCAAATCGTGAATCATTCATAAAATCCATGGGAAAAATAATTCATTTATTGAGGCTCAAAACCCTCAATCCATATTCATAAACCACAATTTAATCACAAGAATAACAATTGTAAATACATGATATTAACAAAATAAACATTGGTGAAGAGTAACATTCTTGATATATAAAGAATTATGAAGAGAAATCAACCATTAGATGCTCTAATTTTCAATTACTTGGAAACCCTAGCGTTCCTGACTTAGGGATTTGAGAGAGAAGAGAGCATGTATTTGATTGTTAAAGTGATAAAAATAACCCTTTTTGGGTGTTTTATGTATGTGGGTCCTAAGTAGGGAAGAAGGTAAATGACAAGAATGCCCCCACTTTAAAGTGTAGAAAAAGTCGCGTTGTCGTTACTAGTTACCTTACGACTTGTGAAATCTAGCTACGAGTCGTCTCCACAACTCATAGTATGAGAAGTATCTCAAGGACCCCTTACTATTGACCCTATGAGTCACACACTATGACTCATGATGTTTCAATACAATACATAGGGTCCTAGTCATTGTCAAGGGAGAAATATCAGTCACCTTTACTGGTTTGGATATGAGAAGCACTATGCGACTCGTGTAGAGTCTTGATAACTCGTTGGGTCAAGTTGTACTCAGAAAAGACACCTTGGGAAACCTTATTGGTCAGCCTATGATTGCGGTACTACAACCCATCAATACACCATACGACTCATAAGGTGAGTCATAATCAGGGCAGAAAGCTGAAAGTCTAGAAATTTTTCAAGGACCAAAATTTAGGGTGTCACATCCCCCCCCCCCCCCTTCCCAGGGATTATTCATCCCTGAATAATGAGTCAAGGCATCCATTAGCACAATTTCAAGATAGAACACGACCACAAATTTCCTTTCACAAGGTTATAAAACAAAGATGTTAAGGAACACACATAGCTTAAGCACGATTATCTGGAACATGGAAAAAGAACGAATATTTGGACTTCATGTCTTCTTCATCTTCCTAAGTAACTTATTCAACCTTATGATTCCTCCATGGAGCGTTCACTGAAGCCACATTCTTAGTCCTCAATAGACGAACATGCCTATCCAAAATATCCACTGAGATTTCCTCACAAGATAAGGAATCTGTAATACCCACACTCACTAAAGAAACAGCCAAGGAAGGATCACTACTCACTTCTTTAACATCAAAACATGAAATACCAAGCGAATGGAACCCAAACTAGATAAATTCAACTCATAAGCCATATTTCTTACTCTCCTCAAAATCAAGTACGGGCCAATGTAACGGGGACTGAGTTTCCCTGTCTTTCTAAACCTCATCACTCTTTTCATGGGAGACACGTTCAAGAACATCCAATCACCAATATCAAACTCCAATTCCCTATGCCTCACATTCGTATAGGACTTTTGGCGAATTTGGGCGATCATAAGCCTATCCTAATCACCTTCACCTTCTCTATGATCTGATGGACTAAGTCAAGAACTAACAATCTAGTCTCACCAACTTTGAACCACCCAATAGGAGAACGACATCTCCTACCATATAAAGCCTCAAACGGAGCCATCTGAATACTAGAATGATAGTTGTTATTATACGCAAACACTAGGAGAGGAAAATATCAACCCAACTACTACCAAAGTAAATCATGCAGGCCCTTAGCATATCTTCCAAAGTCTAAATAATTCTCTTCACTTGTCCATCCATCTGAGGGTGGAAAGCGGTGCTAAGGTTCACCTTAATTCTGAAACTTCTCTGAAAAGACCGCCAAAAGTGAGATGAGAACTGCATACCTCGATCATATATAATGGAAACAAGAGCACCATGCAACTTGATGATCTCCTAAATAAAAATTTTATTATAATCCTCTGCAGAATAATTAGTCCTTACGGGCAAGAAATAAGCAGACTTGGTTATCCCATCCACGATGACCCAAATCGATTCAAACTGATGACGAGACTATGGAAGACCAATATCAAAGTCCATGTTAATTACTTCAGACTTCCACACGATCAACTTAATATCCTAAGACAAACCACCAGGCCTCAAGTGCTCCACTTTCACTTTATGACAAATCCTACACTTGGCCACAAAATTAGCTACATCCCTCTTCATGTTATTCCACCAATAGATCTCTTTCAAGTCATGGTTTATTGTAACACCCCGGGAGTACACCCTGGATGCTACACGGTGCTTACGGTCATAAATGACCCCAAGCCAATCCATGAGCTAGTAGCTATTGTGAGCACTGAACAAACTAAAAACAAAAGATACACATATGCAAAAAAACTAAAAACGCTACAAGGTTTAGCTACTAAAACATCTCTAAAATTTTAAGCTTGAAAATAATTGTTTGAACAGAATACTATAAAGACTATCAAAAACAACTAATAATTGACTAACTATCTGAAAGTATTTGAAAGCCTCTAACTAACTGACTGTAAAGTTGATAGGGACAAGTCTCCAACTAACTCCGACTGGCTACTAAATTGAAACACTGAAATAACTATAAACAGTCCTTGGAGTATGAGGACTCACCACTGATACGCTGGGTGGTGTAGGTGCAGTTGAGAAAATGAGTGTTCGAACTTATGATATGATACATCATAGCACAAGAAACAAGTATATGGTCAATACTTTGAATGTACTGGTATGCTAGATCGGGTTAGAATGATATGCATGGGCTCGTGTACATGAATAATAACTACCCAAATAAATAGCATGAGATAACCGATGCATGGTATACATGAAAGTTGTAAAATCAGAGCATGCATGACCAAGCATATAACATGATACTGAAATAGTTTGTAAACTAAAATCATTGAAATCTAGTAACTAAATAACTGATAATTGTATGCTATAGTCAATACAAACCTAAACTGAATTATACTAAAGACTAAACTAAGACTATGGGAGCTAGCTATAACCGACATGCCCCAATATATTATCAATGTCCAACTTGTAACCCCAGTTGGAAGGGTGTCAGTACCGTGCCATGGGTACTAACACTGGCTGTATGGATCTACTATCTGATGTCCCAGAGGATGAGGGTGCTATGCCTAATTGATGGGGGACCCCTTAAATTCTATGGTGTCACCGTTGGTCTGGAACCTAGGGACTGCTACTAACGCCTCATGCCTAACTGATGGGGGAGACTCCATCCCTAAGTTCACTTAGTGTTGAATGTTACTCCCAACTTAAGAAATTAATTCTATACTGAAATAATAATGATTAAACCAACAACTAATCATACTAACCGCTTGAAGGATAATGCTTATGGTTTCTATGAGATCGTTCTACAAATACTGGGACAATGTAAACAGCTAAATTTTGGAGAATTCATAACCCCAAGGACTCAATGATAATAATAATAAGAACATACTGAACCTTCGAAAACCATAATAAGTAGTCTTTGTTCAAAACCCAAAATCATTTAGGCATTTCATCAAACACTTTAAATTCATGGGTTTAAGCATGGGAATAGTGTAATTCATGGTATAATAACATAACTTCAGTACTAAAATCATGGGTTAAGAATTTAAAATGCAACTTTCATCCTTCAAACATGTCAAGGGCTAATATTCAACGAAAACACATGTAAATATGGTATAAAAATTGAAACTCATGGAAGTTCATGCACATAATTCATGATAACATGTAAAGATCAAAATTTTAAACTTGAAAATAGATTCTTGGACTCCATGGGTGAAAAGGACCCATGGATGAACAGAAAACATACCTTAATTGAATAATTCGTGAAGGTTCTTGGTAGTTTTCTTGAAACTTGAGCTTGAATCTTGAAGGGGCTAGGGTTTGTTCTTGAGATAGAATGGTTTTCAGTTGAGGGAGTTTGAGTAAAAGATGACCAAATATGCTTTGGGGGGCTTTAATCCCATTTATGGCTGAGGTAAAGTGAGGGAAAAGACTAAAATACCCTCCTGGACCCAGAATTAATTAACCTTAAACGTGGCCAGTGACGCGATAAGCGACGTGTCGCATTGCTCAGTCAATGCATTAGGAGACGCATCGCATTGCACCCCACCAATATGATAAGCGGTGTGCTGCGGCCATATCACACTGACTCACTGGTTTGAACATCCAAACAAGCCTTAAACCTCATCCAAAAAATCTAAAACTTACCCAAGACATGCTACCAACCACCTCGATCATGAATCAACTTAAAAATCAATGTTCTAAGGCCGAGTAGGTCGGAATTAAAATTGTCAAAGTTTAAGGGGCTTTGAAAATGACTAAGTCTTAACACATAGTGAAATTTTCTAAGTCTTGGACCCCTTTAACATGCAAGAGTGAGCTGAAATAAGTTAGGACATTACAGGGTCTTATAATATCTCCCATTTGGGAATATTTATTCTCGAATTAGATTGGTTAAACTGAGTATTACTGAGGTATTGAGATGACATGATGAATATACACAACTGAAACATGATTTCATGACGGAGTTTGAACATGGTGACTAACTAAACTGGTTTGTGAATACATGCAATGACATGAATATGACCATATGGCTGTAACTGAGGATAGAAAAGAGATAATCTAAGGGAAAACTATTACCTCGAACTGAATCTAAGTTTGCAGAGAAGAGGTGAGGGTACTTGGTTTGCATATATGCTTCTATTTTCCAAGTGGCTCCCTCAACAAGCTTATTCCTCCATAAAACTTTAACCAGGGAAACATTTTTGTTCCTTAGTCTCCAAATCTGACAATCTAGGATCTCAACTGGGATCTTTTCATACGAAATGCTATCCTGAACATCTACACTTTTAAGGGAACAACTACAGCTGGATCGCCAATACACTTCTTTAATAAAGAAACATGGAACACTTGGTGAACGGATGCCAAGTCTGCAGGCAATTCAAGCTCGTAAACTACTTTTTCAAAATGACTCAAGATCCTGTAAGGTCCAACATATCGGGGACTAAGTTTTCCCTTCTTGATAAACTTTTTCACTCCCTTCATGGGAGAGATTTCAAATAAATTGAGTCTCTAACTGCTAACTCGAGATCCTTCCTATGAACATCCGCATATGATTTTTGGCAGCTTTGGGTTGTCTTAAGCATTTCTCTGATTACCTAAGCTTTCTTCAATGGATTAAATACTGAATCTGTACCTATCAACACAGTCTCACCTACCTCAAACCAACCAATAGGAGATCTATATCTCCTCACATAGAGAGCCCCAAATAGAGCCATCTGAATACTAGAATGATAACTATTACAGTAAGTAAACTCAATTAGTGACAAGTGATCATACTGCCCTTAAAGTCGATAACACAAAATTTGAATATGTCCTCTAAGGTATGAATAATCCTCTCTGCCTGACCATATATCTGAGAGTGAAAGGTTATATTGAGACAAACTTGGGTGCCAAAGCCCTTCTGAAAAGCTTTCCAAAAGTAAGAGGTAAAATGAGTACCTCTATCTAAAATAATGAACAATGGGACTCCATGTAACCTAACCAACTCTTTAATATAGAGCTTGGAATAATCTTCGACTGAATAAGAAGTATGGACTGGTAAGAAATGGGCTGATTTGGTCATTCTATCTATAATAACCCAAATCGAATCATGCTGACGACGTGAACGAGGCAACTCTATCACAAAGTTCATGTTTAACTCTTCCCACTTTTAAGTGGGTATCCTGAACTCCTACATAGAGCCACTAGGCCTTTGGTGCTCAACCTTAACCTACTAACAATTAGAACACTTTGCTACAAATTTTACAATATCTCTCTTCATTCCACTCCACCAATAGATTTCCCACAAATCACGGTACATCTTAGTAGCTCCTAGGTGAATTAAGTAAGGCGCACCATGTGATTCTACAAGAATTTACTGCCTTAACCCATCAACACACGGTATGCACAGCCTACCCTGACACCGCAACGCACCATCTTCTCTTAGGAGAAAACCTCTACCTTTTGATCTCTGACTAACTCCTTCAACATAACTAGACTAGAATCCTTATCTTGATTTTCTTTCACTTTGGCAACCAAAGAAGATTCTAAACTTTTCTGAACCCATACACTACCCTCAGCTGAGTCAACCAAATGAATGCCTAATCTATCCAACTGATGAACCTCCTGAACCAACTTCTTTTTATCACTCTCAACATGAGCAACAATACTCATAGACAATCTACGAAGGGCATCTTCCACTACATTGTCCTTGTTCAGATGATACAAAACACTCATATCATAATCTTTCAATAATTCTAACCACCTTATCTGACGAATATTTAACACTTTCTGCAATAACACATACTGCAAACTCTTGTGATCTGTAAACACATCAATATGTACCCCATACAGATAATGCCTCTAAATCTTTTAGGCAAACACAACGGTTGCTAACTCAAGGTCATTGGTGTGATAATTCTTCTCATGAGGATTAACCTGTGTAGATACATAGTTTATAACATTACCTCTCTGCATCAAAACGAACCCCAAACCAACTCTAGAAGTATCCCAGTAAGCAACAAATCTATCTGAACCATCTAGCAAGGTCAAAATTTGGGATGAAGTAAGTTGAGTCTTCAACTGCTGAAAACTCTTCTTGCAAGAATTTGACCACTAAAACTTGATGTTCTTCTGAGTCAATCTGGACATGGGGGGGTGCAATAGATGAAAAGCCTTCAACAAACCATCAATAATATCCAGCCAAACCTAAGAAACTCTTAATATCTAATAGAGAAATAGGTTGGGGCCAGTTTCTCACTGCTTTGGTCTTTTGAGGGTCAACTCTAATGCCATCAGCGAAAATAATATGGCCAAGGAAATCTACTAATCTTATCCAAAACTTTCACTTATTGAATTTGGCAAATAGTTAATGGGCTCTAAGAGTCTACAATACTATTTTGTGGTGGTCTGCGTGATCATTTTCATTATGGAAATAGACAAGGATATCATCTATGATGACTATGATGAACATGCCCAAGTACTGTTTGAACACTCGATTCATCAAGTCCATAAGAGCTACTGCGGTATTTTTCAGACCAAAGGACATGACAAAAAACTCAAAGTGACCATACCGAGTTCTAAAAGCTATTTTTGGAATGTCACATTCTCTGACTCTGAGCTAGTGGCAGACGAATCTGAAGTCTATCTTAGCGAAATAACTGGCACCCTGAAGTTGGTCAAATAAGTCATCAATCCTGGGTAATGGATACTTATTCTTGATTTATGACTTTATTCAATTGACGGTAATCGATACACATTCTAAGAGAACCATCTTTCTTATGCACGAAAAAGATTGGAGCGCCCCATGGGTAAACACTGGTCTGATGAATCCTTTGTCTAAGAGGTCTTTTAACTATTCTTGTAACTCCCTAAGCTCTATTGGAGCCATTCTGTAGGAAGAAATAGAGATAGGCTAGGTATCTAGACGAAGGCCTATTCCAAAGTCAATTTCCCTTTTGGGATGAACCCTGAGAAGATCTTTAGGTAACACATCTAGAAATTCCCTCACTACTGAAACTAACTCGAGACTGAAAGTCTTCAAACTGGCATCTTTGACTCAAACAAGATGGTATAAACACTCCTTAGATATTATTTTTCTCACTCTAAGGTACAAAACAAGCTGACCCTTAAGTGCTAAAGTACTATGCTTCCATTCTAGGACAGGTTTATTCAAAAACTGAAAATGAATAACCCTCTTTCTACAATCAACTAAAGCATAGCATGAGTGGAGCCAATCTATGAAGAAAATGACATCAAAATCCGTTATCTCAACTCCACAAGGTCAGCTGAAGTAACTTTTTAGGATATTATGACCGGACAGTTCCTGTATACCGGACTGTCTATAATATAGACACCTACTGGAGTAGACACTAAAAAGGGTTGTGCTAAAGTCTCAGGACTGACACCAAAATTCATAGTTATATAGAGAGTTACAAAAGAAAGAGAAGCTCCGAGATCTAACAAAACATAAAAATATAAATAAAAGACCTGTAACACACTTGTAATAACATTAAGAGAACTTTCTTGATCATGATAGGACAGAAGTGCATACAATCTATTCTAGTGCTGACCGTTGGTAGCACTAGAAGTGTTGCCTTGCTGGGTCGGGCGACCTGTTGGTGCTGCTGAAGAGTTAGTCTGACCCTACTAGTGATCATTCATACCCTTCCACATACCATTCGAAGATTCCTTCAACCTGTCGCCTGGATTTCTATATCTAAAACACACATCGCTGCCAGCCCTGCATACCCCTTAAAGATTCCTACCATATTTTTTGCGGAGGGGATTAGTTTGACCACTATTCACACTACCCTGAGTCTTAGAGCCTAGCACCCTATCTCGATTACCAATTATGAACTTTGGCATAGGAGCACTAGCTAAAGACAAAGCTGGAGCTAAAGATTTCTAACAGAATTAAGGATGGTTACCACCCTCTGACCTCGACTGAGTAAAATTAAAGCTACCTATCCTAGACCTCTTGTTCTCCCTTTCTTTTACCTTAACCTTCTACTGCTCAATCTGCTGAGCATGGACCATAATCCTAGACAAGTTTATTTCCTTCATCAACATTGCAGTCCTACACTCCTTGACCATGCTATTAGCTACAACAGAGACCAACTTATCATTTTAGACCTGTTATCAGCCACCATCGAATGAGAATACCTAGCCAACTGGGTAAACTTAAGGAAATACTCCCTCACACTCTTGTTACCCTACTTCAAGTTAATAAATTCCTGCACCTTATCTTCCCTTAACTCTAAGGGAAAGAACCTATCTAAAAAGGTAGTAGAAAATTCCTCTTATTTAATATGCCCTACATCTATGCCTCTATCCCCCTTCCACAGCTTATACTAGGTGAGTTACGTCCTATAACTAGTAAGCACCCAACTCTACACTCTCACTAAAGGTCACAATAATAATGTCAGTTACCTTCTGAACCAAGTCAACAAACTCGTTCGGATCCTCATCAGACTTGAATCCCAAAAACAGAGGAGGGTTTATTGGGTAAAGTCCCAAATCCTAGCTGCGGTAGAGTTTGCTACTGGAATGGCAGGGACAGTAGCCTGCTTATTATTCTGAGCTACTACTGAGTGATCTAAAGTAGTGAAGGAGTTTATGGATTCATCATGAGAGACATGCTCGTTCAAGTAAGTCCCAAATCCTAGCTGCGGTAGAGTTTGCTACTGGAATGGCTGGGACAGTAGCCTGCTTATTATTCTGAGCTACTACTAAGTGATCTAAAGTAGTGAAGGAGTTTATGAATTCATCATGAGAGACATGCTCGTTCAAGGGAGCTTCCTGAACAAGTGGAGGTGCCGGCTGATTCTCATTTCTTCTTCTGCTATTCTTTCTGGGAGGCATATACTGTAGACGGAAACAAGATTGAATTAGAAAGAGAGTTTAAATTGAGATCATTCTCATTCACACGATATGAATACTGAAAGAAGGAAAACTTCTCCTAAAATATTTTGTAGCCTCTTGTCCATAAGTGTGGCGCATTTCACACCCATGCACAAGGCTCTACTCAACATGGCTTTCAGAATCCCTAGGATATTTTAAAACCTTAGGCTCTGATACTAAGATTGTAATACCCCAGGAGTACACCCTAGATGCCACACGATGTTTACGATCACAAGTGACCCCAAGCCAACCCATAAGCTGGTACTTGCTGTGAGCACTAAATAAACTGATAAAAAAATATACACATATGCGGAAAACTAAAAGCGCCATAAGGTTTAAATACTAAAACATCTGTAAAATTTAAGCTTGAAAACAATTGTCTAAACACAATACTATAAAGACTGTCAAAAATAACTGATAACTGACTAACTATCTGAAAGTGTCTGAAAGCCTCTAACAAACTGACTGTGGAGTTGATGGGATAAGTCTCCAACTAACTCCAACTGGATACTGAACTAAAACACTGAAATAACCATAAATGGTCCTTGGAGTATGAGGACTTACCACTACTACTGCTATTGATGCACTGGGTGGTGTTGGTGGAGTCGAGAACTTGAGCGTCTGAACCTATGATATGATACATCATAGCATAAGAAACGAGTATACGATTAGTACTTTGAATGTACTGGTATGCTAGATAGGGTTAGACTGATATGCATGGGCCCATGTACATAAATAATAACTGCCTGAATGAATAGCATGAGATAACTGATGCATGGTATGCGTGAAAGCTGTAAAATCAGAGAATACATGACCAAGCATATAACATGATACTGAAATAGTCCATAAACTAAAATCACTAAAATCTGGTAATTGAATAACTAAAAATTGTATGTTATGGTCAATACAAACCTGAACTGAATTATACTTAAGACTAAACTAAAACTCTAGGAGCTAGCTATAACTGACATGCCCCAATATATTATCAAGGTCCAACTTGTAACCCCGGTTGGAAGGGTGTTAGTACCGTGCCACGGGTGCTAAGACTGGCTATGTGAATTGCTAAGACTGGCTAAGTGGATCCACTATCTGATGTGCTAAAGGACGAGGGTGTCATGCCTAACTGATGGGGGACCCCTCAAAGTCTACGGTGGCGCCGTAGGTCTAGAACCTATGGACTGGTACTAACACCTCAAGCCTAAGTGACGGGGGAGACGTCATCCCTAAGTTTACTCGGTGCTAAGTATTACTCCCAACTGAAGACATTAATTCTGAAAATGAAATAATCGTGACTGAACCAACAACTGATCATACTAACTTATTGAAGGATAATGCTTATGGTTTATATGAGATCGTTCTACAAATACTGGGACTATGTAAACAGCTAAATTTTTGGGTATTATAACCCCAAGGACTCAATGAAAATAATAATAAGAATATACTAAAGCTTTGAAAACCAGAATAAGTAGTCTTTGTTCAAACCCAAAATTATTTAGACATTTCATCAAACACTTGGAATTCATGGGTTTAAGCATGGGAATAGTGTAATTCATAGGATAATAACATAACTTCAATTCTAAAATCATGGGTTAAGAATTTAACATGCAACTTTCATCCTTCAAACATGTCAAGGGGTAATATTCAACGAAAACACACGTAAATATGGTATAAAACTCAAAATTCATAGAAGTTCATGGACATAATTCATGATAACATATAAAGATCAAAATTTTAAACTTGAAAATAGATTCTTGGACTCCATGGGTGAAAAGGACCCATGGATAAACATCAAAAATACCTTAATTGAAGAATTCGTGAAGGTTCTTGGTGGTTTTCTTGAAACTTGAGCTTGAATCTTGAAGGGGATAGAGTTTATCTTGAGAGAGAATGGTTTTCAAGAGATAATTTGAGTAAAAGATGACCAAATATGCTTTTGAGGGCTTTAATCCTGTGTTATGGCTGAGGTAAAGTGAGGGAAAAAGACTAAAATACCCTCCTAGACCAGGAATTAATTAAGCTAAAACGTGGCCAGTGACGCATCACTCAGTCGATGCATTAGATGACGTATCGTATTGTACCCCACCAACGTGATAAGAGGCACGTCGCAGCCCTATTACGCTGAATCGCTGGTTTGAACATCCAAATAAGCCTCAAACCTCATTCGAAACTTACCCAGGACATGCTACCGACCACCCCGATCATGAATCAACTTAATAATCAATGTTCTAAGGCCGAGAAGGTCGTAATTAAAATCGTCAAAGTTTAAGGGGCTTTGGAAATCACTAAGTCTTAACACTTAGTGAAATTTTCTAAGTCTTGGACCCCTTTAACATGCAAGAGTGAGCTAAAACGAGTTAGGATCTTATGGGGTCTTACATAAATCTTAGTCAAACTAGGATAAACAGTGTACCTTGACTCATGAGACTCAACCAAGATCCTCTATCACAGCCAATCAACATCGGGAACACATAATCTGCTACCATCACCACTAATACCCAAAGTCATGACTTTTTGCTAACCCACATCATCTTTGATTCGCATCAAAATAGGATCTAAAACCTGCTTCTCCTTTACCTCAGTACCAAGAGAGAACTTCACCACCTCTTGAAAGATCACCCCACCTTCCTCGAAATCCTAAAGAAGAACTCCAAGATTATCCAAATAGTGAATATCCTTCACTAAACCTAGTTTCTCCTCATCCACATGAGATAAGCTCCCCATGAACAACCTGCTAAGAGAATCAACAAACATATTAGCTTTACCTAGATGATAATGGAGACTCATAACATAATCCTTGAGAAACTCAAGCCATCTCTGTTGCCTGAGATTCAACTCCTTCTGGGTGAACATATATTGCAAGCTCTTATGATCAGAATATATGTCAACATGAACTCCATACAAGTAATGATGCCAAATCTTCAAAGAAAAAACCACCAACAACAACTCTAAATTATGAGTCGGATAATTTCTCTCATGCACCTTCAACTTCGTAGAGGCATACGCCACCACCCTACCATGCTACATTAAAACATAACCCAGTCTCATACGGGACGCATCACAATAAACAACAAAACCATCAGTACCCTCAGGTAGGGTCAAAACTAGAGCCAAAGGCAACTTATCCTTCAACTTCTTAAAACAACCCTTACAAGCATCAGACCACAGAAACTTTACCATTTTCTGAGTCAACTTAGTCAATGGAGCAGCGATCGAAGATAAACTCTTCACAAACCTCATATAATACCCGGCTAAACCCAAGAAACTCCGAATATCAGATAGAATTATGGGTATAAGCCATTTATTAACCACCACAACTTTTTATGATCCCCTCACTAGAAATAACATAACTCAGAAAAGTAACAATATTCAACCAAAACTCATACTTTGAAAGCTTAGCATACAAGTGTTGATTCTTAAGGGTCTGCAACACTATACGGAGGTAATTGGTATGATCCCCCTAATTCTTAGAATATACCAAGACATCATCAATAAACACAATGATGAATAAGTATACAACTGATAAAATACCCGATCATAAAATCGATAAATATCGCTGGGATATTAGTCAAATCGAACGACATGACCAAAAACTCATAATGACCATACCGGGTATGAAAAGGAGTCATAGGGATATACACCTCCCTAATCTTCAACTGATGATAACCCAATCAAAGATCAATCTTAGAAAAGCATCTAGTACCTTGAAGATGGTCAAAGAGTCACTTATCCTAGGAAGAGGATACTTATTCTTCACAATCACCTTGTTCAACTGTTGATAGTTTATACACATTTGAATGGATCCATTATTCTTATGCATGAAAAGCATGTGAGCATCCCAGGAAAAAATACTAGGGCGAATAAAACCTTCATCAAGAAGATCTTTCAATTGTACTTTAAGCTCTTTCAACTCAGCCGGAGCAATTCTATAAGGAGGGATAGAGATAGGACAGGTATCCAAAAGAAGGTCAATCCCAAAGTCTATTTCCCTATTGGGAGGAATACCAAAAAGATCATCACGAAACACGTTGGGGAACTTATTGACTATAGGGATAGATTTCAAAAAGGGGACCTCAGGATTAGAATCCTTAACCTGAACTAAATGATATAGATGCCCCTTGGAAATAAATTTTCAGGCTCTAAGATAAGAAATGAACCTCCTCTTAGGAGCTAGAGAACTACTTTCCCACTCATTCACTTGTTCATTCAAAAATTGGAAACTGACCCTTTGAGTTCTATAATTAAGAGATGCATAGAACGAATGGAGCCAATCCATCCTTAAAATAACATCAAAGTCTAACATATCTAAATTTATCAAATCCACCAATGTTTGTCTACCATAGATGGATACCACAAAACCCCTATAGACTTTTTTAGCCACAACAGAGTCACCCACTAGGGTAGACACATAAAAGAGATAATAAATACACTCAGGACCAAAACCAAAATGAATAGCCACATAAAGGGTCACATAAGAAAAAATAGACCCTCAATCATATAAATAATACATGTTACAAGAGAAGAGTTATAATGTACTAGTGATAATATCAGGAAGAGCCTCAAATTCCTGATGGGTGGCAAGAGCATACAGACGATTCTGACCAGTAACGGTACTAAAAGTAGTACCCTTTGGTGTAGAAGTTGAGTAAATAGCAAACAAACCTTATTATATCCAAAAGCAACCCTGAAGGACAACCCCATTGTAAGTAACCAAGCTGACCATACTTGAAGAACTTATTCCTTCCCTCATCACGCACTTCATGATGTACCTGCCCACAAAAATGACAAAGGGGATAAGATTGGGAGACTGAGCTTTATTGTCCTACAATTAGGAACCTTATGCGTTAAACCCACTATTAGCCTAAAAGCAACGATCACCGAATGACTTCGTATATGGAGAACTAGCCGCAGAATAAAAACCATAAGTTCCCCACATTTTCATAGGCGACTGCCTATCATTTGTACCACTAATTTGTTGGCCTTCATCCTGCTCTGAATACTTGAATTTCTTACTTTGCCTTTCTCCTATTTCGACTTGTTTCTTATTTTCCTCCTCAACTTATTATATGTACACCACAAGCCTAGAGATATCCATTTAATTATTCAGCAAGGCAGCCTTACACTCTAACACCAAGTCCCGAGATCAGCTTGAAGCAAACTTCCTTATCTTAGACCTATAGAAGACACCAACTCCAGAGCATAGCGAGACAACTAATGAAACTTTAAGGCATACTCTTTCACAGTTATCCTGCCTTGTTTCAAATTCACAAACTCCTCAACTTTTTCCTCATTCAACTCTTGAGGAAAAAAACTATCAAGAAATGCACTAGAAATCATCCTATATATCTAGGTCAGCATCTTCACCCCTCGACTGCTCCCACTCTTCATACCACTTAATGCCATATCCTTTAGCTAATATGTGGTGAAATCCACACCCTCAAAGTCAGAAGCATGCATCACTAAGAAGATTTTTTCCATCTTATCTATGAACCCTTGAGGATCCCCCTCAACCTTGGAATCAGTGAAAGTCAGAGGACTCAACCTCATGAATTGACCAACCCTTATGGCCTCAGAATATGAAGCAACAAAAGCAACACGCTCAGAATAGTGCAACTGAGATGCCACCAGCTGACTAGGCAAATGGATCGACTGACGAAACTCAGCATTATACATATCACCCTGAGGAGTTCGAGAAGGTTAGAGAGAATCGATAGAACTCCACGAGGAAAATCAAAAGCACGAACCCTAGACTGGGTTTGTACCATATAAGTAGGATGAGTTTCATCCATGTTGTATTCCACGAGCATCAGATCTTCGTAAGGTATGACCTGAAATGTAAACAAATGGGAATTAGAGGAGATTTCAACATCCTAGACACTATAGCTCAAAAGTTGAATACATGAAAGAAAAACATTCCTAAATTCCTTGTAGCCTCTCCCTTATAAGAGTGGAACGCTATATACCCATAAAAGAGACTCTACTTGACACGGCTTTATGGATACCCAATTAACCATGAACCTGGGGATCTGATACCAAACTTGTCACGACCCAAACTAGGGCCTGGACCCAATTAACCATGTTGTATTCCACGAGCATCAGATCTTCGTAAGGTATGACCTGAAATGTAAACAAATGGGAATTAGAGGAGATTTCAACATCCTAGACACTATAGCTCAAAAGTTGAATACATGAAAGAAAAACATTCCTAAATTCCTTGTAGCCTCTCCCTTATAAGAGTGGCACGCTATATACCCATAAAAGAGACTCTACTTGACACGGCTTTATGGACACCCAATTAACCATGAACCTAGGGATCTGATACCAAACTTGTCACGACCCAAACCAGGGCTTGGACATGACAGGTATCTTAAGTCCACCAAGGACCAAAGACTACCCTCTTTGCCTAGTAGAACAGAATACAATATAGCTAGTAGTAGATGAATTCTGAACATATAACAAGACAGGAAACTCAGAAAGGAATTTAAGAACTTCAACAACATCTCAATACACAGCAATCCACAAAACTTCAAAATAGACCAAAACCAATCTAAGTTGGGACATACCCCAGATAATAGCTAAAAAAATCCAATAAAAATAATCTAAGATGTAAATGAGACTTCAAAATGATAGAGAATGGAAGCTCATCACTTCAAAGGTGATTGTTAAAAATTCAAAAATTCTATCACTACGTAGAAAAAGTAAAAGTGTCTCTGATTCCTATATCATGTAGGGATACAGCATCCGGAGATGGTTAGCAGGGTGAGCGCTAGCATGTAACTAAGGAAAGGGATAAATTAATGCCAAGTCAAAAACCATAGTAAAATTCACATGCACACATTGTACATACATATATATATAACATGTTGGGGTAGGGAACAAGGTTTACCATGAACGTAAAATATTAGCCTAGACTATGTAGATCTGTCATCATAATAGTATCCATAGGATATATGGGACCTAGGTCCCACCCCCTGGTCGAGCCTCAGTGCTTATAGCCATATGAATTGGAGAATAATCATATGTATGATAAACCACATGGACTCGAAGATCGGGTCATATAATAAGGTTAACATGAACACCTGATCATAAAATAAGGGTAACTCGAACACCCAGCCATTTAGACCCGTATGCCCTTCAAATATAGTTTCCAGTATTGGTCCCTCGGGACCTCCACTTTCATAGCTTAGATACACAACCCCCTTTAAGCCCAATTAAAATATTTAGCACATAACCATTCATTTGATCAAGGAGGCATTCATTAAGGCAATATCAAGTGGTATTTTTATACCGACTATAACTTGCAAGAGAATTTCATCATTCCAAATCAAATAGCCAGTGGGACTCTAACCCACTAACTAATAGGACTCTGGCCCATTTAGCCAATTGGGATTCTAACCCATCAGCCAATAGGACTTTAAAATATTTAGCCATTTAGGACTCAAACCCGTTTAGCCATCTGGACTCCCAAGTTCCATTTCAAAATCAATACATGGCCATAAAGGACTCTCAAACCATTCTATCCATTAGCCTTTTTATGCAATTGTCATAATTCAAGAATAGTTCAATATGTGTATACTCATATTCAAAACAAATTTTACAAGATTGGGTTAAGGTTATACCATTTACAATATTCAAAACCATTAATTTTGGGAATCCATGACCCCCCATTTCAATTAACAACACCCATGCACCCCAAATAGTTCAAGACTATCAATTCAAACTGTGAATCATTCATAAAATTCATGGGAAAAACAATTCATTCATTGAGGCTCAAAACCTTCAACCCATATATATAAACCATAATTTAATCACAAGAATAACAATTGTAAATACATGTTTTTAAAAAAATAAACTTAGGGTAAGAGTAACATATCTGAGATATCAAGAATTACGGAGAGAAATCAACCATTGGATTCTCTAGTTGTCAATTCTTTGGAAACCTAGTTGTTGTCTTAGGGATAAATAGAGGATGTATTTGATTGTTAAAGTGATGGAAATAACCCTCTTTAGGTGTTTTATGGACGTCGGTCCTGAGTGGGTAAGGAGGGAAATGACAAGAATTCCCTCACTTAAAAGTGTAAAATTCAGTTATCACGGGGCATTTTATGACTCGTGAAGTTAGGCTACTAGTTTGCTTCTCTATAGACATGCTTACAATAAAAATAATCCAGTAATCTGATCAAATCTCGTAACTCGGTGATGTAATAAATAAGGTTCCAAGGAGGTGAAATAACCTGTTTGATCCACTTAGCTAGCAACTCTGACAGTACAGAGCAGTATTATACTTATCATCAGTTACCACATGATAATAGAGGTTATTATATGCTGGATAAGGTGGAAATGATTAATTTCAGATGAAAGAAGTTAAAACGCATAAAGCAGCCTTCTTAGATTCACTTGGGTTGGATCTTCTTGCACAGGTACTCACTTGTTTTACTTATCCCATCTCACTATCTTCATCTACATTATTCTCATTAGTTTATAGCTTTCATGAAGAGAACAAGTTTTGTTTTTATTTTCTTCTTACCTTGTAAGGGGAGAGTCTCTCTTATTTATATTTTCCTAGATTATATTGTGCTGAAAGGAGTCCTCTCTTCTAGGTGCTTAGATCTAGATTTCATTTTTAGTATCAAGGATGAGTCGATCGGCCTTAGTAGGTTAGTTGACTTTAAACCACCATAGGTCAGAGGTAAGGTATATGTCCCCCTCTTTGTACTTTTATTTATTTTATTTATGATACGGCTTAGGGGTGTATGGATTAACCCCTGACCAACACGGGATGTGACAGCCCTGGGTAAGGTCCATTTCTTAAAAAAAAGTTAGGCTACTAGTCGTCTCCATGACTCGTAATCTAAGAAGTAGCTTAAATACCCCTCACTGGTGACCCTCTGAGTCACACACTACGACTCGTAATGTGTCATTATGACATGTAGTGTCCTAGTCATTGTCAAGGCACAAAAATTAGGTACCCTTATTGGTTTTGCTACGAGAAGCACTATACAACTCATTTAGAGTCTTGACGACTCGTTGAGTCTAGTCGTACTTAGAATAGGCACCTTGGGCAACCTCATTGGTCACTATATAATTGGGGTCCTATAACCCGTCAAGACACTTTAGGACTCGTAAGGTGAGTCATAATTTGGGCAGTAAGCTCAAAGTCAAGAAATTTTTCAGGGACCAAAATCTAGGGTGTTATAATTATGTTATAATGATACCTCTCTTTTATTGAATATTATGATGCTTAGTCATATGTTAAGTGTGACCATCCTTGGCATGATGATAAAATTATTGTTGCTAATATTAACCCTCATGCCATAAGGATGTTTTGGTTGTTTGTTTTCCCTATGGATTTGCAAAGTGGATTCGAGGATGAATCTTTTTAAAGAACGGGAGGATGATACAATCCAAATTGGAACCAACCTTTTAAGACCTATATTCCAAGGTAAACACAATAGAATCCAATCCATAGACATCATAAGGACATAAAGATATAAGAATATGTTTGGAAAACCTTTTTTGAGACTTTAAATAAGCAATATCATGTTTGAAAGGTGGCTTGGAGCATTAAAGAACCAACCACGATAAGAAAAAGCTAAAGGACATTTTTTCCATTTTGGCGACATAAGGGGAATCACTAATTACATGGGCAAATCACTAATTATCCTACCCATATCGCCAAATATGGCAGCTTTCTTGTTAGGTCTCTTTTAGGCCCATTTGTGACAAACTTAGGCATAGACTATAAATAGCTTGTCTTTCATTTTTATTAGGTAGATTTTTATGACTCTTGAGAGATTGTGAGAGATTGGAAAAGCCTAAGTTGATTATCGCTTAGCAACGGTAGTTGAAAGGGAGTTTTGATTCCCTCGTGGTCATTCTAAGAGATATTTGTTTGGTGATAATCTTATGGATGCTCATTGTATTTGAAATATCCTTCGGTTGTCCTTTTTTCTTATCTTCTTGTGTCTATTTATCTATTGATTTCTCTATTCTATCCTTGTTATCTTAGTTTCATACTTTATTTCTTTATATTTTGAATTTTGGATCGTATCATCCATAAAAAAATTTGTAAGGTCTACTAACTGTGTGACTATGCCTAAGAGCAGTTTCTATTTGCTTGCATTAATTTGAAACCACTACTATATTAAACTGGCTTAAAAAGTGCAGTTTTTACCTAAGTTCCCTACATGATTGGTTCCTCTTGTTTGCCTAACCTGTAGCATTCCAGTAAAAAGAGATTATTTATGTTACACATTCAGATTCGAGAGTTGGTTCTTTGTTTAATCGTGATTGGGCGGACTTTCCATCAGAATATTTTTCATGAAAGCCAATTTTGTCAATACACCCGCTCCCTCATTCCTTATTGTGTCGTAGGCCTGGACGAATGAGTTAATAATAGATTAGGTGAGGAAAACTACGAATGTTCATCCCATGAAGCACCAGGGAATCATGCATTTCTCCCAGGCTTGAACGAAGTCAAAGGAGATTCTTTCAATCGATATTCGCCCAAAAAAAAAGTATAAATAGCAACCCTAGACCCCTGGGATATGGCCTACAAGGAAGAGAATAGTAACATTGTATTATTCATCCAACACTTTTTTCAGATATTCCCCCTTCTAGGGATGCTTTCTCGAGCCTTCTTCCCCTATTCTTTTTTTATTTGGGGATGACACGTACTTTATCCCGAGTAGGTCATGAGTGATTTCTATATTCACATAGATAATTTTGAAATCTTCTTTCAAGCAGCTTCGTTCTTTTTCATAGAGACTATCCTTTGTATAAGTCGTGACCCATCTAAGGAATGAGCTTCTCTCGAGTAAAATATCATTGACCACAAGGAAAAGTTAAAATCTCGACTAAAAACAATAGTTGATTAAATGGCAAATGATCATGGAAAGAGTCTTGCATTCAATGCTTCTGATTCAGGTCCTAGACAACCAAGAAAATATGTGCTTAAACCTATAAACAAGAATTGTTGATAAAAAATTTTATATTTAAATTATTTAATAATGAATTGATAATTTTTTTTCTTTTTTATTTTGCATTTCTTATCAAAGGAGCTGAAAGTCACTTTTGAGCCGAAAGCCACTTAACTGTAAGGAAATGAGATTTGTTCCTTGGTTCAACTACTACCGATTGATGGGAGAAAGACATGTGTGAATTAGTACAATTCATTATTTATAGGCATATTAGACATTCTAAGATAATCATTTGGTTGGTCATTTCCAACACTTCGGATGGGCGGAAAGATCTAACAGACTTTGGTAGGTAACATCACCAAAGCGTACCATTATATTTGACTATGACAGAAAGAACTCAAATGAATAGACACCATATTGTGAAAGACAATAGTAGTTGGCCTCTATCATCTTCTATCTGATATACTTGATAAAAACTCCTTACTTATTTTCAAAACTTGAGTTCGATCGCAACTTCCTCCTTTTTTTCATAGGGGAGGAGGTGCATGGGGCATCAATTTCCTTGCCAACTTTCGCCAATCGACCCAGGTCTGTTTTTATTTATTTTGAATATTATCAAACCTATCTTAATTTGTAGTTCCAACTCAACACAAGTTTCGCTTTTAATATTTTTGTTGTTTTCAATTGAAATTTCTTTTATACAGAGAGAGTAATAATTATGATGGTGGATGATGTTGGTATTGCTGTCACAGGTGTCATGAAGGCGTTATGATGGTGGTCGGTAATAGTGATGGTTGTGAGGGTAAGGTTGGTTGATGTCAGTAGTTGGCGGATATTGATGATGGTGGTTGAAGAATGTGTTGGTAATATTAAATGCAGATGCTTGTTGTGATAGTGGAAACGGCGCTAATAATGACAACAATAATAGTGACAGTGGATATAATTAATGATAAGGGCAGTAAGTATAGTAGCGATTGAGAGTAGTGGTTAACAACAATGATGGTTGCTAGTGATGGTTATGATGGCAGGGGTATTTGGTGGTAGTAACCGATTGTTGGCGGCTACAAAGGTGGTTGACAATGATGGTGGTTGTAACATTGAATATAATTATAATGATGGAGGTGGTATGTACGGTAGTGATTGGTAGTAATAGTGGACAGTATTAGGTTGCATTGCTAGTTGTGATGACAGAAGTGGTTGGTCAAGTAATAATAATGGTGGCTAGATAGTAGGGATGGTTAGTGATGGTGACTGGGTAGGGTGGATAGAGTGGTGGTGAAATTATCTACACAAAATACCACTTAATATATTTCTGCTCAAGATTTTAATGATTCAAACCTATTCAAGTTAAATAAATGCTTAAATTTTAATGAAACAAATATTTTTAATAAACCAAGTCTGAACCATTCAAATTCAAATCTCCACTAGATGCAATCAAATGAGGATAATTTAATTAAAAACCCCATTTATTTAGGGAGGATAAATGTACACAATCCATAACACCATCTCAGATGTAAAATAGAGAAGTTATTTTCTATAGACCCTCGGCTCAAAATAAAACAATCTAGACAAAAAAAAAAAGTAAATCGATAAAATACAATAGAAATCAACACACAGGGGCGGAGCCAAGCCTTGTTAGGGGATTCGGCCGAACCCCCTTCAACGGAAAAATACACCATTTATACATGGTTAAAATTATTTTTGTGTATTTATAATAGGTGTTGAACCCCCTTCGGCTAGATTTTCTTCGAATATTGAACCCCCTTAGTTGAAATCCTGGCTTCGCCTCTGTCAACACACCTAATAATAACCATATACAAGATACACAATAATTATACTTCTGGCAAAATGAAACATAAATTTCAAAAAACACGTAAACAAAACGAAGGTAACTGAGCAAGCGAACAATAACATTTAAAAAGTATTTGGTTTTGGATATAGTGAACTCCCATTCAAATATGTTGGCATCTCCTTGTCTACAAAGAGGCTCACAAGTCTACAATGGGATCCTTTGAGTGACAACATTGTAGCCAAATATCATCATAGACGGATTAGAAGTTGTCTTATGCAGGCAAAACTCAGTTGGTGCAGTCTGTCCTGTTTGGATTTCAAGCCTTGGTCTCCATTGTTTGTCACTCCTAATAAAGGTGCTAAAACTGATTGATTCATACTCCAAAATTATACTTGGGCAGGTACTAACACTATATCTAGAAGAGCACTAATGGCTTGAAATAGAACTTGCTTACCTAATTCAGCCAGAGGAGTCAACCTAATTAACATCTTTGGAACAAAGCAATTATTACCAAAACTTATTGGGACCGACCAAGGAGACAGACAGGCTATGGACAAGATGAATCCATACTTTCTATTTCAAAACTCTTCAACCTGTCATAGCACCTATCTGACAATAAGCTTCGTGAGAAAGACCATAGCAGCAAGAGGTTTATTAGCACATGCTCAGGTGGTAGATGGTTGCTCAGTTTCTGTCATACAATTATACTTGAAGCTGGTTGATGACAGGCCGAGGCATAGGGTTAATTGGACCATAGGCAATACTTACAATGTCAATGCAGTTACAGAATAAACTTCCTACCACAGATGGCTACTCAAATGGCATTAACAATGAATCCAACAAGCAAATTTTGCCAAACATGCCTGGAAACTCGAGACCATACTACTCCCTCCATTTCATGATAAATGAATTGTTGGATTTTAACACATATTAAGGAAAAAGACGAGATCAATATGTTTTGGCTCTCAGCTGATAAGAATACTCTCCAGCTAAAGACGAGATCAATCAAGTAGGCAGAAGGTTCATATATATTGATGAAAATAAAAGAACAAAAAGGAAACATTTTCTTTTGCAAGTCTAAAGAAACATTCCTCAGGACAGAAAACAAAATTTAGGATACTAATATCTCATATAAGAAAACTACAAGAACAAAACAGCGGGGAGCATAACATCTAACAAATCAAGCCTCAACTCTCTCAGGTGGTGCTGCCTCCTCAGCGGCGTAGACAATAACCTTATTGGCAGGCTTTGCCAAGATATCAAAGTACTCTTGGAATGGAGATTTTGTGAAGCGAGTCTCTTTCCAAAAGTCTGGAGTGAGGAACCCATAAGTCTTCATTAAACAATCGAAGGTAGCCTGCATACATAATGAGTGATATTAGACTTGAACACAATTAGTACACCACCTGCAGATATATTATAAACGAGCAACAAAGAACCAAGTGGAGCTGATTCTAACATTCAACCAGAGAGGTCAATGCTGGGAAAGCAAAGAATGGAATGCCTGTTCTGAAACAAAGATTTTATACTATATAAACACCATCACCCACGCTGTGGATAGAAATAACAGTTGGTTACAGAAAAAACTTCAATTATATTGCAGTCCCTTCTTTAAAAGAAGGATGCAATAGAGTCATATTATAGCTTTCTAGGAACAAAGGGCTAACATCAAGCATTGCAGCATCCACATTCAAGAATTAAACTTAACCTAACTAGAAAGAAAAACACACAAGTATAGAACTAATAATGGCACAGACTCCTGTCCCACAATTTGACTTGCTTAACACTGCATTCAATAACTACACACACTGTCCGAATTTAACTGATACTCTCAATATATCTACCATTTAGGAACTAACCTAAACAACTTTGTTTTGGACAATGACCATATTTGAAACTATAAAATTCGCAATTGTTACTATATCTGTTATACAATAAGGACACAAAAAGCATGGATCAGATTGTATTGGTTCAAAGCACAAGACAACATTTCTATCTCAGATGGTATATATATACAAAGATCATATCTATTTACAACATGTTTCACTGGATCAGACTACCCGGTCTCCTAGATGCCTTTACATGTAGTCATCTCCATATTAACTATTTCAAATATATTTAAATCAAAATGTACAGTTGGTTAATTCTTTTGTTCAATGTTGTTTGGTACACCAGATGGGATAAGTAGGGATATTTATTATCCGGTGTAGCAACCAACCATAAATATAATGTTATACACATCACTTCTTAAGATGTGATATCAGTAGATATAGTAAGCATATAATCATGTAATTATGGATACCACAACAGATTAGAACATGGTAATAGAACCAACACACAATCATAAAAGATCGAACCTTAACGAAGTTTCCAAGGGTTTTGGTGGATCCACGAGAAGAGGTAAAGACATCTTCAATACCAGCAAACTGAAGAACCTTCTTAGGAACACGAGCAGCAACAATACCAGCACCACGAGGAGCAGGGACCATCCTCACAGTAACAGAACCACATTTCCCAGTAACCTTACAAGGCACTGTGTGTGGCTTCCCAATCTTATTCCCCCAATAACCTCTCCTCACTGGAATCACTGACAACTTCGCCAATATAATCGCTCCACGTATAGCAGTAGCCACTTCCTTCGAGCACTTAACACCCAGTCCAACGTGACCATTACCATCACCGACAACAACAAAGGCCTTGAACCGGGTTCTCTGACCGGCACGTGTCTGCTTCTGAACCGGCATGATTTTCATCACTTCGTCTTTGAGTGATGGTCCGATGAGGTTATCGATGATTTGATACTCCTTAATTGGGAGTGAGTGAAGGTAGATTTGCTCCAATGACTTGATCTTCCCATCTTTAACCAGCCTTCCTAGCTTTGTCACGGGTACCCATTTCTCCTCCTCTGTATCACGGCGGGGACGACGACCCCCACGGCCCCTTCCGCCGCGGTCGCTGCCTCTTCCACCCCTTCCACCGAATCCACGGCCAAATCCTCCCCGCTCCGCCATGGTTGTTGCTTTCAAGTTCTAGGTTTACGGCTAGGGTTTAGCTAAATACAGCAGATGCTGTAGAGAGATAAAGTGTGCGAGCAGGAAACTGTGACGATGGAGAATAAGGGGTTGGGTGGTTTATAAGGGCTAGGGTTTCTCTAAGAGGGAAAATTGGGCTTTGACGGAAAGTAGATCAGCCCATATAGCAACGGCGAGTTTGGCCCAGAGCTTGATATGGATTTTGTAGGAACTATGGTAATTATGCAAGAAACTTCGCACCATTGGCTTAAATTTTTGTCATATGTTTAATTTTGATTTTTTGTTACTATTAAATAAGTTTTAACATTTGTATATAAGGAAAATTTTCTAGTCAACTTCACAAGTTCATTATCTTGAAATATCGTGAACATTTATCTTATGCGCAAGAGTTAAAACATCTGTCTTATGACAACATATTTTAGTTCTTACTTCTGCCCATAAGGAAAAACTTCTCGACAAGAGTAAATAGTTCAGTTTAAGGGTGTTAAGTGGGTCGGATTGGGTCAACCCGGAATCGGCCCGTGAAATTTTACCGGGTTGAGGGTCGGTCCGATTCCGGGC
>NC_061114.1:166336699-166352423 GCF_002878395.1 Capsicum annuum | reverse complement strand
TGATAACGTGTTATGAAATAAGAAAGAATAAGAATAAAGAAGAAAAAGAAGAAGAGTAGAGAGAATAGAGAGAGTAATTCTTATTACTTTTCTTGAGGATGAGAGATTATAAGATTGTAAATACAATGAACAAAACCCCTCTATTTATAGGGGAAATTTACTCCTAGTCTGAGTAAAAGACAGATGCTTCAAATCCTAATAGATATCAAAGTAGATCTTGATAGACATTCACTATAATATAAGTACATTTATAACAGTTCTCACTTTATCGTGCGGAATTATAATGCGAATTCAAGCTCAATAAATGTCTCATGAGCTGCTGTAGTTCAACCATAGCTCTTTCTTTAAAAAAAAAGGCATCAAACAAATTTTAAAAATTAAGAAGCCAATAAAACCACAAAGTACAAGTTTTATGCCTTATAAGAAAAAAGATTCTGGAGTCTCATGATAAATCAGACCATATATTATTTTAGAAGCATTTTTGTTGAAAAATGAGTTGGTTAGTTGGTGTAGATATGTCCAAACTCTACCTTTCGAGTTGCCTACATATCTTGAATTTCATAAAAAATTAAGTCATATGTAGATTAAAAAGGCGAAGTTACAACAAATTTTGATCGACTCTCAAAATTGTCTAATTGTTGAGTTATGGTGACACTAGATTTTTTGTGATGAAAAATGTAATGTTTTTTGTTTACTCTAAGAAAAGTACAGTTGAATTTGTTAGTGATATATCAAGCAAGAAGTCCCGATTCAATCGTGAGTAGCAAAATAAGATATAATGTTGTAAAGTAAAGAACATATTATTAAGCAATTACAAAGCAAAGATCAAGATAGCTTAAGCTAGTTGGAGTTGGGTAATCTATATAGATGGGTCATAATCGTTAGAGACTGAATAAGTGAGGCTGGAATATAACTAAAGTTATGATCTTTTGATTCAGACAATGAAATTGTCTTTTTTGACTATGATTTAGAGTCTATTTGAATGGGATTAAAATTTGGTCAAATCATCTTTTAATCCCCATTTTAGTTTTTTTAGGTGCTTGGTAAAATTAAAAAGTGTTTAAAAAAAGCTAAAAGTTGATCAAAAAAGCAAAAAATTGAGAACTTGGGTACCCCAACTTTATACTTTTTAGATTAAAATTCTTTTAGGTTTGACCAAAATATTTACCTTTTTATCCCTTGTATTTTCCTCCAATTCCAACAGTACCCTGAACTTGCTGTCCTTAAATATATATATAAAAACATTCTTTTTCTCTTTACTGTTTCTCTCGGTCTTTTCCGTCAAATTTCCTCTTCATATTTCCCTTTTGCTCTCAACGAACCAACATTGCATCGGAGGTTTGCTCAAAAATTTTATTATCAAATCGAGCTTGTAGTAAGTTCTTCTCCATCCATTCATATAGAATCTCTACATATACTTTAAGTTTTAAAAATGGATTCTTTTTAATAATTAAAAGGCTGGGATGGGTTGCTCCTCGACTCAGGAAATTGTTCCAGAATCACACACGTAACAAAAATTAGGAGATAAATAAAGTAAGAAGTGCATGAGTACAGAAAAATAAAGACACAGGATTTTTACGTGGAAACTCCTTGCTCAAGGGAGAAAAACCACGACCTGCTTACAGGATTTCAAGCTCCACTATATTCAAGCAACCTCTTGAATACAGACTCTAAGGATTAACCTCCTAATCCTTTGTTTTCTGGTAATAACTTTATCACAAGGAAACCAAGTAGTAATTCTACTACTTCTACCTCCAGCTAACTCTTACTGGATTCCTCAAGCTAACTCTAGCATAGACAAACACCTAACTCTAGATGATTTATAAGAGATAGTCACACCACATACCTACTATAATTATAAGCAAATGTAGACAAGTATTTAAGTACAAAATACAAAGACTCAACTATAACAAGGAAATAAAGATACAACTCGATGAACAATAGGTTCCCTGTTACAATTTCAACCTTTGATTACAGCGTTGCAATATCTTAGAAAGATCTTTAATTGTGCGTATATAGAAGTGTTAGTTTTATTGTTGAGGAAGATGAGCATTATATACTGTGACACAAGAAAATCTTGAAGTAATCTCATTAGTTGAGGCAAAAAAGTGACAGTAAGTTTTTACCAACTTTTATACTGTGTGCTAGCTGAACTGTTGACTGTGACAGCGACAGGTGAGCCAACTTGTTCCATAATGCGTAGAAGTCTTTGTCACCACAACAAAAACTTCATAAAATAGGTCTTAAACTATGAATTTGTCTATCATCAAAACTAAGGACTTAATAATTTTTTCGTTTTTGATGATGACAAACCCATACAATGAATTTGTCAATCATCAAAACTAAGGACTTAATAATTTTTTCATTTTTGATGATGACAAACCCATACAATCAGATCAACATACTCAACATCTTCAATCAACTTCTACACAACATAGCCTACACCTCAGCAACACAACATAAGCCACAAGCCCTCATATCATACCAATTTTCCCAATCAATTCCCCTATCACTAATGCCTAAAAAAGTATAGGCATCCTCCACTTTATTCTCCTTATCAATGAGCATTTAAGTTCCCCCTGAGTAAGAGAGAACTCTTGTCATTATTAACCCAACACCAATAGTTAATAGACTACATATCTACATATATATACAAGGGCAGACTACACATCAAGTTTTTCCCCTTTTGACATTATCAAAAAGGAAAGGTAGTAAATCGGGCATAGATAAGTCATACATGTTAATTCATGGCCATTGAGGCAACACTTACATAAGCAAGAGAGGAGTAGATAGTAAGGAGAAATGACAACACAGGAAAATATTTCATTCATGCATGCATGCATCAAGTAGTATAAAAGATTATTCAGAAAAGTAATAACCATAAAATATTAAAACAATTATGCGAGAATATCTCAAACAAAAAACACAAAGCTTAAGGAGAAAAAAATTACTAGTACTTAAAGAGATGTCTTGGGAAGAAAAAGAGAAAAGAGTAGGTAGGATTGGATTCTAGGACGAAGCTTTTAGTCAAATATTTTTAATATCAGGCTCCTTCACCCTTTCCTGCAGGATAGCAATTTTAGCGCATACATCTTTTTTGGAGCTTGTTCACTCTCCATTTTTCCTTTGTAGACGCAGTTGTTCCAGCATCTCATAAAGCTAAGAAATTGGTTTCTTTATCATTCATCCTGAGAATACATCTACTTTCCTCACGAGGTGGGATGCCAAATATTTTCTTTACTAGGTCTACTTTCACTTTTTCACTTGCTCTGGACATACTGGAATTTAACTCTAATCCCTTGACATCAGTCTATTCCAATTCTTTTCACTTTTCTTTCTTTTGAAACACATCCTCTCTCCTCTCCTTGTTTTTTCTTATGCCTATAATGTACTCCTCTTAATCAGAATTAATTAACTTACCCTCATAGTTACTCAATTCTTCAAACATGTTCTCAATCTCACTAACCTCACTATTATTGGTCATACTCTTAAAATCATTTATTGATTCTTTAAGAACGGGTGGAAATCTAACAACTTCATCATCAGTATTTTTAAGTGGGTCTTTTTGCCTCTTAGTGGACAGGTTTGAACTTTCTTTTTTTCTCATGGTTGAAATGGAGACCTCTTTTGGAGTTGGGATATCAAAATAAGATGAGTAAGAACTTTGAATGGTTCAGGAGCTAATAAGATTTGATGAGAGAAGTTTTTTAAGATGAGAGAGAAAACTAATTTAATTTTGGGCTTGAAATAAGGAACGAGAGAGCAACTGAGATTAAAGAATATGAAGAGTCTAAAAACACGTGTCCAGAAGGATGAACGCGACTATTGAGTTCAGGATGCAGGTAAAAGTCTTTTGAAAATAGAAGAGAAGTTTCATGACACAATTATTAAAAATAAAGAATAGTTATTACTTAGGAATGATAAGTGGTACTGACCTGATTAGGAACCTACTCCTTAAGTGATGACAGACTTTTAAGACTTTGTGTTGTCCCATTACTTCTTTTTAAATCTTTTCCTTCCTAGCCATGAGTGTATATCATTCAGTAGTCAGAATTCATTTCTTCAGGTCTTTCTGGTTCTATCTAACTAATTTTCTACTGCCTTTCTTTAGGGATCTACTAAGATAGATCTTTTAGGACTACAACTAGTTCAAAACTGTACACCAAGCTTATCTTATCATCATGGAGATATTGACTCCTCTAGGAGTCTTCAACAAGAGACAATCTTAAATTCTTCAAGTGTGTGCTCTGAACAGCCATTATCATAATCATCTTTATTGACTATTTTCTCTTGCCTCTCCCTTCAACAAGGGTTAGTCAGTAGTCTGGGGAACCCATTTCAATCTTGGTTTCCAATATGAGGACAAGGAAAAGAACAACTTTTTTTGGCCTAACTAGGTAAGTTTTTCTTCTTTTTCCTGGAAGTAGTAGAATCCCTTATTTATCTCTGGGTTAGAGCCCTAGATGGATATTTTTCTATTTTGTGACCATCCATTCCACAAAAGAGGCATAGGGGAGTATCTCTTTCCTTTGTAGTCTTAATAGTAGAAGAGATATTTTGAGCTTTTCCACCTTGACAATAGTGTTCTGAGCCTTGCTCGCTACTAGTTTGTCCTTCGAATAGAGTTTTTCACTCCAGATCTTTCTTAAGCTCTGTCCTTGCTCGAATCAGTTCCCTTTCAAGAACTAAATTTCTTTCAAGTAAGATGGCTATGTTGACCTTAGTTTTAGTTAATTCTTTCTCCAGTTGCATTTGTATCCTACTTCTTTCTCCTTTTCCCTTATGATTCCTCTTGGTGATTTCATCTAATCTTTTATTTAGAAGATTATTCTCACATGAGAGAGTCTTGCACTTTGCTTGATGTTCAGCCACTTGTACACCTAATTCTATCATTTTATCTTCATATTTTGATAGATCTTTCCCTATCTTTACCTTTTCATTATTGAGTTTAATTATTTGGACACTCAGTTCTACCACTTCTTCCTTATAATTTTCTAAGGTTTTCTTCAAACCTTCTTTGAATTTAGCAAGATTATTTAGTGAATCAATCAACACTGATGCAAAAGATTTCAGCTTACAGGGGGAGTAGTCCTCCAGGTTTTTCTTGATGTCATATAGAGTCAGTGGGTTGTCTTCATTGGCCTCAGAGTCTGCCATCAATGCAAAAAATGAGTTGAATATTGATGTTTCATCTTTCATTACCACCATGGAAATATCTCCTTGTTGTTCTGAATTATCTGAATCATTGAAAGAGTCACCCCAACAAGCAGCCAACACTTGATTGACAATTTTAGCGACTTCTACATTTTTGGCATGCTTTACTAGAATCTTATCTTTGCCCTTTTCTTTTCCATCGGTTTGCATGGTAGGAGCCTTTTACTCAATCTTGTTCTTTGGGTAATCCTTGATGTAATAACCAAACTTGCCACATCTGTGACAAGTTTCACTTGTATTACCATCCCCTACACACTTACTAGACTCTCCTCTGCTAGAGACAACTCCTGACTTTTCAAAAACTTTGAGAACTCTTTTTGTAATATATGTTGTCTTCTCATCTTTATCATAGGTAGTCTCTTTAGTAGCTTTAAAAATAAGATTCTTCTCAACTTTTGAACTCAGTCTCAAACTTTCCAAACTTCTTTAACTTCATATAAGTTTTTAGATTACATATGAACTCATCCATGATCATCTTGTTAGATCTCTGACATTAGTGATGGCATCAAATTTGCTTTCCCAATTCTTTGACAGAGTGCTCAAAAAATTCCTCACTTGTTTGTTAGCAAGGATGACTTTACCAAAACACTATAGCTTATTGGTGATTACAGTGAAACTTGTGTGTATCTCTTAAATAAATTCACCATCCTTTACGGTGAAGGTATGGTATTGATGAGTCAATATGTCAAACTTGGACTTCTTGACTTGAGTGGTTCCTTCATAAGTTGTCTGAAGAAAGTACAAGATTTTCCTTGTAGTTTGGCAGGCTGAGATTCTATTGTACTCATCAGGACTAATGTCACACACTAGTATTTTCTTTGTTTTGTAATTCTCTTATATCTTCTTCCTATCAACATCATCAAGCTCCTTATTGGTTTTAGGAACTTGTGTAGTCACATCATCAACTTTCACTAATCTAGTAGGAACGAAAATACCATCCTCTATGACATCCCAAAACTCACAATCTTCAGTCTGGTGGTTACAACAACATATTATGGGTTGCCTCCCACTAGCGCCTGATTTAACGTCGCGGCACGACTTGGGTATCTTGAATACCCAGACTTCATAGAGGTAAAAGACATCAACACTTTTTATTAGGTCTTTTGGACCAATATAAAGTTTGATTCTTTGCCCGTTCACTTTGAAGACACTACCATCTTCGTTTTCAAGCTCGACTACTCCAGATGAGTAGACTTGGCTAATTTTAAATGGGCCTGACCATTTAGACCTCAACTTACCCGAAAATAGCTTCAGTCTGGAGTTGAAAAGAAGGTCCAAATCACCTTTCATAAATTCTCTCTGTGTAATCCTTTGGTTATGGTATTTATTCATCCTTTCTTTGTACAAGTTAAATTTTTCATAGGCTCTGAGATGAAATTCGTCCATCTCATAAATCTGCTCCAATCTTAGATCAGCTGCTTCTTTCCAATACATATTCATCCTTTTTAGAGCCCACAAGGCCTTATGTTCCTGCTCAATCGGCAAATGATATGCCTTCCCATAAACTAGCTGATATGGTGACATGCCAATTGGTGTCTTAAAAGTAGTTCGATATGCCTACAAGGCGTCATTAAGCTTTCAAGACTTATCATGTCTACTGGTATTCACCGTTTTGGAGACAATCGCCTTGATCTCGCGATTTGACACCTTCACTTGCCCACTAGTTTGTGGATGGTAAGGAGTTGCTACACAATGTTGTTTTACTCCGTACTTCGCCAGCACAACCCTGAAGACTATAGTTCAGAAATGGGATCCCCCATCACTTATGATTGTTCTTAGTATTCCAAAGCGGGAGAATATGTTCTTTTTTAGAAATGCCACAACTCTTTTTCCTTCATTGTCAACCAAAGCCACAGCTTCTACCCATTTTGATACATAGTATACAACTACTAGGATGTATTTTAACCCATACGAGCTTACAAATGGGCCCATGAAGTCAATGCCTCATACATCAAATAACTCTACTTCCATTATCTTGGACATTGGCATCTCATGACGTTTGGAGATTGATCCTTGTCTCTGACATTGATTACATTTACGAACAAGCTCATATGCATCTCTAAATAGTGTGGGCCAATAGTAGCCACTCTGGAGTACTTTCTGAGCAGTGCGGTCGCCTGCATGGTGACCACTAACAGGTGAAGCATGGCATGCTTCCAAAATATTCAGCATCTCTACATCTGGTACACAGCGCCTAATAACACCATCTGCACATCGCCGAAAAAGATAGGGTTGATCCCAGAAATACTGGGTAACATCATGAAGGAATTTTTTTCTTTGATGAAAGGAAAGATTCTCTGGCATCACCTCACTTACCATGTAGTTTGTGAAATCAGCATACCATGGAATCTGCTCGAACTTAGCAGCTAGTATCTTCTTATCCGAAAAGGAATCATCAATATAAAATTTGTCCTTGATTGCTTGTTCGCATTCAAGTCTGGATAAGTGATCAGCCACCTGATTTTCGCACCCCTTGCAATCCTTTACTCAAATTCGAATTCTTAAAGTAACAATACCCACCGGATCAATCTTTGCTTCGTATCTTTCTTATCCATTAAGTACCTCAGAGCTGCATGATCCGTGTGGACCACTACCTTAGTTCCTAGCAAATACGCCCTGTATTTCTCAAAGGCGTAAACCACAACCAGAAGTTCTTGTTCAGTGACAGTGTAGTTCTTTTGAGCCCCATTCAGGGATTTACTGGCATAGTAAATTGGATGAAACAACTTATCCTTTTTCTGTCCTAAAACAACTCCAAGCGCCACCCCGCTAGCATCGCACATTAGTTCAAACGGCTTCGTCCAATCGGGAGAAATAATAACTGCAGCCTCCACTAACTTCAGCTTAATGCATTCAAACGCCTACCTGCAGTCATTATCAAAAGAGAACTTGGCCTCTTTTTCAAGAAGTTTGCACAATGGGTTTGCAACCTTCGAGAGATCCTTTATAAATCTGTGATAGAATCCTGCAAGTCCAAGAAAGCTACGTACCCCTTTTACAGAGATGGGGGGAGGTAGTTTCTCGATAACCTCTACTTTGGCCTTATCCACCTCAATACCTTTCATAGAAATTTTATGACCAAGAACAATGCCCTCTTTCACCATGAAGTGGCATTTTTCCTAGTTAAGGACCAGGTTAAACTCTTCATACCGCTGTAATGCTTGACTTAGATTCAGCAAGCATAAGTCAAAGGAATCTCCAACCACTGAAAAATCATCCATAAACACCTCCAAGGTGTCTTCAACCATATCAGAGAAAATCGACATTATGCACCTCTGGAATGTAGCCGGTGCATTACAAATCCAAAGGGTATCCTTTTAAAAGCAAATGTGCCATATGGGCACATGAACGTCATTTTCTCCTGATCCTCAGGAGCAATGGAGATCTGATTATACCCGGAATACCCATCTAACAAATAGTACTAGCCTTTGCCTGCTAATCGATCAAGCATTTGATCCATGAATGGCATTGGAAAGTGATCTTTTAGTGTCCACGAATTTAGCTTTTGGTAGTCCATACACACCCTCTAACCTGTGACAGGCCAAAGTGGAATTAGATCATTCTTATCGTTGGCCACTACCGTTATGCCCCCTTTCTTGGGCACACACTGTATAGGGCTCACCTATTTACTGTCTGAGATTGGGTACACCACCCCTACATCTAGCCACTTGATGATTTCTTTCTTCACCACCTCTTGCATAGGTGGATTAAGGAGACGCAGATGCTCAATAGTAGGTACACAATATTCCTTTAACTGAATCTTGTGCATACATATGCCAGGAGAAATACCAATGATATTTGTAATAGTCCAACTAATAGCTCTCTTGTATCTTTTAAGAACAGAGATGAGAGCTTCCACCTGTTGTTCATCGAGATCAGCAGCAATAATAACTGGCAGCGTATTTCCACTACCCAAGAACACATGCCTCAGATGACTAGGTAGCTCCTTCAAGTCTAACATTGGTGGCTCTTCAATAGATGGCTTCCCTGGTGGTGAAGGCCGATTTTTAAGGTCAAGATCCAGCTTTTTGGGGGCATAAGAATACGACCCCATTCTTGTCAAACCACAGACAGTTTCTTCATACTCATCAATATCCTCACGCTCAAAGTTCATGAGCACAACAGCTAATGGCTCAATAGTAAACTACTCCTCCAAAGATAATTCCAACTCTTCCTCATAATAAATATCAACTATAGAGAGCACATTTATTTCTTTTGGCTGCTTCATTGATTTGCATACATCGAAATACACCACTCCATTGTTCATCCGAAATAAAAGCTCATTTGCTCGCAGATCAACAAACACACTTTTGATTGGGAAAAAAGGTCGACCCAAGATTATGGGCACCTCAAAGTCCACCTCACAATCCAAAATAACAAAATTTGCAGGAAAAATAAAGGTAGCCACCTTCACTAACACATCATACAGAACCCCAACAGGCTGTTTTACCGACCTATCTACCATTATAAGCCACATGTTGGTTGGTGTAGGATCTCTCAACCCCAACTATTTTTAAATGGATAGCAGCATCAAACTAATGCTAGCCCCGAGATCACATAAGGCCTTGGCAAAATCCAAAGACCAAACCGTGCAAGGAATATTAAAAGCACCCGGATCTGCCTTCTTCTATACTAAGGACCTTGTGGCAATCGCACTGCAATGATGGAAATTATCTGGCGGTTCATAGCTTGCTACACTTTTCTTAGTCAAAAGGTCCTTCATGAATTTTTCATAACCTGGTATCTGCTCTAGTGCCTCCACCAAAGGTACATTTATAGTTAGCTGCTTCAGCATGGTCATGAATTTACTGAACTTAGTATCATCGGCCTTCTTCTTCAGTCTCTGAGAAAAAGAGGGTGGTGGTTTTGGAAGAGTTTTCTCCACTACTTCCTTTTCATTGTGCTTCCCATTATCAATCTTTTTAGACTGCTGACAGCTAGGTATAGTATCATGAATGACCTCATCCTGATTTTCAACTTCTACAGAATCATCATAATCCGCTTCAACAACATTCTCCTCCATACTATCAACACAGCTTGGCCATCATGTCCTCCATGGACATCTTCCCAGAGCTAGATGCAGCAGCTTCACGATTGAGGACAAGTCATTTTTTACCTTAGCTACTCCCGTGTTGGTTGCCTCTACTCCTTTCAATAGCTTGGCCATCATTTCCTCCATGGACATCTTCCCAGAGCTAGATGTAGCAGCTTCACGATTTCCAGGAGGGACATACAAACTGCTCCTGTCATTCTTATTCTTCCAATTCCCTTGGTATCGGTCCTTGTATCCGAATTTTTCATAATAGTTCCGACCTTGGTTTCCTTGGCCATTGCCTCGAAACCCCCCTGATTATTCAAGTAATTTGTTTCCTCTTTAGAATCGAAGTCAGTTCTTCCCTATAATACAATAGCTTTGACCTTTTCTGTCTTCCCCGATAATAAATGCTTAGTAAGAAGGTCCATCTGCGTTTTCATGTGAGCCATATCTTGGTCACGTTCCTCTTCCCTTTGCCTCTGTTCTGCAATCATACCAATAGATATAGTGGATCTTATTACCTCAGAATCCCTGGTATGCCAAGCTCTACTCTGCTTTGTCATACAATCTAGCATCTCAGATGCCTTAATAAAGGTGAGATCCATGAATGACCCACCCGCAGTATTATCTACCACTGGCTTGGTCACCGAATTCAAGGCTCTATATAATATCTCCATCAAATGGACATTTGTCATCTATGATTTGGGCACCGCATAAGCTTCTTCTTAAACCTCTCCCAAGTCTCGTGGAGAGACTCAGTTGGAAGCTGTCTGAAATTGCTTATCTCATCTCTCAATTATGCTCTGTTGGACGACGGAAAGAATCTTTCTAGGAAAGCGTCTTTCAGTTGCCTCCAATTTGTGATAGAGTTGGGAGTTAGCTCATTCAGCCATAGAGTTGCCTCTCCAGATAGAGACAATGGAAATAGGCACAGATGAATTGCATTCTAACCAACTTCTCAATTGTCAAATGACTTGCATGTTGAGATAAAATAAATCAGATGCATATTTGGATCGTCGCCTGCAAGTCTACCAAATAACCCTTTGAGTTGCAGCAGTTGGATTATAGTGCTAGTAATGTTGAACTTGGATCCGGGTGCTAAAGGCGGAGGAATAATAGCCACTATGGCACCAGCCCCATCCAGTTCATCTCGTCATTATCAAAAGCAAACTGCACAGCTCTGCGTTCGGGTCTCATTCTAGAATGGCGATCTCTGTTGACAAGTGCAGCAAAATCATCTGCATGCCTTGGATTTAATAGCTCATCATCACCCAGATCTTCATCATCAGGATTTGGTGCCCGACCTAGGTTATCAGCGTTCTGCTAATTTACTTGCGCAGTTGCCAATGCATCTAACCTAGCCTGCTCCTGTTGAGCAGTTATTCTTTCAGGGTCTTGTTGCGCATCCATTCTGCCAATGAGATGTGGTTCAGGATTTATAAGTAATAATGGTTGACCCGATCTCCGTGTATTTGGCATGCACAAGAGTCAGCCTGTTCAAAACAAAAACAACAAACAAAAAGTAAAGTTTGAGAATCTTTGACCAAAGGGTCTATTAACTACACACACTTAGTTGACAACCGTATTCCCCGGCAACGACGCCAAAATTTGATACGCCCAAATTACAACTCTCTTACGAGAATGTAAGCGGTCGCTGTCAAATATAGAACCTAACTCAGTTGGGTGTTGAATCCCACAGGTAATAATGTGATCACTAAGTGTCGTAATTGTTATTAGACTATTGATCAGAGTTTCTTAACCAAAATGGGGGTTTGGTTTCTCTTTAATTTGTAAAATGATAAATTGTAACAAGATTCATTTAACTAATGATTTTCTCGTATTTTGTAACTTTATGAGATTAATCAAACCAGGGTTATGATCACCAAAATTCCAGCATCATTTGGGTTGTGAATTATTTATAAGTTCCACTTAACAAATTCAATTGCAAGAAAGGTTAAATCCTATTCTATATACATTAGTTTCTTAACCTAAATGGATAAATTATCCTATAATTCTCTCAAACTCACAGGATGCCTTATTCTTTCAACCTAGTTCTCATGTAAGCTAATCCTATTAGGGCATTAGCTATTACTCTAAAGGTTAAGGCCCTTACAATTCATGTAAACACCTTCTTTTTCCCACAAATACTTTTCTCTCAGACAAGTGGTGTTCTAGGGCTTACTCTTCAAGTTTGCAACCAAGAAAAGTCATGAAATTGAAGAAAGGTTTATGCAATGTTATTCAATTATGGAACCCAAATTGATTCCCAACCCATAGGTGCATTTTACATTAAGGATCCCATAACCCTAGTTATGAGATTTAGCCACAACACTCCATAGAAGATAAAGAATTCATTCTTGTATTATTCATAAATAAATGGAATATCTACTTACAAAGTATCCCAAGAATCAGTTCTTGAATCTTCAATGATCAGTTATTTGATACTAAAATTCCCCAAACTACTTGGATACCAAGAAGTTCAATAGATGAGAAGAAAACTTGTAAAAGGTAAAAGATGCGTTCTTAACCCTAAAAGTTTGTATTTATATCTCCCAACTAAAAAAATGAATTTAAAATTTAAAAATGGAAAAACCGCATCCTATTTGACGGTCCATATGATGGACCGTCCAAGATCTGACGGTCCAACATATTTCCCGTCACTCGACTCATCCGAATGGCAGTTTCTGGATATTATCTGATAGTACACCTGGCGGTTCGTCGATAGACTGACGATCTGCCATCTTTACCATCATGGAGTCCTTTTGGAAGGAAGCTTCTAGATAAGAACTGATAGTACACCTAGCGGTCCGTCGATGGACTAACGGTCCGCCATCTTTACCGTCGCAGAGTCCTTTTAGAAGGCAGCTTCTGGATAAGAGCTGACGGTCAGTATGGTGGGCTGTCCCATGTCTGGCGGTTCGTCATTTTGACCGTTAATTCCCTTTTTCTGCTCCCTTTTCCAGTTTTCTTCTGTGGTTATCTTCTTTTAATGAAACACTAAAAACCTTCATTAAATATCACTTTGGTTGCTTGAAAACATACAATTTTCCTAAGAAAATGATGCTAAATGTACCGTAAAACACCGGAACATCAATACCCTCAACGTAAGATCATTGTTTGTCCTCAAGCAACTCAACACCAACTTGCGCACATGAGCAATAAAATGACAGACAACCAACCATTGAAACATTCTCTTATGCAAACATTCACTTATCAGCTTAATCTCATGCATTTAACACAACAGAATCCACACCCAGCAGTTTTATAATTCAGCACACAAGCATGAATGTTACATCCCATGGATAAAAGCAAATTCAGTAAAACTTTGATTGCCCTCACAACAAAGAAGTCCACCACTCATTATATGATGTGGACACTGTCCAGTTCTCACACTCACAAAAAAAATTCAAACATAGCCTAAGTACCCATAGGCTTGCCTGGCCATACGACACGTCCTCACGGTTGACTCACTAGGATCAAACAGGTCTTTTCAAGGCTTACAACAAGGTTTAGGATTAGGGGGTATGTTTTCGGGTGAAGTGACTCATTGACACTTAACTCTCCTTGCCTTAGCATATTTTCACCCTCAATCTGCTACTTATTTTATTTTTATTTTTTATTTTTTATTGAAGATTTTTGTTGACATTAGCCACCCTCAACTTAGATGCTTCGTCTAAGTTAAAATATACAATGTTACCATTTGGCTAAGTTCAGAGCTGGATGTTAAAGTCCTATGGAGAGTTACTGACAGGGGCAGGAGGTTAAACCAATTCTTAGAGGTACAAGATGGGTTCAAACTGGAACAATCTTTCAGGCTGGGTTGCCTCTTAAGGTTAGAAGGTTTAGAACTTCAAGGAGGCCTGTTATCCTGTCCTAATGACTCCACTAGAAGATTGTATCCATGGCTCGGGCAAGTTCTAGGTCTTATCCTATGAAAGAACTTCAAGTAAATCCTCACACCCACAGGTATCGAAGTTAAACATCCTTTACAATTCTCTGATTGTTCATTACATAATTCATGCACTTTTTTTACAGACCAATGCTGAATACAGAATTACTGATGGTTATTTACACATGCTTAACTGAAAAAGTAAATAATTACAAACATATGTTCAACGTCTTATGCCAACATCATTTATTCTTTATATTTACAACTAAGTTCTAAAACAGAACCAATTCATAGATTAAACACTTGTATTTACATTACGCTTTGCAGAATTTAAATGCAAAAATAAAAACAACCTAGACATGCCGTTTCTACAAGATAGCACATGATTGGATTCAGAATATCGGCAACAACATCCAACCATGGTGTAAATACCCTCACCCCACACAGAAAACTATGCATTGTCCTCAAAGCAATAAATTACCATACATGAGAAATAGGATATTTACGTGGCCTCTCACTCCTCTGAGGCATCTGTCAAATGCGATGAGTCTCCATCATCCTTACCCTACAAAATGTTGGTCCCTATGTGTAACGCCCCAAAATATCATCCCGAGATGCCATACAGTGCCCATGGCTACACGTAGCCTCAAGATAACCCTTTAAGCCAAAACAATACCCTTGGGTTCCAACACAACAACATACACACTACGCTAAGGATATATATATAAGTACATATCATATCATATCGCACATGGCACGGGATATCATTAGAAAGTACATATATGGAATGTCTATACACAAACCAACCCAACAATACACTAGTCTGACATAGCCTCTATACAACAAAATCAACGAGTCATTGGGACAAACCCCCAACGGACTCAACAGACCAAAGAGATCACAAAACAACAGCACCAAAACTAGTAACTTGGTCCTCGAACCATGAGGACTCACCACTGAAGGAAAGTAGATGTGGCACTCAGATATCACTGTCGCGGCTGCGACTGAGTACCTGAACCTACATCATGGTAAGAATGTAGCCCATAGAGAAATATGTGGGTCAGCACAAGATACATACTGAGTATGTGAGGGCGCATGCAAAATATAAATAATATCATAAATTTCGTAAAAATGTACATACGAACCATAATGACACACCTGGCTTGAGTGACATTGAATCATGCAACTCATAACATCTTAGATAGGAAATGTAGAAGAAAAACCTCATAAATCATTATAGATCATCATAGGCAACTTGACTTACCACATCAAAACTCGGAGTGACTCGATATTTCAATAAACATGACTCTTATGGACAGGCGAGTTTCCTATAACAGACAACCCCACATGAGCTACGTGGAATACCAATGTTTAAAACCCCCGTTGGCGGGAGCGTCATACTCTTTTCTAAAGAGTACGACCTTAAAACTGTAATAATCACAATCGGGCTCTCTGGCCAATAATATCATCATCAAACAACCCTACGGTGGCACATAGGTTTGGAGAAATACCAAATTTCCCTCTCGATGCTAAGTACTACTCCCCGACAAGCTCAGAACGCGTTAGGAAATCCACCACAACATCAC
>NC_061114.1:166323827-166333699 GCF_002878395.1 Capsicum annuum | reverse complement strand
TGCTTTATTTTCTTATTCTCTTTGCTTCCTTTCTGCTTTCTTCTTTGATTTCTTCACAGCTCTCCTCAGATTGTGCTGGTATAACTTCTCAGGTGACATTGCTTCTCTCTTTCTCCTTTTTTCTTCTGTCCTTGCTGTTTGTTTATCCATTTACTGCTTGTCTTTATCCTTCACTGGTCTATCCATCAGATCTAGAATACCCTCATCATCATTACTTACCGCCAGAGTCAGATCAAATGTAGGTGGTTGTGATTGTTTCTTCTTTAACTCAGCTATGTCAGTCTTTGCCTACTCAAATTCAGCCATAAGCTTGGCAAGATCAGGAAGAGATAGTGAATCTAGCCTTTTATTGATGCGAGCTTCCATATTATCTATCCTTACTTAAATAGTTTGAAATGGTCTAACTGCTTTAACCATGATTTCATCCACAAAAGGTTTGAAATCTTCAGCCTACTTTTCTAACTGCTTCTAGAACCTCTTTTGATTTTTCACAACTTTGACAAAATTCACTGGGTTGAATATTTATTCCATAAAATCTGCTCCACTAGCAAATTGTTTAGAATATGATCCTGCAGACGTACCCTGGGGCATATAATCAGGAGGCACATATGTGGTAATGGGTAAAGGCATACCTTCGGGCATTTCTGGGGCTTCGGGAATTGGTGCAGACTGAGACTGATATGCTGGAGGCTTGTTCACCCGAATGTCAAATTTTGACTCATCTCTGGACTTCTCAATGTCCTATTTATGAGTGGCTGAAACTTCATTATCAACTCCTCGAATCAGTAGCACACCAGTTTGTTTGCATAATACAGTAATCAAACATGGGAAAGGTATGGAAGGAGTCTGCTTATGTGCCCTCACAAACATCTCATCTACAATTAACTGGCCGAAATCAATGTCCAAACCTAAAACCAAACTGGCTACCATCATGGCCCTATGATTATCCAGATTTCTATCTCCTTATGTTGGTATTAACCTCAATCGAAAAATAGCCCACCAGAACTTAGCCTTGAAACTAAGTATGAATTTTGCAATGCATTTTTTGGGGTTAGTTGCCCAGGACGGATTTCCATCATCAGTGATCAACGATGCTGCCTAACATCTCTGGCCAGAAATATTTCTCATCCTATATTCGAAATTAGGGATAGTAGGTAGAGCTTTATATGCTGGCCCAAATAACATTCTGTTAATAGTTCAGGCCGAGATATCAACAACTCCTCAAACTGGAACAGACTCCCTGTTTGGTCTATTCAAAATCGGAGTCCCTTTCGGAAATTTAGCTTTTACCAGACAAATATAATTTGCAAAGAATTCCCTTACCCAGTTTAGTTGGTACACCCCTGGTGGCGTGCTCATCCATACCAATCCATAATCATTGAATTGGCGTTCCAGTTCTGGATATTCATGAAGCTCCGTGGCCATAATCTGATGTTCTTCAGAGAATGATCTCCGGATCCCTCGATCAGTGGGATGTAACCCATCATAGAACTCTTTTTGTGCTCTCTCAATTTGTCACCTAATAGCATATCGTACTTGGGGATCCTTCCGTCCGATCACGTTGTCAGCTTCAGGTTTAAGAAATTCTCCTTGGTTCTCCACATTAGCCGCTTCAGTTTCACCTTCTATAGGTGATGTTTGAGTTGAAGCAACTGTCGCTTTATCTGGGCTTGAATCGGTGAAACTAATGCTATTGTCACTCCCCTCCTCAGATTGAGGTATTATGATGGCTTCTTTTTCCATTTGCCTGGTGTTATAGGCCGGTGCGGATGTGTTTCTACCTCGCTGAGATTTTCCTCCCATGGTTTGTTTATTTTTAGGAGCTATGTGACCTGAAAATGGATTAAGAAATCAGTGCAAGGTAAAACAAAGGCAAAAACAGTTCACAGTGAGGCCTGACGAGATATTTGATGGTCCATCAGTAGTGGGACGACCTATCAGATCCATCGTCAGCTTTATCCAGTATGTTTCATTTTTTGACTTTTGGGAGGGTCAACTTGGTGGTCCATCGAAAATGTGATGGTCCACCAGTGTGACCGTCAAATACAATCTAGAAACTCATTGCCTTTGACCTTTGGGACGGTCAACTTGGTGGTCCATCACAAAGTTGAAGGTTCACCATGTTAACCATCAGACCTTCGTCCTCAGGCAAATTTATGGGTTTGACTGATTTTCAGTGCAGCTTAAGATCAAATCAATTTTTAGCTTGAGCAACAGCATTAAAACCACAGTTTAAGCAAGTCTTCATCCACTAAATCAAACTTAAGCATAAATCATTCAAACTCAACACCATTAGACCAAATCATGAAATAATCCATGCCTTTACTTTTCAAATGAATAAGAGGAGAGAAATAACTGCTCATACCTTGATGTTGCAGTATTTTACTTGCTAGAGACTTCAGAGACTGAACTACTTGCAACTTCTATCACTTCTGTTACTCTTTAGTTTGTGATGGGGATGGGGAAAGAATGACCTAGCTTAAATAGCAAAATGATGGAGGAGTGGAGAAGTCTCAGATAGGATAACTAAGTTCAGGTTCTTTGAATCTTGGGGAAGTGAAAAAATCAAAGGTCATGGAACGGTTACAATGAGTGTACCCGCTCACTTTTATTCTTAAAACCTCATTTCGGGTCAAATACGGAATACTTATAAAGAGTACCGATTTAACCAACCCGATTCAGAATTAGGGTTAAAGTGACGGTCGAATTGACGGTCCATCATAAGTGTGACGGACCACCACTGGGAACGTCACCCCTCAATTGAGTCGATGAATTTCTATTTTGGTGTGACGGTTAATGGGACGGTTAACCACAGTCATGATGGTCCACCTAATTGGACGTCACTACTTACCAAAGTGCAGGTCAACAGTCTCGCTTCTGACGGCTTCTTTGACGGTCCACCATATACTTGACGGTCCGCCACTTATACCGTCATGCCCTATCCAGTGAATGTATTTTCCTTTTTTTTATGACGGTTGAGTGTGGCAGTCTATCATCTATTTGGCGGGCTGTCAAGTGTACCATCGCAACTTTCCAGTAGATTAAATGCGCCCAATTTTCTTCTTTACAGCACTTCTGGTCCTGCACACTTCATGTACATATCAAAATTTCCTAAAAACATAAAATAGACTTTACTTATGGTTACAATAACATATTGGGGTTGCCTCCCACTAGCGCCTGATTTAACGTCGCGACACGACTTGGGTATCTCGAATACTCAGACTCCATCGAGGTAAAAGATATCAACACTTTTTATTAGGTCTTTTGGACCAATATAAAGTTTGATTCTTTGCTCGTTTACTTTGAAGGCATTACCATCATCGTTTTTAAGCTCGACTACTCCAGATGAGCAGACTTGGCTAATTTTAAATGGACCTAACCATTTAGACCTCAACTTACACGAAAATAGCTTCAGTCTAGAGTTGAAAAGAAGGACCAAATAACCTTTCGTAAATTCTCTCTGTGTAATCCTTTGGTCATGGTATTTATTCATCCTTTCTTTGTACAAGTTAGCTCTTTCATAGGCTCTGAGATAGAATTCGTCCATCTCATTAATCTGCTCCAATCTTATATCAGCTGCTTCCTTCCAATGCATATTCAGCCATTTTAGAGCCCACAGGGCCTTATGTTCCAGCTCAATTGGCAAATGACATGCCTTCCCATAAATTAGCTGATATGGTGACATGTCAATTAGTGTCTTAAAAGCAGTTCGATACACCCACAAGGCGTCATCAAGCTTTTGAGACCAATCTTGTCTACTGGCATTCACCGTTTTGGCGCGAATAGCCTTGATCATGCGATTCGACACCTTCACTTGCCCACTAGTTTGTGGGTGGTAAAGAGTTGCTACACGGTGTTGTTTTACTCCGTACTTCGCCAGCACAGCCCTGAATACTATATTTCAGAAATGGGATCCCCCATCACTTATGATTATTCTTGGTACTCCAAAGCGGGAGAATATGTTCTTTTTTAGAAATGCCACAACTCTTTTTCCTTCATTGTCAGCCAATGCCATAGCTTCTACCCATTTCGATACATAGTCTACAGCTACTAGGATGTACTTTAACTCATACGAGCTTAAAAATGGGCCCATGAAGTCAATGCCTCATATATCAAATAACTCTACTTCCATCATCTTAGACATTGGTATCTCATGACGTTTGGAGATTGATCCTTGTCTCTGACATTGATCACATTTACGAACAAGCTCATATGCATTTCTAAATAGCATGGGACAATAGTAGCCACTCTGGAGTACTTTCTGAGCAGTGCAGTCGCCTGCATGGTGACCACTAACAGATGAAGCATGGCATGCTTCCAAAATATTCAGCATCTCTACATCTGGTACACAGCGCCTAATAACACCATCTACACATCGCCGAAAAAGATAGGATTGATCCTAGAAATAATGGGTAACATCATGAAGGAACTTTTTCCTTTGATGAAAGGAAAGATTCTCTGGCATCACCTCACTTACCACGTAGTTTACGAAATCAGCATACCATGGAATCTGCTCGAACTTAGTAGCTAGTATCTTTTCATCCAAAAAGGAATCATCAATATCAAATTTGTCCTTGATTGCTTGTTCGCATTCAAGTCTGGATAAGTGATCAGCCACCTGATTTTCGCACCCCTTGCAATCCTTTACCTCAAATTCGAATTCTTAAAGTAACAATACCCACCGGATCAATCTTTGCTTCGCATCTTTCTTATCCATTAAGTACCTCAGAGCTGCATGATCCGTGTGGACCACAACCTTAGTTCCTAGCAAATACGCCCTGAATTTCTCAAAGGCGTAAACCACAACCAGAAGTTCTTGTTCAGTGACAGTGTAGTTCTTTTGAGCCCCATTCAGGGATTTGCTGGCATAGTAAATTGGATGAAACAACTTATCCTTTTTCTGGCCCAACACAACTCCAAGCGCCACCCCGCTAGCATCGCACATTAGTTCAAATATCTTTGTCCAGTCGGGAGAAATAATAACTAGAGCCTCCACTAACTTCAGCTTAATGTATTCAAACACCTGCCTGCATTCATCATCAAAAGAGAACTTGGCCTCTTTTTTAAGAAGTTTGCACAATGGGTTTGCAACCTTTGAGAAATCCTTTATAAATCTGCGGTAGAATCCTGCATGTCCAAGAAAGCTACGTACCCCTTTTACAAAGATGGGGGGATTTAGTTTCTTGATAACCTCTACTTTGGCCTTATCCACCTCAATACCTTTTGCAGAAATTTTATGACCGAGAATAATGCCCCCTTTCACCATGAAGTGGCATTTTTCCCAGTTAAGGACCAGGTTAAACTCTTCACACTGCTGTAATGCTTGACTTAGATTCAGCAAGCATAAGTCAAAGGAATCTCCAACCACTAAAAAATCATCCATAAACACCTCTAAGGTGTCTTCAACCATATCAGAGAAAATCCACATCATGCACCTCTAAAATGTAGCTGGTGCATTACATAATCCAAAGGGCATCCTTTTAAAAGCAAATGTGCCATATGGGCACGTGAACGTCATTTTCTCCTAATCCTCAGGAGCAATGGAGATCTGATTATACCCGGAATACCCATCCAAGAAACAGTACTAGACTCTGCCTGCCAATCGATCAAGCATCTGATCCATGAATGGCATTGGAAAGTGATCTTTTAGTATCCACGAATTTAGCTTTCGGTAGTCCATACACATCCTCTAACCTGTGACAGGCCTGAGTAGAATTAGATCATTCTTATCATTGGCCACTACCGTTATGCCCTCTTTCTTGGGCACACACTGTACAGGGCTCACCCATTTACTGTCTGAGATTGGGTACACCACCCCTGCATCTAGCCACTTGATGATTTCTTTCTTCACCACCTCTTGCATAGGTGGATTTAGGTGACGCTGATGCTCAATAGTGGATACACAATCTTTCTCTAATTGAATCTTGTGCATACATATGCCAGAAGGAATTTTAATGATATCTGCAATAGTCCAACCAATAGCTCTCTTGTATCTCTTAAGAACAGAGATGAGAGCTTCCACCTATAGTTCACTAAGATCAGCAGCAATAATAACTGGCAGTGTATTTCCATTACCCAAGAACACATACATCAAATGACTAGGTAGCTCTTTCAAGTCTAACATTGCTGGCTCTTCAATGGATGGCTTCGCCGGTGGTGAAGGCCGATTCTTAAAGTCAAGATCTAGCTTCTTGGGGGCATAAGGATAATACCCCATTCCTGTCAAACCATAGAGAGTTTCTTCGTACTCATCAATATCCTCACGTTCAAAGTTCATGAGCACAACAACTAATGGCTCAATGGTACACTGCTCCTCCAAAGATAATTCCAACTCTTCCTCATAATAAATATCAACTATAGAGAACACATTCATTTCTTTGGACTGCTTCATTGATTTGCATACATCAAAATGCACCACTTCATCATTCATTCGAAATAAAAGCTCATTTGCTCGTAGATTAACAAATACACTTCTAGTTACGAGGAAAGGTCGACCCAAGATTATGGGCACTTCGAAGTCCACCTCGCAATCCAAAATAACAAAATCTGTATGAAAAATAAAGGTAGCCACCTTCACTAACACATCATACAGAACCCTAACAGGCCATTTTACTGACTTATCTGCCATTACAAGCCACATATTGGTTGGTGTAGGACCTCCCAACCCCTACTGTTTATAAATGGCTAGCGGCATCAAATTAATGCTAGACCCGAGATCACATAAGGCCTTGGCAAAATCCAAAGACCCAATTGTTCAAGGAATAGTAAAAGCTCCTGGATCTACCTTCTTCTGTACTAAGGACCTTGAGGCAATGGCACTGCAATAATGGAAATTATCTACCGGTTTATAGCTTGCTGCCCTTTTCTTTGTCAAACGATCCTTCATGAATTTGGCATAACCTGGCATCTGCTCTAGTGCCTCCACCAAAGGCACATTTATAGTCAGCTGCTTCAGCATGGTCATGAATTTACTAAACTTAGTATCATCGGCCTTCTTCTTTAGTCTCTGGGGAAAAAGGGGTGATAGTTTTGGAAGAGTTTTATCCACCACTTCCTATTCATTGTGCTTTCCATTATCAATCTTTTTAGACTACTGACAGCTAGGTGTAGTATAATGAATGACCTCATCCTAATTTTCAATTTCTACAAAATCATCACAATCCGCTTCAACAATATTCTCCTCCATACTATCAACCACAGACTTACCCTTGGATGGATTTTCCAACACCTTACCACTCCTGGTAGTAATGGCCAAACATGATCCATCTTTTCTTGGATTTTGCACAGTGTCACCTGGTAAAGTGCCAGCTTTCCTTTGATTGAATGCAGCCGATAGTTGACTCATTTACTATTTTAACTATTTTATTGAAGTGGAATGCGAGTCAACCAATTAATTTATTGAGGACAAATTATGTTTTACCTTAGCTACTCCCGTGTTGTTTGCCTCCACTCCTTTCAACAGCTTGGCCATCATGTCCTCCATGGACATCTTCCCAGAGTTAGATGCAGCAGCTTCACGATTTCCAGAAGGGATATACAAACTGCTCCTGTCATTCTTATTCTTTCAATTCCCTTGGTCTCGGTCCTTGTATCCAGATTTTTCATAATAATTCTGACCTTGGTTTCCTTGGCCATTGCCTTGAAAACCCCCCTGATTATTCAAGTAATTTGCTTCCTCCTCAGAATCGGAGTCAGCTCTTCCCTGTAATACAATAGCTTTGACCTTTTCTGTCTTCCTCGATAATAAATGCTTAGTAAGAAGGTCCATCTATATTTTCATGTGAGCCATATCTTGGTCACGTTCCTCTTCTCTCTGCCTCTGTTCTGCAGTCATACCAATAGATATAATAGATCTTGTTACCTCAGAATCCCTGGTATGCCAAGCTCTACTCTGCTTTGTCATATGATCTAGCATCTCAAATGCCTCAATAAAGGTGAGATCCATGAATGACCCACCCACAGCATTATCTACCACTGGCTTGGTCACCGAATTCAAGGGTTTATATAATATCTCCATCAAATGGACATTTGTCATCTGATGATTGGGCACCACATAAGCTTTTTTTTAAACCTCTCCCAAGTCTCGTGGAGAGCCTCAGTTGGAAGCTGTCTGAAATTGCTTATCTCATCTCTCAATTATGCTCTCTTGGATGGCGGAAGAATCTTTCTAGGAAAGCATCTTTCAGTTGCCTCTAATTTGTGATAGAGTCAAGAGTTAGCCCATTCAGCCATAGAGTTGCCTCTCCAGATAGAGACAATGGAAATAGGTGCAGACGAATTACATTCTGACCAACTCCTGGATTGTTAAACGACTTGCATATTGAGATAAAATTAATCAGATGCATATTTGGATCATCGCCTACAAGTCCACTAAATAACCCTTTGAGTTGCAGCAGCTAGATCATAGTGATAATAATGTTGAAAGCTGGATCATAGTGATAATAATGTTGAACTTGGCTCCGGGTGCTAAAGGCGGAGGAATAATAACCCCTGTGGCACCAGCCCTATCTAGTTCATCATCGTCATCATCAAAAGCAAACTGCACAGCACTGCGTTTGGGTCTCATTCTAGCATGGCAATCTCTATTGACAGGTGCAGACAAATTATCTGAACGCCTTGGATTTAATAGCTCATCATCACCTAGATCTTCATTATCAGGATTTGGTGCCCGACCTGGGTTATCAGCGTTCTATTGATTTACTTGCGCAGCTGCCAATGCAGCTAACCTAGCCTGCTCCTGTTGAGCAGTTATTCTTTCAGGGTCTCATTGCGCATCTATTCTGCCAATGAGATGTGGTTCAGGATTTATAGGTAATAATGGTTGACCCGATCTCCGTGTATTTGGCATGCAAAAAAGTCAGCCTGTTTAAAACAAAAACAACAAACAAAAAGTAAAGTTTGAGAATCTTTGACCAAAGGTTCTATTAACTATCACAAACTTAGTTGACAACCGTATTCCTTGGCAACGGCGCCAAAATTTGATATGCTAAAATTACAACTCTCTTACGAGAATGTAAGCGGTCGCTGTCAAATATAGAACACAACTCGGTTGGATGTCGAATCCCATAGATAATACTGTGCTCACTAAGTGTCGTAATTGTTATTAGACTATTGATCAGAGTTTCTTAACCAAAATAGGGGTTTGGTTTCTCTTTAATTTGTAAAATGATAAATTGTAACAAGATTCGTTTAACTAATGATTTTCTCCGTATTTTGTAACTTTATGAGATTAATCAAACCAGGGTTATGAACACCAAAATGCCAGCATCATTTGGGTTGTGAATTATTTATGAGTTCCACTTAACAAACTCAATTGCAAGAAAGGTTAAATCCTATTCTATATCCATTAGTTTTTCAACCTAAATGGATAAATTATCCTATAATTCTCTCAAACTCATAGGATGCCTTATTCTTTCAACCTAGTTCTCATGTAAGCTAATCCTATTAGGGCATTAGCTATTACTCTAAAGGTTAAGGCCCTTAGAATTCATGTAAACACCTTCTTTTCCCCACAAACACTTTCCTCTCAGACAAGTGGTGTTCTAGGGCTTACTCTTCAAGTTTGCAACCAAGAAAAGTCATGAAATTGAAAAAAGGTTTATGCAATGTTATTCAATTATGGAACTCAAATTGATTCCCAACCCATAGGTGCATTTCACATTAAGGATCCCATAACCCTAGTTATGAGATTTAGCCACAACACTCCATAGAAGATAAAGAATTCATTCTTGTATTATTCATAAATAAATGGGATGTCTAATTACAAAGAATCCCAAGAATTAGTTCTTGAATCTTAAATGATCAGTTATTTGATACTAAAATTCCCCAAAGTACTTGGATACCAAGAAGTTCAATAGATGAGAAGAAAACTT
>NC_061114.1:166165641-166323727 GCF_002878395.1 Capsicum annuum | reverse complement strand
ATATCTCCCAGCTAAAACAAAGAATTTAAAATTTAAAAATGGAAAAAATGTGTCCCATTTGATGGTCCATATGATGGACCGTCCAAGATCTGATGGTCCACCATCTTTCCCATCACTCGACTCATCCAAATGGTAGTTTCTGGATAACATCTGACGGTACACCTGGCGGTCCGTCGATGGACTGACGGTCCACCATCTTTACCATCGCGGAGTCCCTTTAGAAGGTAGTTTCTGGATAAGAACTGACGGTACACCTGGCGGTCCATTGATGGACTGATGGTCCGCCATATTTACTGTCGCGGAGTCCTTTTGGAAGGCAGCTTCTAGACAAGAATTGAAGGTACACCTGGTGGTCCGTCGATGGACTGACGGTCCGCCATCTTTACCGTTGCGGAGTCCTTTTAGAAGACAACTTCTAGATAAGGACTGACGGTCAGTATGGTGGTCCGTCCCATGTCTGATGGTTCGTCATTTTGATCGTTAATTCCTTTTTTCTACTCTTTTTTCCAGTTTTCTTCTGTGCTTATCTCCTTTCACTAAACACTAAAAACCTTCATTAAATATCACTTTGGTTGCTTGAAAATAGATAATTTTCCTAAGAAAATGATGCTTAATGTTCCGTAAAACACTGGAACATCACCTGCCTCCAGGATTTCAAGCTCCACTATATTCAAGCAACCTCTTGAATACATACTCTAAGGATTAACCTCCTAATCCTTTATTTCCTAGAAATAACTTTATCACAAGGAAACCATGTAGCAATTCTACTACTTCCACCTCTAGCTAACTCTAACTGGATTCCTCAAGCTAACTCTAGCATAGACAATCACCTATCTCTAGATAATTTATAAGAGATAGTCACACCACTTACCTACTATAATTATAAGCAAACGTAGGCAAACATTTAAGTACAAAATATAAAGACTCAACTATAACAAGGAAATAAAGATACAACTCGATGAACAATAGGTTCCCTCTTACAGTTTCTACCTTTGATTGTAGCGTTGCAATATCTTAGAAAGATCTTCAATTATGTGTATATAGAAGTGTTAGTTTTCTTGTTGAGGAAGATGAGCATTATATACTGTGACACTAGAAAATCTTGAAGTAATCTCATTAGTTGAGGTAAAAAGGTGACAGTAATTTTTTACCAACTTTTGTACCGTGTGCCAGCTAAACTATTGACTGTGACAGCGACAAGTGAGCCAACTTGTTCCATATTGCGTAAAAGTATATATCTCCACAACAAAAACTTCATAAAATAGGTCTCAAACTATGAATTTGTCAATCATCAAAACTAAGGACTTAATAATTTTTTGTTTTTTATGATGACAAACCCATACAATTAGATCAACATACTCTATATCTTCAATCAACTTCTACACAACACAGCCTACACCTCAGCAACACAACATAAGCCACAAGCCCTCATGCCATACCAGTTTGCCTAATCAATTCCCCCTATCACTAATGCCTAAAAAAATACAGGCATCCTCCACTTTATTCTCCTTATCAATGAGCATTTAAGTTCCCCCTGAGTGAGAGAGAACTCCTGTCTTCATTAACCCAACACCAATAGTTAATAGACTACATATCTACACATATATACAAGGGCAGACTACACATTAAGTTTTTCCCCTTTTGACATTATCAAAAATGAAAGGTAGTAAATCGGGCATAGATAAGTCATACATGTTAATTCATGGCCATTGAGGAATCACTTACATGAGCAAGAGGGAGTAGATAGTAAAGAGAGATGACAACATAGGAAAATATTTCATTCAAGCATGCATCAAGTAGTATAAAAGATTTTTCACAAAAGTAATAACCATAAAATATTAAAACAATTATGCCAGAATATCTTAAACAGAAAACACAAAGCTTAAGGAGAAAAAAAATAGTAGTACTTAAAGAGACGTCTTGGGAAGAAAAAGGGAAAAGACTAGGTAGGACTAGATTCTAGGAAGAAGCTTTTAGTCAAATATTTTTAATATCAGGCTCCTTCACCCTTTCCTGCAGGATAGCAATTTCAACGCATACATTTTTTTTGGTGCTTGTTCACTCTCCATTTTTCCTTTGTAGACGCAGTTGTTCCAGCATCTCGTAGATCTAAGAACTTGGTTTCTTTATCATTCATCCTAAGAATACATCTGCTTTTCTCACGAGGTAGGATGCCAAATATTTTATTTACTAGGTCTACTTTTAATTTTTCACTTGCTCTGGACATACTGGAATTTAACTCCAATCCCTTGACATCATTCTGTTTTAATTTCTTTTCTTACTTTTCTTTCTTTTGAAACATATCCTCTCTCCTCCCCTTGTTTTTTCTTATGCCTGTAATGTACTCCTCTTAATCAGAATCAATTAACTTACCCTCATAGTTACTCAATTCTTCAAACATGTGCTCAATCTCACTAACCTCTCTATTATTGGTCATACTTTTAAAATCGTTTATTGATTCTTTAAGAACGGGTGGAAATTCATCAACTTCATCATCAGTATTTTCAAGTGGGTCCTTTTGCCTCTTAGTGGAGAGGTTTGAACTTTTTTTTTTCTCATGGCTGAAATAAAGGCCTCTTTTGGAGTTGGGATATCAAAATAAGATGAGTAAGAACTTTGAATGGTTTAGGAGCCAATGAGATTTGATGAGATAAGTTTTTCAAGATGAGAGGAAAAACTAAGTTGATTTTGGGCTTAAAATAAGGCATGAGAAAGCAACTGAGATTAAAGAATATGAAGAGTCTAAAAACACGTGTCCGGAAGGATAAACGTGAGTATTGAGTTCAGGATGCAGGTGAAAGTCTTTTGAAAATAGAGGAGAAGTGTCATGACACAATTATTAAAAATAAAGAACGATTATTACTTAGGAATGATAAGTGGTACTGACCTGATTAGGAACCTGCTCCTTAAGTGATGACAGACTTTTAAGACTGTGTTGTCCCATTACTTCTTTTTAAATCTTTTCCTTCCCAGCCATGAGTGTATATTATTCAGTAGTCAGAATTTATTTCTTTAGGTCTTCCTGGTTCTATCCAACTAATTTTCTGCTGCCTTTCTTTGAGGATATACTAAGATAGATCTTTCAGGACTATAACTAGTTCAAAACTGTACACCAAGCTTATCTTATCATCATGGAGATATTGACTCCTTTAGGAGTCTTCAACAAGAGACAATCTTAAATTCTTCAAGTGTGTGCTCTGAACAGCCATTAGCATCATCATCTTCATTGACTATCTTCTCTTACCTCGCCCTTCAAAAAGGGTTAGTCAGTAGTTTGGGGAACTCATTTCAATCTTGGTTTCCAATATGAGGACAAGGAAAAGAACAAATTTTTTTGGACTAACTAGGTAAGTTTTTCTTTTTTTCCTAGAAGCAGTAGAATCCCTTATTTCTCTCTGAGTTAGATCCCTAGATGGATATTTTTCTCTTTTGTGACCATCCATTCTACAATAGAGGCATAGGGGAGTATCTCTTTCCTTTCTAGTCTTAATAGTAGAAGAGATATTTTGAGATTTTCCACCTTGACAGTTGTGTTCTGAGCCTTTCTCTTTACTAGTTTGTCCTTCGAATGGAGTATTTCACTCCAGATTTTTCTTAAGCTCTGTCCTTGCTCGAATCAGTTCCCTTTCAAGAACTAAGTTTCTTTCAAGTGAGATGGCTATGTTGGCCTTAGTTTTAGTTAATTCTTCCTCCAGTTGCATTTGTATCCTACTTCTTTCTCCTTTTCCCTTATGATTTCTCTTGCCAATTTCATCTAATCTTTTATTTAGAAGATTATTCTCACATGAGAGAATCTTGCACTTTTCTTGATGTTCAGCCACTTGTACACCTAATTCTATTATTTTATCTTCATATTTTGATAGATCTTTCCTTATCTTTGCCTTTTCATTATTGAGTTCAACTATTTGGACACTCAGTTCTACCACTTCTTCCTCACAATTTTCTAAGGTTTTCTTCAAATCTTCTTTGAATTGAGCAAGATTATTTAATGAATCAATCAACACTGATGCAAGAGATTTCAGCTTATAGGGGGAGTAGTCCTTCAGGTTTTTCTTAATGTCATATAGAGTCACTGGGTTGTCTTTATCGGCCTCATAGTCTGCCATTAATGCAAAAAAAGAGTTGAATACTAATGTTTCATCTTTCATTACTACCATGGAAATATCTCCTTGTCGTTCTAAATTATCTGAATCATTGAAAGAGTCACCCCAATAAGCAGCCAATACTTGATTGATAATTTTAGCGACTTCTACCTTTTTGGCATGCTTTACTAGAATCTTATCTTTGCCCTTTTCTTTTCCATTGGTTTGCATGGTAGGAGCCTTGTACTCAATCTTGTTCTTTGAGTAATCCTTGATGTATTAACCAAACTTGCCACATCTGTGATAAGTGTCACTTGCATTACTATCCCCTACACGCTTACTAGACTCTCCTCTGCTAGAGACAACTCCTGACTTTTCAAAAACTTTGAGAACTCTTTTTGCAATATATGTTGTCTTCTCATCTTTATCACAGTAGTCTCTTTAGTAGCTTTAAAAATCAGATTCTTCTCAACTTTTGAACTTAGTCTCAAACTTTCCAAACTTCTTTAACTTCGTATAAGTTTTTAGATTACATATGAACTCATCCATGATCATCTTGTTTAAATCTCTGACATTAGTGATGGCATCAACTTTGCTTTCCCAATTCTTTGACAGAGTACTCAAAAAATTCCTCACCTGTTTGTTAACAAGGATGACTTTACCAAAATACTAGAGCTTATTGGTGATTATAGTGAAACTTGTGTGCATCTCTTGAATAAATTCACCATCCTTTACGTTGAAGGTCTGGTATTGATGTGTCAATATGTTAAACTTGGACTTCTTGACTTGAGTGGTTCCTTCATAAGTTGTCTGAAGAAAGTCCAAGATTTTCTTTGTAGTTTGGTAGGCTGAGATTCTATTGTACTCATCAGGACCAATGTCACACACTAGTATTTTCTTTATTTTGTAATTCTCTTATATCTTCTTCCTATCAGCATCATCAAGCTCCTTATTGGTTTTAGGAACTTGTGTAGTCACATGACTAACTTTCACTAATCTAGTGGGAATGAAAAGACCATCCTCTATGACATCCCAAAGATCGCAATCTTCAGTCATGATGAAGTCGTGCATCCTTGTCTTCCACCATCCATAATATTCACCATTAAAATTTGGGGTCTGGTGGTAGACTAACCTTCTTTTAAACTTTGAGGATTTTTCATTTCTCTGCTCAGGATCCTTCCAAGGTGTTTGCCTTTATAAGAAAGTCCTACTCTGATACCAAATGAAGGGTTGGGGTAGGTTGCTCTTCAACTCAGGAAACTGTTTCTAGAATTACACACGCAACAAAAACTAGGAGATAAATAAAGTAAGACAAAAACTAGGAGATAAATAAAGTAAGAAATACAGGAGTACAGAAAAGTTAAGACACGAGATTTTTACGTGGAAACTCCTTGCTCAAGAGAGAAAAATCATAACCCGCCTCCAGGATTTCAAGCTCCACTATATTTAAGAAACCTTTTAAATACAGACTCCAAGGATTAACCTCTTAATTATTTATATCCTAGTAATAACTCTATTACAAGGAAATCAAGAAGTAACTCTACTGCTTCCACCTGCAGCTAACTCTAACTACACTCCTCAAGCTAACTCTAGCTTGGATAATTACCTAACTTTAGATGATTTACAAAAGACAATCACACCACACACCCACTATAATTATAAGAAATAACATGCAAGAATTTAAGTACAAAATACAAATACTCAACTATAACAAAAAAATAAAGATACAACTCGATGAACAATAGGTTCCCTGTTATAATTTTAGCCTTTGATTGCAGCGCTGTATCACTTTGAAAAGATCTTTAATTATGAGTATATGAAAGTGTTATTTTTTTTGTTTAGGAAGATGAGAGTTGTATATTGTAACACAAAAAATCCTAGAAGTAATCTCATTGGTTGAGGTAAAAAGGTGGCAATAATTTTTTATCAACTTTTGTACCGTGTGTCAGCTGGACTACTACTGTGATAGCAAAAAGTGAGCCCAACTTGTTTCCTAATGCTTAGAAGACTTTGTCATAACAATAAAAACTTCAGGAAATAGGTCCCGAACTATGAATTTATCAATCATCAAAACTAAGGACTTAATAATAGTTTTTTTCCATTCTTGAAAATTTTCTGTTGCTTACTACTTTTACTTTGCACTCAAGGAATTGACATATTATTTGTTTGCTTCTTATTTCTTCCCTAAAGTTTCTTGTTAAGTGAAATTTACTTTTCTTTAACATTGATGAAACATGGGTGCTTAGGGAGGTACGATGCAATTCAACCCACATTCATTGGTGATCGAAAAAAGCTTGTGGTCGTTACGAAGGAGACGACGGACACCATATTTGTATGGAGCCTAGTTTTTCTCTATAACTCATTATATTAATTAGTAACCTATAAAAATATTCTTTCTTTTTCTATCAACAGGTTATATTTCATAAGTTTGTACATCTGTACTACTGTAGAATTTCAAGGAATGTTTGGGGAAAGTCATTTTAAACTATTTGGTGTTTTTCATGAGGTAAATTCTGTAAGAAAATAAATACTAATATGTATCCTAGGAGAAATTATATTATCATTGGGCTATTTCTGATGAATTGGACTTTTGAAGGTGAGAAAACGATCATTGTCCAGTGCAGTTTTATGAGAAATAGTGAAAGGCGATGATACTAAATTGAAATAAAGTATGGGTTCAGGATATCGAAGAGTAACAAACTAATGTTTTATCTGCAGGAGCAACTTGTATTTGAAGAAAGGCAATTATGCACTAATATGCTAACTATATTTCCTTTTTGATATTTAAGTATTTCCTTGTCTGGTATAATAAAATCCTCTTTGTTCGTAAATTGTGTTCATTATCTTGATAACAAGCATCAGTTATTGGGGAACAGGTTAAATATATTCTTCATTTATTAAGCATAGCTTATAGTAAACTTTGAGTGCTTCATTGACAAATGTCCTAAAAAAAATCACAGAACTCTCGAGTGTAATTTGGCTAGAGATATGTTGAGAAACTTGCATGGGATCAAATAATTTTTATATTTTACTTGTAAATGAAGAATACAAAATTTTTGTGTCATAACTCAGTGACAAATTGTGCATTTGAAATTGCAAGCATGAGTTTCAACTTTCACATCTACAAAAACTTGCTTTCATATCTGACAAATCAAATGCAATTCCTTTACAGTAAATTCATCCATTAAATTCTTTTACATGACTTTCTTTAAAATTTTTGTCTATATCAATTCATCTATTGTACATTCAAATTAGAACTTAACTTTGTACATTTTGCATTTATGAAATACCTGTTTAAATTTGACATATCTATACATTCCTCCTATTAAAAAGTGCTCTATAAAGAATTTATTAGTTTAAAACAAAAAAAAGAGCTCTATAAGATAAGTTGAATTTAGTTTATGTTGCAGTCCAAGTAAACTTTTGAAAATTGATAGCATATCCCCACTTTCTTCCTAAGTGAAAGATGTTTCATTTGTAGAAATTATGTATCATGAGGTAAAAATCATATAGAAATTTTCTTATTCGCAGTAAAGAATAGAGATTGATTTTGGAGGCAGTGATGTCCCGTCAGTTCATTATAATTTTCTTCTCTGGCAATAAGATTTTGTTGGTTTTATTACTGAAAAATTCAATCATTTTATTTTGCATAATATATTACTGTAGTAAAAGAAGTTGTAACCTCATAATCCTATATTCCTTCTCTGTTCATAATTATTTTAGACAAAGAAGAATTTTTGATGGCTTATTACATTAAACCAGGGATTTGCTTGAAATATCAGGCCAAACTTATTACTTTGTCAATCTAAAATGCAAAAGATAATGCTGTTATTTAGATTTATGCTCCTCTTTATAGTATCCTCTAACACCTTAGTTAATTTAGTCTTGTTAAGTGTTAACAAGTAACGAGGGAAAAGACAGTCATAAGGCTTTATTCTATGGGTTACATGGTAGTTTGTCAACTTATGCAATCTTGTTATGTGAAATCAGATTAATGTTCTCCTTAACTTACTTAATGTAGTATTGTTAAGTGTTAACTAGTAAAGAGGGGAGAGACAGCCATGAGGCTTCATTTTATGGGTTGCACGGTAGTCTTTCAACTTATGCAACATTATTATGTTAAGCTAGATTAATGTTCTCCTTACAACCACTACAAACTGTCTTTGTTTTATGTGGACGTTAAGGGAATAACATGACTTAACTTGTCTTTCTAGTTAGCTTTTACTTTTTTTCTACATGCGATGAACGTTACGAAAAAATCTGCCTATAGTGAATTTATTATTTTTTCTTATTCTGTGATGAGAGGATAGTCAAAGGTAAGGAGGGCTTTTAATTCAAGAAAATCATAAACATATTTTTTTCTGTCTCAAATAAAATGATGAAATTTTTAATGACATGAAAAATATTTTCTTTTCTTTTGATACTTGTGATTTTTTTCAATCGTGTGAGACTTGTTTCTTGAAAATGACTATTGCTTGTAACTTTATTGGTTGGTGTTGATTTAAATGTATCTTCCTTAGTCCATAAAATTATAACAAGAAAAAGAAGGAGAATGAAGGATAACAATACCGATTCTTAGTGCAGTAATTTTTTTCTTCTGTTTGTTGTTTTCTCAAAAATGATCATGTTTCTAATTAGCTGGAGGAGCATTTGGCTAAACATTTCATCCTTGAATTGTTATTTCAAGTACGATAAACTAAATAAACCCTTATATTATATCTCTTGATTTGCTCTGAATATCATATATATATTGAGAGCATTTCTGGATCATGATTAAATTTATTTGGCTCTTTTGATATTTCTGAAACTATTTTTAAACTCAAGCTTATTGCGACATATGTTAGATCTAGAGAATTTCTTTCAGGCAAAAATAAAAAGTGCATTCAAGTATTTTACCTTCATATTACAACTTCAGTATACAAATTAAAAATTAATGATTAAAACAAAATTCTTTATAACTTCTGTTGCCTTTCTTTATCTATTTACTTTCTATACAACTCCTCAATTCTTTCTTTATTCTTACAATGTTGTTTCCTATAGAGTAATATAATAAATAATTTCTACTTTCTTTAGAGAATGTCGAATCTGATTTGAGACATGCTAATATAAAGTGGAATGATGCTATCCATCTCCTATTTTAAAATAGTGTGGAAAAAATTAAAAAAAATAGATCAAACAATTATTTATCAAAAGACAAAAAGAAAAATATCCATGATGAGTTCAGTAAAATAACGAGAAAAAATTATATCATACTACAAATAAAAAATTATGGGGACTACATGAAGAAGGAATTGTCTCTTTTCAAGCAACTGATTAGAAGGGAGACAAATTTAGAATGAGATGCCACAAAAAAATAATTATAGCAGATGATGATTGATGGAAGCAAAAAATTAAGGTGTGCCTGTTATAACATTATATACCTTTCTTATATCTTTTGGTGTTAAGTTTCTTGATTTGCTTAAAATACTTACCTTTTCTATAGGAGAGTATCAAGTATAAAAAGTTTAGAAACAAAGATCTTTCACTCATATGATTTCGCTGTGATGCATTATTTTTTGATATTGTTTCTATAAGAGAAGAAGCACGTACAACAAATCAAGAACAAATGTCTAACATCAGAGTAGATCTCGATGAAGATGAATTAAATGATATTGATGGCTATAACAAGAAAAAGTTTACTAATTCTAACGATGAAAAAAGTAATGAAAATGATGATATGCAGAATGTAGATTTTGTTATGTTTTCTGAACCTTAATTAAAAAAGGCAAAATTTGTAAGTGGTGTTGGCAGTGACAATCAAGTGAAAAAAGCAAGATAAAATCTGCATCATCATCATCATCATCAATAAAATAAAAATTACACTGTTTAGTGGAGTTTATAGCTAATCAAAGCACTGCTACATCTCCTAATAAAAATAACTCCATCATAAAAATGTGTATGAACATATTAGCAAATATTTTTTATATGCCTGAAGAGAGTGACATGTTCAACTATTCAATGAACATGTTGCTTAAGAAAGAGATGTGTCAAGTATTCTGCAAGTTGTCTAATGATGAAGCTTGAAGTCATGATTGGAGTATAACTATCAGTTATTCATGAAGAAAATGTGAAGAGTGTGTTTTTATGATTAAACATTTTCGTTGTTTCTTGATCGAACTTTATGATTATGTGCATCAACTTTATTTATTGCTTTTTGTTTAGATGTTGTGACTATATGATTGAAATTTTTTGTGGTGAGCTGAATTATTAGTGTGTTTGTAGAACCTTGTTTATGATTGTATGATTGAATACCATATGATTGAATCTTTGTATATTTAGTTGTTGACATTGAATTTGTATTCTTTTTTTTTATTGTTATTGAAGTGTGTTGTATATTCTTTTTAATAAGTTCTCACTAATTGAAATTATTATTCAATTATGAGAATTTTTTCACATTAAATTTTTTAAAAGAATTATTTACTGATTGAGGTATTTTTTCGACTTAACGGAGAGTTGGGATATTAGTAATTTGATTTATCTTCATTCAAGTGATTTGTTAGATGATGAAAATTAAGAATTAAAGGAAATTCAAAGAGAGCAGGAAGAGAAGAATGAATGATTTTTTGTCGAAAAACAAGTAAATACATTTTGATGTATTACAAAAAATATTTGTGCAAAAAATCTTATCGTACATCTTCTCACTCGGAATATATATTTATTCAAGAGATAACGTAAAAATGAGATCCGTTGTCATGAAAAAATTTTCTTGAGAAGAAGGTGTTCATTAATCTATCGGTGCTTTCCAGAGGTGGAATCTTCTAGTTCTTCCTATTTGACCCGAAACTGATCGATCTAGCCATGGTCAAGTGGCTGAACGCCCCTCTCTAGATAAGAAGCAGAAGCGCCATCACCTACAGCCCTTTCCTCTGCCGAGGACTTCCACGAAATGAAAACGGGCGGCAAACACTTAATTGAAAAATATGGACTTAAATTCACATGTATAATGTTTGCTTATGAAATGTTAGGCATGTTCTTGTTGACTTGTGCACATGGAGCTGAAAACTGAATGATGCAAGATATCTTTCAACTTTTAGGAAAAATAATTCATAGACATTTTCATAATATTTTGAAAGTCGTATGTGAGCTTGAAAGAGATATGATTAGACCACATCCTAATTATAATAATAGTGTCAAATTTCACAAGCCATGTAACAAACAATATCTGTCTTTCTTTAAAGTAAAAGTCCATTTTAAATAAGTATACTTTTTAAAATTTATAACATAATTTCTCTCTTATTTACTAACTGATATTAAATTTATGCATGTCTATATTTATAAAATTGCATTAGAACACTTGATGGAACACATGTCAAAGCTAGATTATCAGAATGTCAAGATTTATCTTATGCTAAATGTAAAGGTTATTCGATTTAGAATATTCTTGTTATTGTAGATTTTAATGTGTTCTACATTTGCATAAGTTAGGTGGGAAGGAGCAGCTCATGATAATCGTATATTTGGTGAGACCCTTCATAAACCCGAGCTCAATTTTTTCACGTTCTTCAGAGAATTAATATTATCTAGTTGATATAGGATATTCACATATGAAGGGGCATATGACTCCATACAAAGAAAATAACGTGAGATATCACTTGATAGAATTTTATCGCAGTGTAACACGATAATTGCGAGAATCATGTGGACGCATTGAAAATTTTTACTATTTGCATTCTTCTTGTAGAAATATCGTGAAACACACATTTGGCATTTGAAAGCAAGGTGGTTTATTTTGAAGGACATGCCTTAATATCACATTAATACTCAAAGAGACATTGTTCTTGCTACTATGACCATTCACAATTATATTAGAAAGAAATATAGTGTGGATGGTGCTTTTCAAACAGATGAAAATGAGGAATATATTCCTTCGGTTGATCCTGATGTTAGCACAACTTCAAGAGCTAACAATATAAATATTGAGAATATAGAAGAACAAAGTTGCATGTATTGGATAGGGTTTCCTGACATGATTGCTAATGACATTTCTAATACTTGGCACTTGCCATATTATTTTTTATATCTAAATTTACTTAAATATTTTCATTTTTAGATTAGATTAGCTTCTTGAGAATGATCTCTCATCCTTCATTGTTGAAAGAACTTTGTGTAGCCTTTTTTGCTTCTGATTTGTCTATTTTTTAATGATATAAATCTTTGTTATAGTAAGAGCCATAACAATATTTCAATAATATATTTTTAACATAATCAAATTTTTAAAAGTTTGCAATATTACAATATAATACAATATTTATATAAAAAAATCTCCTAATTTTTTTTTAACATTTGAAAATAAAAAAGTAACTTGTATTTATAAATTAACCACACATAATCACTTTACGTTGAAAGTACATTCAAATAGAAATTATTTTTGAATTATTAGAATTAAAAATTATAAATAATTCACCTTATTTATGGTGTTAACAACTTTAACGATATTTAAGTCATTTTGACACAAGAAAGTGCTTAACATCATTTGTTTACCAAACACATCAATATTTTTTTCAATTTCAGCTCTTCTATCCCAATACTTATTTATTTAATTTTTAAACACTTATTTTAAACTTCGAATCACTTAAACTAAAAAATTAGTTTTTAATTCTGTAAAAATTGACTCTAAATGATTTTATATAAGGAGTAAAATGACTAACTAATGACATAAATAAAGATAGAACAATGCCCGATGTTAAAATATTGGTACCTTACTACTACTAACAGCTAATACAAGCATGTTAACTCTCTCCTAGTTAAAATGCTCTCTTGACATGATGTGTCAACTAGAGCGGTGTAATTAGTATTTGGTATGTGCTCTTGCCTTAGTCACCTCAATGAGTCGGTGTGACCTCTTTTTGGGACTAGTAATTTCGACTTGGGCCTCTATTTTTGTAATATCCTCCTGATTTTATTTATTAAATTAGAAAACATAATAAAATAATTTTCTTAAACAAATTTAAATTTCTTGGCCTCATTTGGTCATGAAAATAATATTTTTTTGGAGTTGGAGTTGGTGTTATATTTGGTCATGAATATAAATTGGAGTTTTTTTTAAAATTTTGTGAGAGAATTAGGAGTAAAAAAAAGTGAAAACGAGTTTACTTTTATTTTTTTAAAAATAATTTTTACTAAAGTGAAATAATTCTTATGGCCAAATACTAGAGTTGTATTTGACATAAAGTGCAATTTAAAAAAAAAAAAATGAACAAAATTTCATGGCCAAATAGGCCTTTAAGGCCCCGTTTGGCCATGAAAATAATAATTTTTCCAGAGTTGGAGTTGGTGTTGTGTTTGGCTATGAATATAAATTAGAGTTATTTTTAAAATTTTGAAAGAGAAACATGAATGAAAAAGGTAAAAACAAGTAAAACTTAGTTTTCACTTTTTCAAAAATAATTTTCACTAAGTGAAATAATTTTATGGCCAAACATAATTTTTCAAAAAAAAGTGAAAAAATTTCTATGGCAAAATGCCTACTTAGTTCACCAAATAATTCTCACACATTTTAAATTAGCCAAACATGTCGTCAGACTCCTCAATTTGGTTCAAACTTTCATTTTGGCACCTAAAGTGGACGTTTTTCATTTTAAACACCTAAACCAACTATAAACTGTGTCATTTTGAAAACTTTTTGCACCAGCTTAGGCGCGTGGGTTCCAATCACTTCTAACATGAATTAAACGATCAATTAATTTGTCTCAACTCATTTTAAATCACCACACCATTATATACACCCATAATTATTTAAAAAAAAAAAACACATCACAAGGTGTTCAATGAATTAATGACACATGATTTTTTTAACAAAGTAACAAAAGAAAAAACTTCCACAACATCTTTCCCACCCAATCTTCTTTTAGCTTAGCCCCCATTAATGGATTTTGAATTTTCTAAGGATGATAAATATTCCTCCTCATTCTCTAAGGATGATAAATCCACATTAATAGCTTCACGAATTTCAGACATATAACTAAAAAATATGGAGGAGAAAGAGATTGATATTCAATTAGAAAATTAATTAACATAAGAAAGCATGAATACTAATGGGAGTTGCTTAGAAGAAAATATAAATACTTTACAGGATGGGTGCTTGAAAGTGAATGTTTGCAGTCCAAATTGTATATATTAATAATATTCTTTAAGAGTTAATTATATATAATATTTTACTATTCATATTTGAATTAAGAACTCAATTTTATTAATTTTTTATTTTATTGTACACATATTTTTAGATAAAAACTTAGGTTATATTGTTAGAAGTGATATATAAAAATTATTCAAATAAATTATTGCCTAAGAGATAGATGAGGTTTGAGAGTACCACCGGAAGAGTTTGAGCTTGAAAAAAGGTGAAAGCTAATGAGATTAAAAAAAAAATGAGTGAAAACCATTTTTTTTTTCCAACTTTGCTTTAAAAATACCCCCCCCCCCCCCCCCCCCCCCCAACTTTGAGTAATAGTCATACTCCCCTTTATCCTAATTGAATTTTTAAAATGCATATTGTATCCTTTCATCATCAACTTTTTTGTTTTTTTTTCCTTTTACTTATTTAAAATCATCATATTTTTATTTTTTAAAATTCATATAACAAATTTTCATAAAAATATAAACATTATCTTCCCATCGAAAAAAAGTGAGAAATACTAATTAAGTATACAAGCTAATGATAATTTATAATGAAGTAAATTAACATAATTAAAAAAATTAATTTTATTGTTAATAATAAAAACTCTAGTATTTATTTTACAAGTGAAAATAATAAGTAATATTAACTTTATAAATATATTCAATGAAGAAAATATAAAATAATGAACAAAAATAAGGCTAGAGTTTTAAAGATTATATTTATGTATATTTTAAATTATAATTTATGTAACAATCTATTAATGACAATGACAACTTATTTATTTATATAGACAATAGATAATACTCGTTTTCTATAACTTGGCGCTCATACTAAAAATAGTTGTTTTAATTTATTTGTTCAATTTATGAAATCAAGAATTTTTTTGGGGGGGGGGGGGGGGGGGGGGGGGGTTTACCCTTAGTATTAACTAACCACATAAAATAGTATAAACAAACTTAAAGTTTCAAAGTATCATTAATAAGGTTAATTCAGTAAAATTTTTCTTAAGGTTTTTTCATGTCAATAAAAGTCAAGTAATATGAAACGGATATAGTAAGAAAGTGGTGAAACACAAAAAATATATGCACATGCATGCACATATATATACACACACTTAGAGGTAGCTTTGTTGGGAACACTAATTCCGAAATAAGTTGTACCAACATGTATATGTGATAACTCATCCTATCGCCGTTGTATAAATGGCAGAATAAATTATTTCGAGACTAACTAATACCTCTAACCAAACGAAAGACAAAAATAATCTTGAATTTTATCCCCAAATTATTATCCCTTATACCTTATACCAAATGACTTTTTAATATGTATAATATTGAAATAACGGTCTTAAAAATAACATTAAATTTTGTGACAATTCATAAAAAGTACTACTCCCTCCGTTTAAAGAAGAATGACCTACTTTGACTTGGCATAAAGTTTAAGAAAATAAAGATGACTTTTGAATCTTATGGCCTTAAATTAAAGTTGTGTCGAATGTACCAAAATGCCCTTTAATCTTGTGGTCCTAAACATGCCACGTGGAAAGTTGAAATTAAAGTATTGCCAAAAAGGAAAGGGGTCATTCTTTTTTAAACAAACTAAAAAGGAAAGTAGGTCATTCTTTTTTAAACAGAGGGAGTATTATTTTACTTATATGCTAATAAACTTAAATAAAATGCTCTAAATATTTAGATTAAAAATTATATATTATATATAATATAAAGATGTATTATATAAATATAGAATTAAAATTATAAGGATAAAATGGACATTGTATAAGATAATAGGGAGTATGATTATTGTTCAAAGTTGATGGAGAAATTTGATTATCAAGGCACTGTTGGTTAAAAATGAAAAAATAAAATTAAATAAAAAATAGACTAAAATAAATCTGTTTAGGTAGAATACTCACTTAATGTAATACCCCGTATTATACTTAACTTAGTTCATCTCCTTGTTGCATGCATAAAAGGTTTAAAACCTAAAAATTTCACTAAGCGTTAGGGACTTAGTCTTAGTTTTGACCTCTTAACTTCGAGGATTTTTAAATTGGTCTTTCCTACCCCCTAGATGTTGGTTTTTGAGTTAATTTATGTTCAGGGATGTAAGGAGCATGTCTCGGAGAAGTTTTGGATTTTTCGAACGAGGATTGGGTCGTGTTCGGATTTTGATTCCAGCAGCTCACCACAATAGAGGCGTGTCGCGGTGTTTATAGCGGTGGAGGCCTTATCGCATCGCGGTGACCTCTTAACCGCGTTCCACTTGTGAATTTAATTCTTTGAGGGGAAATTGAATCTTTTCTCCTCAATTCAATTTGTAAAAACAATAATTAAAGCGTTAGTTAGGGCATTATATGCCCATTTTCCCCAATTCTCCTCTCAAAGAAATCCTAACCATCTCTCAAGAACATCAAATTAAATTACCTCCTCTCCAATAAAACCAAGAATTTAAGTTTTCCAATCCAAGAACTTTCAAAAAAAGCATCAAGATTGTGTTTCTCTTTCAAGCTTAAAGGTTTAAGGTATGTGTGATGATCATCCATGGGCTGTTTTCACCCATGGAGTTCAAGAATCCATTTTTATGTTTTAAATTATGAACTATAAATATTTATAATGGATTATCTCTATGAAGCTCTTACGAATTTTAATTATAAATTATGTTTACAAGTATTTTCGATGGAATGAGCCCTTACATATTTGAAAGATGAAATTTTCATGTTGAATCCCTAATTCATGGTTTTGGTATTGTAACTATGTTATTTTTTGCATGCTTTACCATTTCCATGCTTAAGATTACAAATTTCATGTGTTTGATAAAATATCTAAATGATTGGGTTTTGAACAATGATCCCCTATTATAATTTCAAAGTTTTTATATGTCCTTATTATTATTTCCATTCAGTGTTGGAGGGTTATGAGCACCCGATACTTAGCTGTTTACATAATTTTAGTATCTTCAGAATAGTTTCAGATAAACCATGAGCATTTTTGTTCAGTTAGCTATCATGATCAGTTATTTGCTCAGTTAAACTTAGTTCGGTCCAGTAATTAGTGTCAGTTTAGTTGGGAGTAGGATTTAGCATCGAGCGAATGCAGGGATGACGACTTCTCTATTATTTAGGTAGAGTCGTTAGTAGCAGTCCCTGTATTTAAAAACTACATAGCCAGCGTAGGATATGAGGAGTCACCCGTCAGTTTAGGCTTGACTTCCTCTGAGGAGTCACCAGTCAGTTTAGGCTTGACTTTCACTCAAAGGCCACTCGTCAGTTTAGGCTTGACACCCTGGTCCTTCGAGACATCAGTTTAGTGGATCCACACAACCATGTGTTAGTATCCATGGCACGGTATTGAAACCCTTTCAACTAGGGTACAGGTTGAACCCCGATTAGCTCAGATTGAGGCATGTCGGTTAGATGATACCTCCTACAGTCTCAGTTTAGTATTCAGTACAGAAGTTAGTTCAAGTTTGCTTGACAGTATCATACAAACTTCAAGTTATTCAGTTATCAGATTTCAACAATTCAGTTTACAGATTATTTCAAAAATATTATATGCTTGGTCTCGCATTCCCAGTATTTTAGTTTTCATGGATACATACTCAGTTATCTCATGTTATTCAGCCAATCATTATTTTGTATATAGTTAGCACTTGCATTTCAGCCTAACGTCATCTCATATACCAGTACATTCAAAGTACTGATCACATACTCTTCTTTGTGCTATGATGTTTAATATCATAGGCTCGGACACTCAGTTTCCTGACCGCACTTAGACAACTCAGCCTATCAGCAATAACAGTTATGGTGATTCCTCACATGTCAGGACCTGTTATGTTTATTAAGTATTTCCGTATTTCTTTTCAGTTAGTCAGTTAGAGTTAGTTGGGGCCTATCCCATCAGCTCTCTTCACTCAGTTTAGAGGCTTTCAGACATGCAGTCAGTCAATTGATTTTACCAGATGTTTCATACATGTTTTGATACGTATTTTAGTATCCAATTTTACATTATCTTATCAGTATTTAAACCTTATGGCGTTGACATTTTACTTCCGCACATGTGTATTTTGTTACTTTATTCGGTGCTCACAGCAAGTACCAACTAATGGGTTAGCTTATGGTCACTCATGACCGTAAGCACCGTTGCCGCTACTAGGGGTAGCCTCAGGCCGTGACACTTAATAGCTAATTTGAATAATTAAAGTATAAACAACATAAATTCTTATCATATAATAAAAATAGATCTTGGTCCATGGAGTCCCAAGAAGGTAAAAACTCTAACCTATCCGATGCTTCTTCGGCCAAATACGATATACAAGTGGGACCTACACTATGAGCAAGTTGTGCGAAAAAACCACTTTTTTTGTCGATCGGGCCGCTTTCCCTTATTCCACTCGTCCAGACCTCTTCACGAACCTGTACAATCGATGCCACAATGAATTCTTAATGAAAGTAATTACATAGAATTCTGGATGAACTTTCTCTCTCCCAGCTTTAGAAAAATACATATACATTACTCTGTGCCTTATACATTACTACAATGTATGATGTAACAATTTTGCCTACAATTATGGAAATAAAATCAGCTATCATTATTCTCTCTCACAATTAACTCCAGTAATTAATGTGCTGATTTTATGGAGGACTCACTACTAACTCTGACACTGCTGGCTGAATCTAAATCTGTCTATGCACAGTCGGGAACCTGAGTGTCCAAACCTATGATATGAGATATCATAGCGCAAAGAAAGAGTATGCATCAGTACATGGAATATACTGGTATGCTAGATGAGGTAAGGTTGAATGCGGGGGTTCATATGCATTAACGATAACTGACAAAATGATATAGAGTAACTGAGCATGGGAGTACATAGATAACTGATACTGTTGTAAAACTGAGTATGCACTACTGTGCATATAAATAAATACTGTGACCAAGCTTGTCTGAAGCTAAGTCCTGAATTCTGATACTGAGTAACTGATAACTGAAGTTACTGATAACTGAGTTGCTGATACTGATTAACTGTATCTGACAGTCCTGATTCTACAGAACTGAACTGAGTTCTATTCTGAAGACTAAAACTAAAATTGTGGGAGGTAATCATATAACCAATATGCTCCAAATAAGATAAGATAACTGTGTTGGGGTCTAATTTGTAACCCCAATTGGAAGGATGTCAGTATCATCCCACGGGTAAAGACAAACTGAGATTTACCTTCATCTGGAAGGTACTCTAATGAGAATGGTGGAACCCTCATCTGGTAGGTTAAAACACTTCATCAAACCTCAATTGGCAGGTTTGATGTCTCAACCTACGCTGGCTACATAGTTCTAGAGTGCAAGGATTTCTTCTAAGAATCATACCCTCTACTGGCAGGTGAGCCCCCATCCTTGGGTTCACTCAGTGCTGAATCCTACTTCCAACTAAAAACACTGAACTGAGTATACTAGACTGGACTGAACTGATACTGAGTTTACTGAATGTTCCTAAGTTCTGTAACTAACTGAGTTCTACTGAGTTCTATAACTGACTGAGAGTACTACTGATCGTGATAGGATTGAAACTATTCTGTAACTGACACTGGCTCTAGGTAAACAGCTAAATTATCGGGTATTAAATACCCCCAGGACTCGATAGCATGAAAAATAAAGCATAACATAATCTTGAGATATACAACAATGTACATTTATCCATAATTCATTCATATAGACATTTTATCAAACATTTGTAGGGCATAAGTTTATACATGATTGGGACCATATAATGACATGTCAAGATTCCACTATGTACTTCACATAAAAATGTTAACAAACACTTGGAAAGCATGGAGTATTTCACATGATGATGGTCAACACATACAATCATGAATACAACATTCAATTTCAAATTCAAGGGTTAAGCATGCAATTCATATAATTCATCGCATAACTATCATAATTTCATGGAAACTTATAATTAAACATACATTGGATCCCAATTACTATCATGAACATGAATACATTCAATCTAACCATGGAAATTATAAATCATAAATCTTGAAGTTTTAAAAATGGATTCTTGCACTCTATGGGTGAAAGGGACCCATAGATGAACACCTAACATACCTTGAATTGTCAATTCTTAAAGACTCTTGAAGGAATTCTTAGGCTTTATTCTTGATGTCTTGAAGCTAGCGTTTGTTTTCTTGAGAGAGAATGCTTTTATTTTGGGGATAAATTGAGTGAGTAATGACTTAAAATATTTTTAGGGATTAAATCCTATATCTGGGCGTGTTAAAATCATGGGAAAAGAATAGTTTAGCCCTGGACAAAGCTTTTAATTTTTGCCAAAATTTTCCAAAATAGGCACCTGGCGCGACGCGGAGCTATCGCGTTGTGTCTCTAGAAATTGCCAACTGGGAATATGATCGGTGGCGTGACGCGGTGGTATTGTGGTGGCACTTTAGATGCGATCTAGAAGCTCACCGCGATGTGGAGACATCGCGTTGGAATATTGAAAAAGGACAATTGTGAATTGAGGGCTTAGCACGATACACCAATATTGCGGAGCATCACTGGAAATGGAAAATTGCCATTTGGCTGGCCTTTGCGATGCGCTGACATGTAATTTGGCACACTGTCTTACAAAAATGGCCTTAACTCTTCACCGGGTATCGAATTTGGGTGAATTTTATATCGTTAGAAGCTAATTGAATTTCCTACGCAATGGCAAGATCTAAACTAAACAATACTAATCATTTTAAAAATTTTATGTTGGATAACTCATGACTTAAGAGTTAAGTTAAGCTTGATAAATATGGGGTATTACAATATCTCTCCCTTGGGAACATTCGTCCTTGAATGAGATTGATTAAGCTGAGAAACACTGATATACTAAGTTTACACACGGAACACGCATAATGCATGACTACATGACTAAACTACTGACAAACTGAGTTCTTATACTGAGCATGCATATCTGATGCATGGAATACATGACTGAAGCTACTGATAAGCTGAATTTTCATACTGAACATACATATCTGATGCATGAGTATATGAATGAACTAATTCATGAATTCATGACTGAATATGCAACGATAATGGATACCAAGTTTTAATTATAGTTGAAGATAGAACTGAGTAAAGCTAAGAAAGACTGTTACCTTAAGCTGGATCTAAGATTGCAGAGAAGAGGTGAGGATACTTGGTTCACATATCTGCTTCTGCTTCTCAAGTAGCTTTCTCAATGGACTGATTTCGCCAAAGAACTTTGACTAAGGGGACTTCTTTGTTCCTCAGTCTGCGAATATGATGATCTAGGATCTAGACTGTAACATCTTCCAAAGAGATATCATTCTGAATATTTACATCCTCTAAAGGAACTATGACTCCTGGGTCACTAATCTATTTATTTAGCAAGGATACGTGGAATACTAGATGCACTGAGGCTAGATCTGAAGGCAACTCAAGCTCATAGCTACCTTTCTAAAATGACAGAGAATTTTGTAAGGACCGATATATCAGGGACTAAGCTTTCCCTTCTTGCCGAACCTCTTTAATCCTTTCATGGGAGAGATTTTTAAGAACATAAAATCATCAATCCAAAACTCAACATCCTTTCTTCTCACATCTGCAAAAGATTTATGTCGGCTCTGAGCAGCCCTAAGTCTTTCTCTTATTAACTGAACCTTCTCTAAGGCATCGAATACTATGTCAGGCCCTACTACTGTGGCCTTACCTACCTCGAACCAACCAATTGGAGATCAACATATCCTACCGTAGAGAGCTTCAAATGGAGCCATCTAAATACTGGAGTGATAGCTGTTATTATATGCGATCTCGATCAAAGGCAAATGGTCATCCCAACTACCCTTAAAATCAATAATGCATGCTCTTAGCATATCTTCTAGAGTCTGAATGGTCCTTTCTGCTTGTCCATCTGTCTGAGGGTGGAAGGTTGTACTGAGATGAACTTGGGTACCAAGACTCTTTTAGAATGTTTTCCAGAAATGAGAGGTAAACGGGGTACCTCTATCTGAGATAATAGATACTGGGACTCCATGTAACCTGACCAACTCTCCGATATAGTATTTGGCGTAGTCCTCGGCTGAATAAAAAGTATGACCTAGCAAGAAATGAGTTGATTTAGTCATCCTATTTATGATAACCCAAATAGAATCATGTTGATGATGAGTATGAGGCAAACCTGTCATAAATTCCATGTTCACTTCTTCCTATTTTCATGTGGGAATACTGAACTCCTACATGGACCCACTAGGTTTCTGGTGCTCAATCTTAACCTGCTGGTACGTAGATACAAACTCTGTAACATCCTTCTTTATCCCACTCCATCAATAGATCTCCTACAAATTATGGTACATCTTAGTGGCCCCTCGATGAATAGAGTATCGCGCACCATGTGCCTCTGCAAGAATTCGCTACCTCAAGTCATCTATACCTGGCACACATAGCCGATCGTGGCAATGCAATACACCATCTCTCCCTTGGAAGAAAACCTCTACTTTTTTATCTCCTACTGACTCTTTCAGCTTAACAAGGCTGGGATCTTTATCATATTTTTCCTTTACCTCAGAAACTAGAGAGGATTCGGAGCTGTTCTGCACCTATACACCACCTTCTGCTAAATCACTTAAGAGAATACCTAGTCCGGCAAGATGATGGAATTCCTGAGTTAAAATTTTTTTACTGTCCTCAATATGAGCAATACTACCCATAGACAGTCTATTGAGAGCATCGGCCACTACATTGGCTTTGCCCTGATAAATACAGAACACTCATGTCATAATCTTTTAACAACTCTAACTACCTCCTCTGACGTAAATTTAAATCTTTCTGAGAAAAGATATATTATAGGCTCTTGTGATCTGTGATCATATCAACTTGTATCCCATACAAGTAATGCTTCTAAATCTTTAAAGTAAACACTACAGCTGCTAACTCGAGATTATGAGTTGGGTAATTCTTCTCATGGGGTTTAAGCTATCTAGAGGTGTAGGCTATGATCTTACCTCTCTGCATGAGGACACAACCCAAACCTACTCTGGATGCATCATAGTACATAATAAACCCGTCTAAACCATCTAGTAAAGTCAAAACTGGGGCTGAGGTGAGTCGAGTCTTCAACTCCTGAAACTTAACTTTTTTCTGAGTCAATATAGACATAGGGGATGCAATAGAAGAAAACCCTTCAATAAACTGATGGTAATAGCCAGCTAAACCCAAGAAACTCCTAATATCTGATGGAGAAATTGGTCTAGGCCAGTTCTCACCATCTCGATCTTTTGAGGATCACTCTAATTCCATCACTGGAAATAATATGACTAAGGAATGCTACTGACCTTAGCCAAAATTTGCACTTACTAAATTTAGCGAATAATTAATGGGTTCTGAGAGTCTGTAGTACGATTCTGAGGTAGTTAGCATGATCATTCTCGTTACGAGAATAGATAAGAATGTCATCAATGAAGACTATAACGAACATGTCCAAGTACTATTTGAACACATAATTCATTAAGTCCATAAAAGTTGCTGGGGCATTTGTAAGACCAAAGGACATGATTAGAAACTCAAAGTGACCATACCGGGTTCTGAAAGTTGTTTTCGAAATGTCACATCCTCTGACTCTGAGCTGATGATAGACTGATCTGAGGTCTATCTTAGAAAAGTAACTAGTACCTTGAATTTGGCCAAACAAGTCCTCAATTTTGGGAAGTGGATACTTATTCTTGATTGTGACTTTATTCAACTAACGGTAGTCTATACACATTCTAAGAGAAACGTATTTCTTATGCACAAATAAGTTTGGTGCACCCCACGGGGAAATATTGGGTCTGATAGATCCCTTATCTAGGAGATCCATCAACTGTTCTTTTAGCTCTCTAAGTTCTGCTGGTGCCATTCTGTATGGAAAAATAGATATAGGCTAAGTGTCTGGAAGAAAGTCTATTCCAAAGTCTATTTCCCTAACGGGAGAAACTCCAGGAAGATCTTTGGGAAACACATTCGAGAATTTATTTACTACTGAAACTGATACAAGGGTTGGAGTTTCTGAGTTAGAGTCTTTGACTCGCATAAGATGGTAGACAAATCCCTTAGATATTATTTTTCTCGCTTTAAGGTATGAAATCAACTGACCCTTAAGCGTTGTAGTACTACCTCTCCATTCAAGGACTGGTTTATTTGGAAACTGAAAATGAATTATTCTGTTTCTACAATCAACTGAGGCGTAGCATGAATGGAGCCCATCTATACCGAGAATGATATCAAAATCTATCATTTCTAGCTCTACAAGCTCTGTTGAAGTAACTTTTTGAGATATCATAACCAGACAGTTCCTGTGTACCCATCAGGCTATGATAGATTTACCCACTGGGGTAAAAACTGAGAAAGGCTCTGCTAGGATTTCTTGACTGACTCCGAAGTTAATGGCTATATAAAGAGTTACGAAAGATAAAGAATCTCCCAAATACAGTAAGACATAAACATATAAATGAAAAATCTGCAACATACCAGTGACCACATCAGGAGAATTTTTTTGATCTTATCTGGATTGAAGTGCATAAAGCCTGTTTGGGCGTTGCCCACTGGTGGCACTAGAAGAGGCACCCTACTAATTCGGGCGACCAGACTGAGCTGAGGGACGATTATGCTGACCTTGAGAACCTGACTGAGGATAATATCTGACTCTATGGCCTGGATTGCCACACCCAAAATAAACATCACTGCCAGCTCTACAGACACTGTGGTTCTTGCCATATTACTGACATAGAGGATTTATTCGAGCACTACTGACACTACCCTAAGACTTAGAGCTAGACGCTCTATCTTGGTTACCATTTTTAAACTTAGGAACTGGAGCACTGGCTGAGGACGGAGCTGGAACTAAAGATTTTGGGAAAAATTGGGAACGGCTACCGCCCTCAGACTTAGGCTAATTGAAATTGAAGCTACCTGTTCTAGCTCTCTTATTCTACCTCTCTCTCTCTCTCTATTCTTATCCTCTTTTATTTGCTGAGCATGGACCATGAGCCTGGATATTCTCATCTTCTTAATCAACATCATAGTTCTACTCTCCTTAACCACATTATCTGATACCCCAGATGCAAACTTGCTTATTCTGGACCGACTGTCTGCTACTACATGGGGAGCATACCTGGCTAACTGAGTAAACTTGAGGGAATACTCTTTCACACTCATACTGCCCTGCCTGAGATTGATGAAATCTAACACCTTGGCTTTTCTTAGCTCTAAGGAAAAGAATCTATCTAGGAAAGCAGTAGCAAACTCTTCCCACTCTATGGGCTCTGCATCTGTGCCCCTGTCTACCTTCCACTGCTTAAACCATGTATGAGCTACATCTTGTAGATAATAGACAGCTAACTCAGCACTCTCACTAGAAGTCACTCCCATGATATTTGTGACCTTCTGAACCTGATCGAGGAACTCCTAAAGATCCTCTTCTAGCTTAGATCCTGAGAATAGGGGAGGATTTATTCGGGTAAAGTCCTGAATTTTGGATGCAGCAGTATGAACAGCAGCTGGCCTTTCATTCTGAGCTACTACGGAATTGGCTAGAGTAGTGAATGCAACTCTAAATTCTTCATGGAGACATGCTCATCCAGGGGATCTGCCTAAACGGGCTGAGGTACTGACTGATTTTTTATTCTTCTTTCGTTAGTCCTTTTAGGAGGCATGTTCGTAAATGAAAGGAAGAAATGAATTAGACTGAGATTTAAAGCAGTATGCTATGGCCTACCTTGATCCCTATGATGAATAGGAACATGACCCTTCAAAGAGATAGAGGTTCAAAGAACCGGAATTATCTCTCCAAAGGGCAATCTACTATTCCTGATAGGAATCTGGTTGTCACAGCTGTCTAAAAGACAGAAGAAAAATGGAGATGCTTTTCTAAAAGCAAATAGTACACTGCTTTTCAAAAAGCAAACAGTAAGATGCTTTTCAAAAGCAAGCACTCAACTTTGTCGGCACATCTTAGCCATCCATATGTATGATAGATTGATCTTCTTTTACATTTGATGTAATTCTCTGCCTATATAAGGCTTACTTCTCTTTAGAGGAAGGCATTCAGAAATTTCACACACTAAAGAAATTCTCCTTGCCCAACCTCTCTTGTAATACTGTCTCTTGTACTGCTTTCATGTTTTCATAAATAAAACTTGTAAGTTTATTAATCTTTCCTTTATTTCATACTGCTTTTAAAATTTATTTAAAATTTATCAACGATCCGTCTTTTGGTAGGCTAGAGTAGTGAATGCAACTCTAAATTCTTCATGGAGACATGCTCATCCAGGGGATCTGCCTAAACGGGCTGAGGTACTGACTGATTTTTTATTCTTCTTTCGTTAGTCCTTTTAGGAGGCATGTTCGTAAACGAAAGGAAGAAATGAATTAGACTGAGATTTTAACTTAATCTCATGCCCACTCATACGACATGAATACTGAAAGAAGGAAAACTTTTTCTAAAATATCTCATAGTTTCCTGTCCATAAGTGTGGCACGCTACAGACCCATGCATAAGACTCTACTTGATATGGCTTTCAGACTTCCTAGGACTCTATTGAACCTTAGGCTCTGATACCAAGTTCGTAATGCCCCGAGTTTGTACCCCGAACGCTACATGGTGCTTACGACCCCGAAGGACCACAAGTTAACCCATAACTGATATCTGTTGGGAGCACTGAATAATAATACTAAAATAAATGCAGAACATAGGATGAAATGCCATAAGGTTCAAAATTTATAAATACTGATAAACATATCAACTGATAATAACAATCTGTAAAATTGAATACTGTCTAAAAATCTAGTATGAAAAGTCTCTAAATCGAACTGTCTGAATGTGGAGTTGATGAGATAAGCCCCCAACTAACTCCATCTATTGAAAATACTGTATCTACTAAATAACTAAAATAAAAGAAAGCCCTCGATAGATGAGGACTCACTACTAACTCTGACGCTGCTGGCTGAATCTAAATCTATCTATGCACAGTTAGGAACCTGAATGTTCGAACCTATGATATGAGACATCATAGCGCAAAGAAAGAGTATGTGTCAGTACATGGAATGTACTGGTATGATAGATGAGGTAAGGTTGAATGCAGGGGTTCATATGCATAAACGATAACTGACTAAATAATATAGAGTAATTGAACATGAGAGTACATAGATAATTGATACTGCTGTAAAACTGAGTATGCACTACTGTGCATATAAATAAATATTGTGATTGAGCTTATCTGAAGCTAAGTCCTGAATTCTGATACTGAGTAGCTGATATCTGAAGTTACTGATAACTGAGTTACTGATACTGATTGATTGTATTTGACAATCTTGATTCTGTAAAACTTAACTGAGTTTTATTCTAAAGACTGAAACTGAAACTGAAACTGTGGGAGGTAATTATCTAACCGACATGCCCCAAATTAGATAAGATAATTGAGTTGGGGTCCAATCTGTAACCCCAAATGGAAGGGTGGCAGTAACGTACCATGGGTAAAAATAAGTTGAGAGTTACCCTCATCTGACAGGTATTCTAACGAGAATGGTGGAACCCTCATCTGGTAGGTTAAAACACCTCATCAACCCTCAACTGGTAGGTTTGATGTCTCAACCTGCGTTGGCTACGTAGTTTTGGAACCTAAGGATTTCTTATAAGGATCACACCTTCTACTGGCAGGTGGGCCCCCATCCTTGGGTTCACTCGGTGCTGAATCTTATTCCCAATTGAAAGACACTGAACTGAATATAATGGACTGGACTAAACTGATACTGAGTTTACTGAATTTTCCTAAGTTCTGTAACTAACTAAGTTCTGTAAATGACTAAGATTTGTAACTAACTGAGAGTACTACTGATTATGACAGTACTGAGACTATTCTATAACTGACACTGGCTCTAGGCAAATAGCTAAATTATCAGGTATTAAATACCCCCAGGACTCGATAGCATGAAAAATAAAGCATAACATGATCTTGAGATATACAATAATGTACACTTGTCCATAATTCATTCATAGAGACATTTTATCAATCACTTGTAGGGCATAAGTTTATACATAATTGGGACCACATAATGACATGTCAAGATTCTACTATCTCCTTCACGTAGGCATTTAGCAAACACTTGTGGAGCATGGAGTATTTCACATGATGATGGTCAACACATGTAATCATGAATACAACATTCAATTTCAAATTCAACAGTTAAGCATGCAATTCATATAATTCACCGCATAACTATCATAATTTCAGGGAAACTTATAATTAAACATGCATTGGATCCCAATTACTACCATGAACATGAATACATTCAATCCAAGCATAGAAATTATAATGGATACTTGGATCCTATGGGTGAAAGGACCCATAGATGAACACCTAACATACCTTGGATTGTCAATTCTTGAAGACTCTTGAAGGAATTCTTAGGATTTATTCTTGATTTCTTGAAGCTAGGGTTTGTTTTCTTGAGAGAGAATGCTTTTAATTTGGGGATAAATTGAGTGAGTAATGACTTAAAATATTTTTAGGGATTAAATCTCGTATCTGGGCATGTTAAAATCATGAGAAAAGACTAGTTTAGCCCTGGACGAAGCTTTTAATTTTCGTTGAAATTTTTCGAAATAGGTACTTGGCGCGACGCGACGCTATCGCGCCGTGTCTCTGAAAATTGCCAACTGGGAATATGACCAGTAGTGGGACGCAGTGGTATCGCATTGCCACTTTAGATGCGACCTAGAAGCTTACTGCGATGGGGTGACATCGCATTGGAACATTGGAAAAGGACAATTGTGAATTGAGGGCTTGGCGCGACGCGCCAATATCGCAGATCACTAGAAATGGAAAATTGCCATTTGGCTGGCCCTCGCGACACGTTGACATGCAATTTGGCACACTATCTTACAAAAATGGTCTTAACTCTTCACTCGGGTATCGAATTTGGGCGAATTTTATATCGTTGGAAAACTAATTGAATTTTCTATGCAATGGCAGGCTCTAAACTAAAAAATACTGAGTATTTTTAAAAATTTTATATTGGATAAATCATAAACTAAGAGTTAAGTTAAGCTTGAGAAATACGGGGTATTACAGTCCAGCCCCTCCCCATCTACCCCAGCCCCCGTCTAGGCCTCTTTCTACCCACTCAGCCCTGTTCAGGACCCCTCTCCCACCCCAGCCCCATACAGCCCCTTCCCACCCCACCTGAGCCCCATCCAGCCCCTCCTCACCCTACCCCAACCCCGTCCAGCCCCCTCCCCACCCACCCTATCCCTCTTTCTACCAACCCCAGCCCCGTTGAGGCCCCTCCACCCCACCCCATCCCGTCCAACTCCTCCCCACCTCACCTTAGCCCCGTCCAGTCCTCTCCTCACCCATCCCAGCCTCGTCTAGTCCCCCCACCCCTCTCCACCCCACCCTAGTCTCCCAACACCGTCTAGCCCCCCACCCAGTCCCTCACCCCCAGCCTCCTCCCCAGCACCACCTTCAATTTTAAAAAAAAATCCTCTCAATTCAAATTTTTTCATTTTTTTGAATTAAAATTTAAATTTAAAATCTTTTCATATTTTTTTAGATTAAAATTTATTTTTGAATTGAAAGTGAGTGATAGTGGATATTGAAAAATTAGTGAATTTCATGAATTAAGCTTGAAAAAATTTAAAATTTTTGTGAATTTGTTAAAGATATTCAAATATAAAAATCAAAAATTCATTATGTTTGTATTTATGAATTTATAGTTAAAAATTTAAATTAGCTGGAGAAGAATTTTAATTATTTGGAATGAATTTGATATTTAATTTGTGAACAAAAATAAAAATAGGATTATTTAAATTTTTCTACAATTTATAATTTTTTATTTAATTAAATTTATTTTAATATTTAATTTCTTATGTATCATTTTAAAAATGACATAAAATTTAATGTAATACCTGAAAATGACATGGAAGATGACTTGGCAGATGTGGAAGCTGACATGACAACTGACATGGCGAGAATGTGTTACACTCACCAAAAAAATGTTTAAAATGTTATTTAGGGGTCAAATGACAAACATGTAAGTAGAAGTGTCCAACTTACAAAATTGACATAGTATAGGAGTTCATCGAACTATTTTACCATATGAAAATTTATGTAATAAGGTATACCTCGTGTATATATGTAATTTTTCCTATTTAAAATGATGAATTTCCAATTTAGATGCAAAAGTGAAAGTTAAGTTGAGGGTCTGTGTTGGGACTTTGGATTAAAAAGGACAAATAAGTTGTCCAATTAAGCAGGAGTTCTCCAAGTTTTTTAAATTAGGTGAGAGGGACAAATTTTTTTTTTGAGTTTTTTTTTTTAAGTTTTTCTATTCGAACAACTTGTTCCAGTTGTAGAACAACTTTGGTAGTTGTTCGATAACTTTGTGAAGTTGTTCAACAACTATCAAAATTGTTCAACAACTTGGCACAGTTGTCCTACAACTGCACCTAGTTATTGAACAACTAGATGTAATTGTTCGACAACTGAAAAAAGTTGTTCAACAACTGCTTGTCCCACAACTAACCCAGTTGTTCAACGGTATTAAGGTTTCTTAGGGAAGGACCCCACTTTTCCCTTTTTTTTTTTTTTTTTAATTGGTAACATGCCAGGCCCTTCTGGCTCATTTTGTGTTTGGCGTTTTAAATTGTTAAGACTTAACTTTGCTCATATTTTTGTGCTTAACCAGACCTTGTCTGCATAGCATTCACTAAAATCAGACATGAAATAAAGGTAAATGGCAATTCAAATCAATTACAGTTTGAGTCTGTAAACTGAATAGCAAGAGTTCAATTTTCCATGCAACAACTTGCATTGTTGCATGGGCATAAACGCAGCCTCCGTCCTTAACCACATCATCAATGGCGAACCCACCACCCCCAAATTGCCAATATTATCTTCTGAATCCAAAGCCTTAACCGCCACAATCATCAACCATCTTCGTTTAGGCCGACTTGGGAAAGCCATCTCCGTTTTATTCTCGGCTCCAGTACCTTTCCCTTTTGCTCTCTATGCTCATCTCTTCAGAATTTGTGCATCACAGAAAGCTATTGTCGAAGTCCGTAAAGTGGAGTCGCATTTGGTCAGTTTTGCTCCAACCCCTCCTGTATTCTTGCTAAATCGAGCTATTGAAGCGTATGGTAAATGTGGGTGTTTGGTTGATGCACGAGAGCTGTTTGATGAAATGCCCCAAAGAGATGGTGGGTCTTGGAATGCGATGATAACTGCTTATTCACAAAATGGGTATGCTAAGAAGGCATTGGGTGTTTTTTCTGATATGCATAAGTCTGGGGTTTTCGCTGCTGAGGTTACTTTTGCGGGTGTTCTTGCTTCGTGTGCGTCTAGTTTGGCATTTTGGGTTTCTAGACAGGTGCATGCGCTTATTTTGAAATATGGTTTGGGTGGTAATGTGATTTTAGGGAGTTCGCTTGTGGACGTGTATGGCAAGTGTAGGAGTATGGGTGATGCACGGAGAATGTTTGATGAAATTGAGAGGCCAAATGCTGTTACTTGGAATGTGATTGTTAGAAGGTATCTTGAGATGGGTAATGGAAAAGAGTCTGTCTTTTTGTTTTCCAAAATGATTAGTCTTAATGCGAGGCCGATGACATTTACAGTCTCGAACGCTCTAATTGCTTGTACTTGTTTTGGTGGATTTTGTGAAGGAATTCAAATTCATGGATTCATTATCAAGATTAATTATGAAGAGGATGAGCTGGTTTCGTGCTCTCTGATTGATGTGTATGCTAAATGTGAGGATTTAGCGTGTGCTCGCACAATTTTTGACCTGCTATCCCCTAAAAATTTGATTCATTGGACTTCTATGGTGTCAGGATATGCCATGAGTAGGAAAACCAGGCAAGCAAGGGATCTTTTTGATAGGATGCCTGAACGCAATATAGTTTCATGGAATGCAATGCTAGCAGGATATGCACATAATTTACAATGGGATGAAGCAATGGAGTTAATAATTTTAATGTGCAATGATACGAGGGACATTGATCGTGTGACTGTAAGTTTGATCCTAAATGTTTCTGCACGGCTTTCAGATGTTGAATTGGGGAAGCAGGTTCATGGATACATGTATAGGCATGGTTTCTACTCCGACTTGGGTGTTGCCAATGCGCTTCTTGATATGTATGGGAAATGTGGGAACTTGAGAAAGGCTAGAGCTTGGTTTTACGAAATGAGTCATTTCCGAGATATGGTTTCTTGGAATGCTTTGTTGAGTAGCTATGCTCGTCATAGGATGAGTGAAGAAGCTTTAGTAATTTTCTGGGAAATGCTAGGAGAGGCGACCCCTAGTAAATTCACTTTTGCTACTCTCTTGGCGGTTTGTGCAAATATTTTTGCTCGTGAACAAGGTAAACAAATCCATGGGTTTATGATTAGAAATGGTTATGATTTGGACATCGTGATCCGAGGATCTTTGGTTGATATGTATTCCAAATGTCGTTGTCTTGACTGTGCACTGAATGTTTTCATTGGGACTCCCGTGAAAGATGTTGTTCTCTGGAATTCTCTGTTGCTGGGATGTTATTATAACAAACAAAGTGAAGCATTATTGAAATTGTTTGAGGCGATGATGGAGGATGGGGTGAAGCCAGACAGTACTACCTTACGAGCTGTACTGCTTGCATGTATTTCTCAGGGTTATGTGAAATTGGGTGGACAGTATTTCAATTCACTTAGTCATGATTATTTTATTATACCACAACCGGAGCATTATGAATCGATGATAAAGCTATATGGTCTGCATGGATTCTTTGATGAGCTTGAAGATTTTGTTAAGAAGATGCCATTTCAACCCACAGTCCCTATGTTAACAAGGGTTTTTGACTCTTCCAAAGCACACAATAACACGAGGTTAGGAAAATGGGCTGTCAGACATCTTAATCTTCTAAAGGACTGAAATTTTCTATTCCGTTCTGCTTCAAAGTTATAGACAAGATCTAACTTGTAACAAGGTTGGACAAAGCAATTGTTACTAGGACAAGTAGACACAAGCCTGCTTATGCACTTTGGAACTTTTTCAGTGTGCCAAATTGCTGAATATTGCTCTGGGACAAAATATTTACTGGAGCCAAATACTGCAGAGAAGCAGATCTCTAGAAAGTGCTTGAACTGATAAATATGTGCATTATTCGAGCACAACAATATTTTTAAACTGTAATACGTTGCTGTTTAGGTGGCCGCTGCATAAACTCCTAATGTTATAATCATTTGTGGTGGCTTTGACATTTGCAAGTTTCAACAATGAAGTGGTTGTGTGCAGTCATAACTTGAGTGGTCTCGAACAGATAATTGGGAGCTGATCTTTCTTTTCCTGGTATGCATGCTACAACACTCATTTTGTCTTGCGCATTTGCGTATTGCATACTTGATACAGAAAATTGGAAGTTTTAAAGACTTTCTTCTGGGATCTGGCATTTGCCTATGAATGGTGTAGCATGGGATGCTTTCCTAGTAACACGCTTGAAGCATTGAACTCCTCTTATATTATTGTTCATTATAATAATAGAAGGGATGGGTAGAAGTGTTATTATTTTGATTTAGGTGTATAAGTGTCCTCCCCTTGCATTATACAAGTTAAACCTTTCTTCTCGTGTATTATTTCTTCCTCTTTTCTAATGCTTCAGGGTAATTTGGGAGGAAGAAAATGTGTTTGCTTCTTTGTGATCGCATATGATGTTGTACCTATGAAATTTTATACATGCTTATTTATGAAATCACTTTTTTTTAATAAACGGTTTTCCCTGTGCTCGGCTACTAGTTTCACCTTTACCTGAAAGATTTTACTGAAATGTTTAGAGTAAATGCTTCTTGAAGTCAACTCACACTTTCACATGCATTATCCCGATTATGGCTTGAAAATGCACATTTTGTAATGTGCTCTTCATTTCGCAATTCATGGGTCAGGGATTAACCTTTTTTAGTCAAGATTATATCAAAGGGATCTCTTGAGTTCTAGGACTGTAAAATCACAGAGTGTAGGTTGAGTCAAACTCTGTCAGGTTACATTGATTAAGTAAATTGATCATCACTCGACTCATCCAAATTTCGCTTGGATCAAGTTGACCCTGGTCAAGTTGCATCAAGTTATAGGTCATAGCGCAACCCACCCAATTTGACTCTAATCTCCCGTTATTACAAGCACTAAAACAGTAATTGCCAACTTAAAGTCTCCTACATTAGTACTATTATTACAAGTGAAACACAAATTCTATATAAATCAACAGAGAGGGACAACAATAGTATGTTTCTCCACTGCATGTTCATTTCTCATAAAAGGTCAATTTTACCTTACAAAATTCATTTCAGCGTGCAAGAATTCTACAATAATGATGTTTGAGAAAGGATCTTAAGTATTACTAGGCACCATCTTGCTGCCACATTGCAGAAATACTTGATTTACTTCAAAAATTGCATTCATACTACTTTTCTTAATCTCAGAGTTAAAGCAGGTAATCTCTTTTGAAGTCTAGTTGAGTAACTTAGATAGCTTATAGTTATGTCCACAACACCTATGGAAAGAAATTGTTTTCAGCAGCTACGTGTTGCTAAATAACTGCTATTAGTTTTATTCTTTCGCCAGGCTTGTTTATTGGACCTGGATAACATGGATATATTTCTAAGAACAACTTTACAAGAGAATTTAAAGTTGGGTAAGGATCAACAACAACAACATACCCAGCCACAAAGTGGAGTCTGGGGAGGGTAAAGTGCACGCAGTCCACACCACTGCCTCAGATGAAGTAGAGTGTTGTTTCCGCTAGACCCCTGGCTCAGGACAGTTGGGTAAGGATATAAGAACAGAGTTTTGGAGTACTTCCAGCTTTACTGTGACATTAGCTTATTACCTACTCAGTAAGTCTTTCTTCACATGGCAGATGTAAACCAAGTTATCTTACTAGCTTAATCTTCTTTTCTCACCTCCAATAGGGTAACCGTCTGGACAGAAGCTGACTTTGACCAGTGAAGAAAGGAAATCTATTCAATCAAACAACAGATTTGAGGTCAATCCCCTGGAGAAAGTGGATCTAATATTCTGACAAGGTTGCTTCAGAGAAACTGCACATCAGGCTTTTCACTTGAGCATGGTAGAACTAGTCTAGTGTGATCATGGGCGAAGAGACTGGTTCTTAATTAAGATATGATGTAAGTTAAGTATGTGAAAGAGCCATTCTATGTGGATTGGACTCCAGTTGCTGCCATTGAGCCAGCTAACACGACTACCCAAGACAGATGGGTGAAAATATGATACTGGATTGGGTTGAGCTGACTACAGGAGGACCACATACAAGCTCATCGTAGTCCTGCAGGCTGCAAGAAGTAGAACAAGGCTGGCTGATCAGAGTAAGTCTAGTTCTAGGTCAATTCGGAAGGTAAACAATAGCAAATACAAGGGCATCCTGGAATTACAAATCTACTATAGGTGAAAGTGAAGATCTTAAAATTTTGTTTTGTTAATTTAAGCACTAGCCCGTTTATAATGAAACATTATACTTTGGATATTTCATAGTTTAGGACAGCCAAATTGGAAGACAAAGTTTGTTATCATACATATCTTTCTCATTTACGAGTTGTTAGCTATTACTGCAAAATTGATGAATAACAATTATCATTCAGAATTTCAACCTGAAAGACTCTCCTAACTGGCGTGACCCTACGAACTTTCCTGAGAGCATCCATCTCGAAATGCTAGAGGATCAGCCGATGATTGTAACGACATTTGATGTTCTCCGTCCCTACAGAGATGGCCATGCTGAACGTCTACCTAAATTTTATGATGAGATCAAGTTATTCACAGATGAAAAACCAAATACAGAAAAAATTGGCAAAATTGTGTACATTCTGTTGTGAGAAGAGGCTTGCAGCTGTCTATGACAAAATTTACCTTGTTCTTGTATGATGTGCTTCTGCCGATGAATTTGGGTGGGAGACCGTATAAAAGTGGCAACTCGACTTGCAGATCTCTTGGCATGGTTGCATGAAATCTGATGTTTACATGTATTGCCCTTCTACTGCTGGATCTGATAACCAAAAAGGAGTATGTGTTGATTTTATGTTTCAATAAATTTTGAAACAAATACATCGGTTAAAGATTTTTAAGAGTTATGTTTCAATTAGTTTTGAAACAAATGCATCACTTAAAGTTTTGAGTTACAAAGGAAATGAATTTGACAAATTCATTATTCATAAGTTTTGAGTTACAAAGGAAATGTATTTGACAAATTCATTATTCATTAAGTTTTACGTTATAGGTTCTTGAAAGAATGACATTTTTTGTTTTAAAACATACATGAACCTATTAACTATTACTTAATTAATATACTTCTCATGCATGAAACTTTCATCCTATAAATATTATTTTCTTTAGTTTGAAAAGTCAAGCTCTCAAAACTACTTTCCCCTTGAAAAACACTTGAGAGACATTGATCAAATGGTGAAATCACCAATTCAAGAATAGAAGAGCAACATTCTTGAATGCTACTTATTTTGTGGCTTAGTTGAATCCCGAAGATAGAGTTGTCACTTCACTTGTTCTTCCGTTTGCTCGTGGGAGAGACTCCAACTATCTTCGAGAAGCGTATTATCGTGCCTCTAAGCCAAGCAAGTTTTATTTTGAATTTCTTGTACAATTATCATTATTGTTCTAACAATTTGAAGATAGTTGTCTCTATGGCTTCTACATCAATATCAAATAGTATTCTATTTTTGCCTAATCCTAATTTTGAAATATTTGATGGCAAAGACTTTCCTAGATGGCTTGGAAAGATAGAATTCTTTTTAAGACGATTAAAGTTAGCATATGTTCTTGAAGAACCTTGTCCTAATGCTCCTGGTTCTGAGGTAGCATCTGACGAGGCTACTTTGATTAAAGAACAAATTGCCAAATGGCAATGTGATGATTATTTGTGCAAGAATAATATTCTTGAAGGAATGTCCAACAAATATAATGATCAATATTATGTTAAATGGAAATATGCTAAAGAGATATGGGACACTCATCAAGCTATTTATTTAGCAGAAGAGGCGAGTTCTAAGAAATTTCTCGTTTCAAATCATATGGAGTTCAAAATGGTTGATGACAAGTCAATCACTGAACAAGTACAAGAATTCCAACTTACATCTAATAAAATTGTTATATCTGAAATTGCTTTTGATGAAAATTTTCATGTTGGTGCTATTGTATCAAAACTTCCTCCATCTTGAAAAAAGTACCGAAGCAAATTCTTATACAAAAAGAAAGATTTGACTCTTGAATAATTGTTGCAACACTTGCAAATTGAACAAGAGACATGATGGCGCGATAATAATAGTTTGAAGGAACCTGTCATGAAAGCTCATATGGTTGAAGAAAAATCAAACAAGAAGGAACCAGAAAATAAGAATTTTTCAAAGGCAAAGAAGACTACAAATTTCAAGCGTAATGGTGACAATTTTAAATCTGATAAATGCTATCATTGTCACAAAGTTGGTCACTATGCGCGTGATTGTAGAATTCTCAAAACCGAAAAGAAGAAAGAAAAAAATAAATAAAAATAAAAAAGTTGATCTTGTGGCAATGGTCATAGAAACATTTGTAGCGAAAGATCAAGTGGAATGGTGGATAGATATCGGCGCAACTCGTCACATATCAGGTAACCGAAATTCTTTCAAGACTTATGAATTAGTGGGGGACGGTAAAATTGTATATATGGGAAACTCCTCCTCTACTAAAGTTGTGGGAAAAGGAACTGTGGAATTGAAGCTTACTTCCGAAAAGATAGTTACATTAATGAACATATTGCATGTTCCTGATATTCGAAAGAACTTGGTGTCAGGTACGCTTCTTTCGAAGCATGGTTTTAAAATGGTTTTTGAGGCAGATAAGTTTATTTTATCTAAAAATGACATGTTTGTTGGAAAAGGTTATGTTGCAAATGGAATGTTTAAACTCAATATTGAAAATAAAAATATTTCTGCTTATCTTGTGGAGTCTCTGGACTTATGGCATGAACGTATGGGACATGTGAATTTTAGATCCATTCAACTTATGGTGAATAGTGAATTAATCAAAGATTGTGGAAAGAATCATACTACTAAGTGTCTTACTTGTAGTAAATGCAAGATTACGAAGAAGCCCTTTAAGACAGTTGAAAGGACTTCCACACTTTTGTAATTAATTCACACTGATATTTGTGAGATGAATTATTGGTCACGTCATGGAAAGAGGTATTTTATTGCTTTTATTGATGACTACTCAAGATATACTTATGTCTTTTCATTGAAAATAAAAGATGAAACATTTGAGACTTTCAAAACATATAAAGCAGAAGTTGAAAATAAATTGAGTGTGAAAATTAAGTCAATTAGGTCTGACAAAGGTGGAGAGTACTTAAAAGTCAAATTTTATTGATTTTTGTGAGAGAGTAGGCATTAAAAAATAATTGACCATGTCCTATACAGCACAACAAAATGGTGTAGCAGAAAGAAAAAATAAGACTTTCATAGAAATGGTTAATTCTATGCTTTATGGATCTGGTATATCTGAAAATTTGTGGACTGAAGCCTTGCTTTCAGCATATCATATTTTGAATAGAATTACTTCCAGAAATCATGATGCATCTCCATATGAACTTTGAAATAATCGAAAACCAAACATAAATTATTTTAAAGTATGGGGTTGCTTGGCTTATGTTCGATTATCAAATCAACATTTAACCAAGATTGACTATAGAGAAGTAGATTGTGTGTTTATTTATTCATAAACCAGTAAGGCTTATAGGTTTTTAAACCTTGAGACCCCAAGTCCTCACACAATTATTGAATCTTTACATGCTAACTTTTTTGAGCATATATATCCAAGAAAAAAGATTCTTTTGAACAAGATTCAAGTTCTTCTATTTCTCCTCTTAAAAGGAAAATAGTTGAGCCATTGGAAGAAAGTCAACCAAGACGTAATTCAAGATCAGCCAAATCAAAAGACTTTGGACCTGATTTTCAAGACTATTTGGTTGAAAAGGATCCTGAAAGTTATGTTGAAGCTATGTCTTCACATGATGCTCCATTTTGGCGTGAAGCCATTAATGATGAAATGCGTTCTATATTATCTAATAATACATGGATATTGTCAGATCTTCCTTCTGGATGTAAACTAATTGGTTTCCGATGGATTTTTAGGAAAAAAATAAAATCCGATGGTACTTTAGATAAGTACAAAGCCCATTGGTAGCTAAAGACTTTACTCAATTGAAAGATATTAATTATTTTGATACTTTTGCACCTATATCTCGGATGACCTCTATTCGTCTCTTGATTTCTCTAGCAGCAATTCATGGTCTTGTGATTCATCAGATGGATGTGAAAACTGCATTCCTGAATTGAGATCTAGACGAAGAAGTCTACATGAAACAACCAGAAGAATTTGTCAATCCTAATCAAGAACGTAAAGTTTGTATACTTATTAAATCTCTTTATGGATTAAAATAAGCTCCAAAACAATGGCACGATAAATTTAGAAAAGTTATAATTTATAATAGCTACTTAATCAATGGTGGAGATATCTGCATATTTAGTAAATTTCAAGAAAATTCTGGTGTTATAATATGTCTTTATGTAGATGACATGTTGATCTTTGGAACTGATATCGAAAGACTCAAAGAAACAAAATATTTTCTTGCTTCTCAGTTTGAAATGAAAGATCTTGGAGAAGCTGATGTAATTTTAGGTATCAAAATTATAAGATCGGCAAGTGGTTTAACTCTTACTCAATCAAGTTATTTTGAGAAGGTTCTAAAGAGGTTTGGTCATTTTGACGACAAGACTGCTCCTGCACCATTTGGTCCCAGCATCAAACTAGTGCGAAACTCTGGTGATATTCTTGATCAATTGACATATTCTCAGATTGTTGGGAGTCTTATGTATGCCATGCATTGTACCAGGCCAGACATTGGTTATGCAGTAGGAATTTTGAGCAAGTTTACTGGTAGCCCTGGAGTTGAGCATTGGAATGCCTTAATTCGTGTTTTAAGGTATCTGAAGGGTACAATTAATATTGGTCTGCATTATGCTACCTTTCCAGCAATTTTTGGAGGCTATGGTGATACTACTTGAAATTCTGATCCGAATGACTCTAAATCTATTACTTCTTGGATTTTCACTTTGGCTGGAGCAGCAATATCTTGGAGATCAAAGAAGCATACATGTATTACTCACTCAACCATGGAGTCAGAATTTATCGCTATGTCTTCTGCTGGAGAAGAAGCTGATTGGTTGTGGAGTATGTTGATAGATATTCCATTATGGGGTAAGCCAATACCACCTTTGACAATATATTGTAATAATAAAGTTGCTATATTTAGGGCTTCAAGTGATTGTTATAATGGCAAGTCAAGACAAGTTCGTCTTAAGCACAATCACGTGAGAATATTATTGGAGGATGGCATAGTATCACTTCAATATGTGAAGTCCAAACTCAATTTAGCAGATCCTTTGTCTCAAGGGTTAGGCAAGGAATTGGTGGTACAAACTTATAATGGGATGGGAATAAAGCCTGTTGTAGATTGATTGTACTTTATGGTAACCCTACCTAATGATGTAGTCTTAGGTTCAAAGGAAAAAATAAGTAAAGTTACAATTGTGAAGCACATCAATAGAAAAAAAATTTTGTTCAAGAGAGTGAGTAGATGTGCATAAGTTGAGATTTATTCTCTTGATAAATATATAAGACCGATATCAGTTGGAGTAAATAATAACACTCTTGATAGATTTGACAATATTCCTAAAAAAGAAAAGAATGAGATTATATTCTCTTATTAAGTCTATACACCGATTTCGGTTGGAGTGTGTAGGAACACTCTTGATGGATTTACTGATACTTTGTTGTAAAGGAGGATGAGATTAGTTTCTCTTAATGAAATTCATAGACTACTTAGTCAGAGTATGAAAAGTTACTCTTGATGAATTCGCTGCACTAAGTGCGTTGTGGAGGCCGCTTCAATAAGATTTTTACAGGAAAATCTTAAAGCACTTAGCTAAAATGATTCAGGACACATGGTTGTAAGGTGTCAAAGGATTTTGATTTTCACCGGAACATAGCAATATGCGTGGAGTATTTTTATACTTCATTCAATGAACCACTTAGTTCAAGATTTGTTCACTAAGTAGTCAATGATTTAGAAAGTCTTCACTAGCTAATGGTTCAAGTCCAAAAGACACCATTATTGATGCATGTTGCTAGATTGATGTCTGAAATGAATTTTTATTTTTTTTAAAGATAAAATTTCTTGAAACAAGTGGGGGATTGTTGATTTTATGTTTCAATAAATTTTGAAACAAATACATCGATTAAAGATTTTTAAGAGTTATGTTTCAATTAGTTTTGAAACAAATGCATCACTTAAAGTTTTGAGTTACAAAGGAAATGAATTTGACAAATTCATTATTTATAAGTTTTGAGTTACAAAGGAAATATATTTGACAAATTCATTATTTATTAAGTTTTACGTTATAGGTTCTTGAAAGAATGACATTTTTTGTTTTAAAACATACATGTACCTATTAACTATTACTTAATTAATATACTTCTCATGCATGAAACTTTCATCCTATAAATATTGTTTTCTTTGGTTTGAAAAGACAAGCTCTCAAAACTACTTTCCCCTTGAAAAACACTTGGGAGACATTGATCAAATGGTGAAATCACCAATTCAAAAATAGAAGAGCAACATTCTTGAATGCTACTTGTTTTTGGCTTAGTTGAATCCCGAAGATAGAGTTGTCATTTGTTCTTCCATTTGCTCGTGGGAGAGACTCCAACTATCTTCAAGAAGCGTATTATCGTGTCTCTAAGCCAAGCAAGTTTTATTTTGAATTTCTTGTACAATTATCATTATTGTTCTAACAGTATGAAGACAAAATTGTGGATGTGGTTGAACGGGAAAAACAATTGGTTGATGAAAGCTTCAAAGAAAATGATACAACTGCATCTGAGATCACACAACTGATAGCTAAGTGCATAATTTGCAAGGCAAATAAAAGACCAACAATGAAGAAGGTTTATGATACTTTAAAAGCAATGAGAGTGAAGGGGAGAAACGCGCAAGAGCTGAAAATGAGGCAGAAATAGGATAAGTTTCTCTCTTGATTTTAACTGCTTTTATTTAAAACTAGGTAAATTACCTGCACGAATATTTTAAAATTCTGTTTGTGGTAATGAGTAAAAGTTGTATTTTATGAAGGGCCAAAGTATAATAATTCTTATCGTCGATGTATTTGTATGGACCGTTGTTTTGGATTAATTGTTATTAATGCCTTTGCAACCTACCCAGAAAATTACATTGATAGTTCCAAATGTGGATGACTTTAGATTTTTGACCCAATAAGAAAAGTATTTGAAAATTAGTCTTTGTACCTTTTTAAATATTGTACAAGTAAAATTTTGTCCCTCTGCGCCTCAAATATATTTTTAAACTTTCCATATTCATTTGTCTCTTAAATAGTATTTTTTATTATTTTCACTTTTTTATTTTTTTCTTTAATTTTATTTTCATGTTTTAATTTATTTGTCTTAACCTTTATTTTTTTTTTATCAAGCATTATCTATTTTTTTTAATTCATTTATCTTTAACTTTTATTTTTGGTTTTTATTATTTCTCTTTTTTTTTTCCTGATTTTCTCAAATACCCCCTCTACACATCAAATATTTTTAAACTTTCCATACTCATTTGTCTCTCATGTTCTATTTTTTATTAATTGCACTTTTTATTTTTTCCTTTAATTTTATTTTCATGTTTTAATTTATTTGTCTCAACCTTTTTTTTTTCTTTTCCTTTTTTCTCAAGCATTATCTATTTCTTCCCTTTTTAGTATAGTACAAGTACAATTTTGTTCTCTCACCTCAAATATTTTTTAACTTTTCATATTCATTTGTTTCTCAAATTATTTTTATTTTTATTATTTTCACTTTTTTTTATTTTTTTCTTTAATTTTATTTTCATTTTTTAATTCATTTGTCTCAATCTTTGTTTTTTTCTCTTTTTTCTCAAACATTATCTATTTCTTCATTTTTTAAAATTCATTTGTCTCAACCTTTATTTTTATTTTATTTTTGGTTTTTATCATTTCTCCTTTTTTCCCCTCATTTTTCTCAAACTTTATTTTTATTTTTCCTCTCATTTTTATTTTTCTCAATTTTTTTAATTCTTCGCTTTTTTCTTAATCTTTATTTTTTTCTTGCTTTTTTTTTCTCAATTTTTTTTTATTTCTCGATTTTTTTTAATCACTTTCTTCTATTTGCTCAACTTCTATTTTATTTTGCTAATAAATAAAAAATTGAATAATCCGCAAAGGGGTCTTTTTTTTTTTTGACATCAAAGCAAATTTAAGGGCATGAAAACAAAATGTGGTAGAGCCAACTCTTGCCCGTGGGGCATAATTTGTTGTTCGAAAGGCTTTGAGCTAAATCTTGCTTCTAAGGCAATAGTTGTAGAACATATCATAAATGAAAAAATAACGTGGTAAAGTCAACTCTTGCCCATGGGGCATTATTTGTAGTTTGAAAGTCCTTGAGCCAAGTTTTGCCTCTAAGACAATAGTTGTAGAATATATCATAAATAAAACATAACGTGGTAGAGTCAACACTTGTACGTGAGGCATAATTTGTTGTTTGAAAGTCTTTGAGCTAAGTCTTGCCTCTAAGGCAATAGTTGTAGAACATCTCATAAATGAAAACATAACGTGGTAGAGTCAACTTGCCGTGGGGCATGATTTTTGTTTGAAAGTTCTTAAGCTAAGTTTTGCCTCTGAGACAATAGTTGTAGAACATCTCATAAATAAAACATAACGTGGTAGAGTTAACTCTTGCCCGTGGGGCATAATTTGTAGTTTGAAAGTCCTTGAGCTAAGTCTTGCCTCTAAGGCAATAGTTGTAGAACATTTCATAAATGAAAACATAACGTGGTAGGTCAACTCTTGCCCATGGGGCATAATTTGTAGTTTGAAAGCCCTTGAGCTAAGTCTTGCCTCTAAGACATAGTTGTAGAACATTTCATAAATGAAAACATAGTGTGGTAGAGTCAGCTCTTGCTTGTGGGGCATACTTTGTTGTTTGAAAGTCCTTGAGCTAAGTCTTATCTCTAAGGCAATAGTTATAGAACATATCATAAATGAAAACATAACATGGTAGAGTCAACTCTTGCCGTGGGGCATAATTTGTTGTTTGAAAGTTCTAGAGCTAAGTCTTGCCTCTAAGACAATAGTTGTAGAACATCTCATAAATGCAAACATAACATAGTAGAGTGACCTCTTGCTCGTGGGGCATAATTTGTAGTTTGAAAGTCCTTGAGCTAAGTCTTGCATCTAAGACAATAGTTGTAGAACATCTCATAAATGAAAACATAACGTGGTAGAGTCCACTCTTGCCCGTAGGGTATAATTTGTTGTTTGAAAAGTCCCTGAGCTAAGTCTTGCCTCTAAGGTAAGAGCTATAACACATCTCATAAATCAAAATATAGTGTGGTAGTGTCAACTCTTGCCCATGAAACATAACTTGTTATTTGAAAGTCATAAGTCTTGCCTCTACAATGTAGTAGTGTGGACTCTTACCCATAAAACGTAGTTGGTTGTTCGAAAGTTATAAGTCTTGCCTTTATAATGTGATAGTGTCAAATCTTACTCATGAGATGTAACTTGAATGGAAGAAATCGAAGAAAAGAACAAAAAAAATTGCGGAAAAAGAAGAAAATGAAGAAAATATTTTTAAAAAAATGTAGAAGTTGAGAGAGAATAGAAAAAAAATAAAGGTTGATAAAAATTTCAAAAAAAGATTAAATAAAAATAAAGGTCAAAAAAAAATAAAAAGAAAAAAAATTAAAATAAAAGTCAAAGAAAAATATATCTTTTTTCTTTTTATAAAAGTAAATGTTGAGAGGTGTAAAGAAAAAAAGTAAGGATTGAGAAAAACTAAAAAGAACAAAAAAAGAGGAAAGAAAAAGTAAAAAATAAAAAAAATGTAAAATAAAAAAGAAAAAAGAAGAAGTTGAGAGGAAAAAGGGAATAAAGTAAAGGTTGAGAAAAATTAAAAATAAAAAGAGAAAATAAAAAATAAAAATCAAAGTAAAATTAAAAAGAAAAAAAAATAAAAGTTGAAAGATATAAACATGAAGTTGTTATCCATTATAAGGACCATTCATGTAATTTATTCTATTGATCAGGGGCAATTTCATCCAAAAAGTACTAGTTTATAGGTAAAGACTATTTTAAGAAAACTTTTTTATTTGAGTCTAAAATTTGAAAACCACCCCAATTTGGGTTTATTTTTAAAATTCACCCAACAGGACTCTTGAAGTGCAACTGTTTCTTGAGTCATTTTTTTGTTTGGGAAAAAGGACATTATATAACACTTATTAAAATAAATAACCTAAGTTTGATATTTTTCTAAAAAGTGACCAGTCGGGTATACTATTTACTAATTTGGGTCATTTTGACCCATGTAGTTCAGATACAATCTATATACAATACTGATATAGTTCATATACAATACTGATACAGTTTTTAACTTGGACCGTTCGATACTTTTAAAAATATTTCCATTTTTTTTTGAGCTATAATTTTTTAACTAAAAAAATATTCTATTTTTTTATTGTTTAAAAATAATAATTAAATATAATTATATAAAGACGGTATAATTATTATATAGAATATGTATTTATATAAGATATATGTATAGAAATTGTATAGTTCTATCAAATATGTATATGTATAAAATATATTAAAAAATATATAGAAAGTGCATAAAAATTATATATTTTTGTATAAAATGTGTAAAAAAAGAAGTCCAATTATTATATAAATTGTGTAACGAAACTCTATAATTTTCGTATAGAATATTTATATGTATACAAACTGTATAGAGGTGTGTAGAAACGGTATAGAACAAGCCAACAAATTGAAATTATTAGAAAATGAAATTTAAATTTCATGACTATTTTTGTAAAAATAATTTAATTTGAAGTACCGTTTCTATGTTTTTTTTTTTCTTTTTTTTAATGTGTGAAGCAAGCGACTTTAGTGTTGATGTTCTTTAAAATTTTTATAAGACAACTTTGCTGACTTTTCAAATATACTCTTCACAATAACAATAAAAGTGACACCAAACAATGAAACGACATCTACTTTGATAAACTTGCATTATCATCTAATCATAAGATCTTTGACAACGGTTAGATTCATGCCGCTATTCCTCATGGCTTGGTCAGTGCTACCTCCTTCATGTTTAAACAAATGGACGTTTGGGAATTTCTGTATAGAAAGAGGATAATTAATTTGATTAGTTTGACACATAAAGAATTTAAGCAATTAGTCCAAACAGGTCCTCAACTCTGGTTTTGTATATTATGATGAACTAAAGTAGAATGAGATTTTAAAAGTAATGTGAGCATCTGAAGGATATTGCATAAGCATATGTCGTCATGAAATAGAACAATACCTTTCAAAGAATATAACTAGACACAGTTCATCCACATCATGGATCTGTTGTTTCGGGTACACAATTTATATGTTTATACACTAAACTTCAACACAAGTTCAAGACTTTTTCACGAATATTTATGAAGTTTTCAACTGCATCATCAACTGTATGCCTATTTATCAACACAATACAATTAAACCTAACCTTTACACAAGAAATTCTTCAAAGTTAATCGACATTCATCTACGACCTGTAAACTATAAAAATAATAATAATAGTAATCTCAAACAGAGGCGGAGCCAGAATTTCAAGTAAGGGGGTCAATATTTAAAGAAAACTAAGTCGAAGGGGGTTCAACACCTACTATAATTACATAAAAAATAATTTTAATCATGTATAAATAATATATTTTTCGGTCGAAGGGGGTTCGTACGAACCTCCTAAAGAGGGCTGGCTCCGCCTTTGATCACAAAACTTTGATTTTGATCCAACTAATTCTTTGTTTGAGGGAAAATTTTGAACCTAAAGAATGATTTTGAATGAAAACAAAGAAGATATATATACACACACATGTTGAATTCTATTATGCTGACAAAAAACGGTGAAGAAGTAGAGGATTAGAAAATCAAACATCCACCAATTTAGACATGCAATCGAATCAAGTTAGATGAGCATCAATCATATTCCCTCAATAGGCAAACCGATTTGCTCGGTAGTTTAACTACATCTCAATATTTATAGAAGTATTTAGGAGTATTTTTCTAATTGAATAGTAGAAAGAAAAATATTAATTAATTCTTCTACCATATATTTAAAATCTCATATATTTTAGGAAGTCTAGTAGAAAGTAAAATATTAATCAATTCAGGTCATTTTAATAATATATATATCTACGGTTATTCCACAAGTCAGGCTTAAAAAGGATAGTCTGTACTTAAAATTTTATTTACAAAGTATTCGATCCTCATAAGAGAATTGAAGAAAAAGTCATAGAAGGTTTATAATTCGAATATTTAAATCATGTGACTTATCCGTGAATTATGTTAAGATATAATCAAAAACAGATTATTATCATTACATCTATTTTATTAACATTTAGTTATTAAGTAGTACTTAAGAAAGATCCAATTAGATAAAGTTGGCCATAAAATTATTCGACTTTGACCTCTGTGTGTTATTATTTGGATTTGGATTGTGACATATCTACTAGCCCCTCTGTTGCGGGGTCGTTTGATTGGGAAATAGTTATCCCAGGATAACTAATTTTGAGATTAGTTATTTCGGGATTATCCAAGATAACTTATCCCACCATGTATATGGGATAAGTTATCTCATCACTATATTGTAAATGATGGGATAAGTTATCCTGATATTGATTAATCCCTCCAACCAAACATGGGATAAAATGATATTTCATTTTATACCGAAATTACTTATCCCTTATAATTCATTCTAACTTGAAAAATTAGCTCCAAAATAATTACCGTTTTAAAAATTCAAGACTAATATTAATAATTACTTTTTAACTTCACTCTTGACATTAAAGAAGTATGCCCAATATTTAAGATGGACGAAGTAGTATTTATTATCTCCTCCTCGTGAGAACATAAATACTTCACAAATTCATACCATTACTACTGTGGATCATTGAAACCTTTTTTTTTTCTTTAAAAAAAACATCATACCGCAACTTAATTTAATATAACTACTTAAAATTTCAAATCTTTTAAATAATTACATAAATATTTTTATTTTAATTAAGAGTTCGAATAAATCACTGAAGAATGTTATGTATTCATGTGAAATATGATGTATTCATGTAAATTAAGTGACGTATTCAAAAGAATGTGATGTATTCGTTTGGATTAAATCAGAAATTTTTAGTAATTTTTAAAATAAAATTGGAATAAAAAGTAATTAGCTTAAAAAAATGGAATTTATGTAAAAAATTTTTTGGATAACTTACATAAATCCCTGAATCTTTAAGTGATATTACATAAAATTTCGATTATTTTGTTAAATACATTTTATCTCGATTTTTTGAAATGGTGATATGTATGTTATATGGTGGTACATATGAAAAAGTGATACATTTGAAATTAACAAGATATTTATTTAAGAAAATAATAGATTCTCTTTTATTCATTGTATTTTTTTATTCAAGGAAAGATATCTAATTTTTCTCCCTTTTTAGATTTAATTTAGGTGTTTTAATTATGTTTCTCTTTTTTCGTCTTTAATTATGAAAGATATGTTTTTTTTTCTCTTCTTTTGTCTTTAATTTCTTCTTTAATTTTAGTCTGCTTTTTTAGATTTAATTTTAATTATATTTCAATTCTACTTTTAGTCTTTTTTAAAAAAATATTATTACTTTTGTTTCCTACACTGACTACACCATTACCTTTCATTAATAGCATATGAATCACCCAATAATTGAAATAAATAATTGTATCATGAATCACCATAATACCATATATATCGCCCATTAATATCATATGAATCACCCAATAATTGAAATATATAATTGCATCTACCATATGAATCACCATAATACCATATACATTGATCACCCAATAATTGAAATAAATAATTGTATCTACCATATGAATCACCATAATACCATATATATCACCCATTAATATCATATGAATCACCCAATAATTGAAATAAATAGTTGCATCTACCATATGAATCACCATAATACCATATATATGAATCACCCAATAATTAAAATAAATAATTGTATCTACCATATGAATCACCATAATACCAATAATTGTATCTACCATATGAATCACCATAATACAATATGTATCCTCCATTAATATCATATGTATCACCTATTAAAATCATACAAAATGTATATATCGTATGAATCACCATAATATCCATATAATGATATCATATTTATCATTCATATGAATCACCATTAAAAAACTAAACATGTATGAATAACTAAATAAATTTATATATGTATCAATAATTTTTTTTTTTTTAAATGAGAGACATTTTATGAGAGAAAAAAAATTGCATGTATTAATGGAGGAGAAAAAATCAGGAAGGAAGATGATTTAAGCATTAATGGAAGAGAAAAAATCAGGTAGGAAGATGATTTAATTGTTGATAATTAGGGAGATATTTTAGGGAAGGAAATCTTGAATGAGTTAATGGTGAAGTAAAAATAGGATGTGGGGTTTTCTTGATATGTATCAAGAGTAAAGTTGAAAAATAAAATTTTATATAATTTTTAAAAAGTAAGAAATATTAGGTAATATAGTCAGAATTTATGTAATTTATCCAAAAAAATAAAATAAAATTTTGAGCTATTGGAAACTATGTTTACAAGTAAAAATGGCCTAATTTATCCAAAAAAATAAATAAATTGTGAGCTATTGGAAACTATGTTTACAAGTAAAAATGGTCCAATTCATTATTATTAATCAATGAGGACACCCAACAACCCAAATGTCCAAAATGACAAATCATATTTGGGGCCGTTCGGACATGATTTTTTTACTTCTTTTTATTTTTTCCTCAAAATAATGTTTAGATATACACTAAAATAATTTTGGTTATTTTTTAAAGCCGAAACTTCATTTAGACAAGAAAATAATGTGCGAAGGTGAGCTTCAAAGGTATCTGATGGGAGATATTTGGCATGGCAGTAATATGAGGACAATTGTGGTGCTGATCTTGAGGTAGAAATGACAGCACCAATAATATTTGTGATGACTAGAGGTGGAAGAAGGGATCGGTGAAATTAAAATTTTGATATGTACTTACCATAATATGATACTTATAAAGGTTATGAAATCATAGTATTATGTATTGTAAAAGTATTTAAGCACATAGCTAGATTACATATGGTACTAAGAATCCTATAATAGGACAAATAATTATAAACATTCCTAGTATACAGACCGAAAAATATATGCATATTGCTTAAAATGTATGCCTCATTACGATGATTCCTAACTCCATTTGCATTTTGCTGCCAATTATATAAATCAATTTCTATTCCCATTTTGCATATTTCCATCAATCATTACCTTATCATTATGATGTTGCTTAATCTTTTGTTCTCTTTTCTTTTCTATTGTTGTCTTTTAGTTAATTTTTTCTCAAATCTTTTCATCTTCGTTTTTAAAATTCTACACATCAAAATTCAATAGCATTAAACATAAAGTAATATAATTTTACTCAAAAAACGTTTGAAACTACTAAAATGTAAAATATATTGTATAATTTAATCTCACATCAATATTGATTCCAGAAATGAAAATTAGGATTATAAAAAAGAGAAGATGAGGTACATGGATCATATAGTAATAGACAAGTTCATCCCAAATGAAACTTACATTATTAATTATAAAATACTCCTGTACTACTAATAATATGATTCTCAGATTTGAATTAAAATATGTGAACAATATTAGTGCATGGATGCCTTGTACGCTATTTAATTTTTGTAATTACCATTTACGTTGAAGTGCTGGCGGCTCTTTTCTAGCTCCAACCATCAGCAGTTGACGCATGTTCATTTCCCATTTTCCCCCCTCCTCGTATATAAAACTGCATTCACGCGTCACATAAATTGAGACAGAAACAGTTCATATGTATTTCCCTAGGACCATTGATATAGACCTGCAGGAGCTCAACATCTGTTCAATCAGTCTAGCTATTGAAACGTGGAAGGTGCATCATCGTTAAAGGACCAGGTCTCTGAGGCGAGGAGTCAAGCAATAAAACAGTGAACATATAAGAATTGCAGAAAATAAAAGAACACAAAGATTTACGTAAAAACCTCCTTACTTAAAGAAGGAAAAACCACGGCTTGCCCTTACAAGCTCTCAAACTTCACTATAATCAAAACTCATTGATTACAGACTCCAATAATGAACTTAAGTCCAAGTTCTTCAGGTTGTAATAACTCTACTACAACCATCTCTTGACAACGAACTCTGTCACTTACACTCTTGATATCGATTAACTCTAATTGACACAGTTTAGGTAACCCCACCTAAGATTAACTCTACAACAATAAAGAAGCTTTACTCTTACTAGTATTAGTACCTGCGCGGCGCGCGGATGAAATGTTTGATATCGAATACCTCTTTCTTGTCGTAAAATCATATTACCTTAAATATTTAGCAACAACCTTATATATATAACAAAAATCAATTATCATATTATATCTCAATTATAAAAAAAAAAAAAAAACCACCCCACCCTCACCTCCATCTCTCCCCCCTTCCTTTTCATCCTCCCCCCATCTCTAATCAAATCAATACGAAAAATAATTATATAGTTGTAAAAATAATTTTTATGTTTATGATTTTTTAAGAATATTGTTCACAATTTAAAAATATAGATTCTTAATTATCCTCTTCTCTGATAAATCATATTACCTTAGACATTCAACAACAGCTACCATATTATATCTCAATCATTAAAAAAAAAAAACTACCCCTTACCCCCAACCCTCACCTCCATCTCCACCTCTCACCCCCCTCCCCTTCATTCCTTCCCCAATCTCTAATAAAATCTATACGAAAAAATATTCATATAATTATAAAAATAATTTTTATGTTTTATTCTTTTTTAAGAATATTGTTTACAATTTAAAAATATAGATTCTTAATTACTCCCTTCCCTCTCTTCCCTCCCCCTTTCCCTTCTCTAATCAAATCTTATACTATGAGTAAAAATAATATGTAATTGCAAAAAACTTTTATGTTTCATGTTTTGCTTTATTATATTGTTTATTCATTCCTCTCCACCCCCACCCCCCAATCTCTTCTATTTAAGATTTATAAATAATTTTTTAAATATATTTATTAATTTTTTAAATATTCATTTCACACTTTTGTGATGTTTTATTTAATTACCTTGGTAATTATTTTAAAATATTATATGCGTGATTTTATAGACAGTTTGTCCATGATAGAAATCTATATAATAAAAAATAATACAAATTATTACAAATAATGATAAAATAATCTAAAATCAAACTTTAAATAATATATAAATTATGTATAGATATATTAATGTAAGCATATTGCTAATCACGAACGTAGTATAAGCAATAAATGAATTTGATTGAATCATTTCAATATTAAAGAATATGTTGAAATGAATTTAAAGAATGAAATGAGAAGTATGATTGGAAATTTAGTTTATATAGAGAGAGTTAATTCAAATTTAACTTTATCTAGTATGGAGTTTGTTTTCAATTCAAAAGTTAAAAAAATCCTAACTTTCATTTGAAATTCAAAATTCAAAAATTTAAGACTAATTCAACAAACTAATTTTCAGCAAATTTATCTTTATCTAAAGACTACTACTTTAAATAATTTATATCTCTAAAAATAATATTTATCCTTTTATAGTTTCAATTTTAAAATATTTTAGAAAATTTAAAACTAAATATTTTTTTAGCAAACTTTATCTTAATCTTTAAACTAATTAAAATAAACTTTATATTTTGTATATGCAATTTAAAACTATGCAAAAATATAGAATACTCTCAAAAGAAGTCATACCTCAAAATATGTAGAATTGGTTTATTTTAAAATTTTAATTTTAATTTTTAAATTTAAATAAATAGTATAATAATTTTAAATAAATTTATAGTTAGTTACTTCCAGTTATTTTACTTTTAAATATGTAGATTCTCACGTATATACTACTAAATCATTATTATTACAATACACTATTATTTATTTATTGATTGTTATGATTATGAAATAGTTATAGTTTATTTAAGACTCTTCAATGCTAGAGTAAGATATATAAGAAAAATTTAAAAGTTGAAATTCTATTCCATTTTCAATTCTGTTTAAATTCAAATTTGAATCTATTACCAAATTGCTAAATGATTTTGCTTTATTCTTTCTTATCCGTATTATTTTTTCAAATACCATACATATTTATCCTATATAATCTAAAATTAAAATTGAGAGAAATTTTTGAAATCTATTCAAATATTTATAATAGTAAATAATAAAATATAAAAGAAGACTAATTTGTTAGTCTTCTTTATTCATTAATATTCTATTTTTTCCCTACGTTTTATTTAATTTTTTCCCTTTACTTTTTTCTTGCTTTCTTTATTTTTTCTTCATTATTAGTATTCTATTTTTCCTACGGTTTCATTATTTTTTCCCTTTACTTTCTTTTCTCTCTTTATTTCTTTTATTTGCTCATAATTTTTTTTTTTTATATATATATACTAATTTTACCTTTACGTTTTTTTTAATTAATTGATCATTATTTTGAAAAATCTTATATGCATGATCTAATAGCCTCTTTATCCATGACAGAAATTCTTTATAATATAAATTATTACAAATAATAGTAAAATAATCTAAAATCAAAATTTAAATAATATACAAATTGTGTATAGATCTATTAATGTAGGCACATCTGTTTATCATTTATGAAAAAAGATAAATGTAATATTAGTTGTAAATAATAAAAAATTAGTTAATAAATCAAATCAAGTATAAACAACATACCTTGGTAATTATTTTGAAAAATCTTATATGCATGATCTTTAGCCTCTTTGTCCATGATAGAAATTCTATATAGCAAAAAATAACACAAATTATTATAAATAATTATAAAATAAGCTAAAATCAAACTTTAAATAATATACAAACTGTGTATAAATCTATTAATGTGAGCATATTGCTAACCACGAATGTGGTATAAGCAATAACTGAATTTGATTGAATCATTTCAACATTAAAGAATAAGTTCAAAAAATTTAAAGAATGAAATGAGAATTTTGATTGAAAATTTAGTTTATATAGAAAGAGTTAATTCAAATTCAACTCTATCTAGTATAGAATTTGTTTTCAATTCTAAAGCTAATAGAATCCTAACATTCATTTGAAATTCAAAATTCAAAAATTTAAGACTAATTCAACAAACTAATTTTCAACAAACTTATCTTTATATAAAGACTACTACTTTAAATAATTTATATCTCTTAAAATAATTTTTGTCATTTTATAGTTTTAATTTAAAAATATAAAAAATATTTCAATATATATATGTATAAAAGAAGACTAATTTGTTAGTCTTCTTTATTTTTTAATATTCTGTTTGTTCCCCACGTTTTATTTATTTTTTCCTTTACTTTTTCTTTCTTTCTTTCTTTCTTTCTTTCTTTCTTTCTTTCTTTCTTTATTTATTTATTTATTATTTATTTTTTCTTCATTATTAGAGTTTGGAATTACTATTAATTATTATTATTATTATTATTATTATTATTATTATTTTAATAGTTTTTTTAATCTTTCCTTAATATATAAATAAATTATATTTAAATATATTTTATAATATTTAAATTTTATAAGAGATAAGTTTGAAATAGTTTATATCGATTAGAACTCTTTAATTATTAGTTTCTATTTTTAAGATAATAAAAATCTTTTTTGTAAAAGGATAATTTATTGAAATTCAAATACTTAATTTTTCAATTCAAAATTTTTATTACAATATTTTTAAATTTTTCTTGAAATATTTTTTAATATTGTCTTAAAAATTTTCACGTGACTATTTTAATAGCTTGACACGTTGCATCTTGTCTTGCTCATGTTTTGCTTTTATATATATAGAGATGTGTTGAGTAAATCAGATACAAAGCAAGACTCAAGAACCTTTAACTAAAAGCAGTAACAATTTAGAACATGAGCTTTTAGAGTTTTCATCACTACTAAGAATTTCTCTGATTTGGAAAAACTATTGAAGGAGAAACATCTCTTTGAATTTATAATAGTGTAGAAATAAGGGTTGAATTTTGATTGAACCAGGTGTCTAATCAGGTATGTTATGCACCTGTACGGTTTGTTGTACTAGCGGACGAAACTATGCAGAGATGTGACAACTGTACCAGGGCAAGGTATGCAAGGGACTTGGTTACTTCGCGCGATCCTAGAAGATTTGATTTAACTTATGAATTGCTCCCTTCGTTTCAAAAAGTATCATATGATGTTTCAGATCACAAAATTAAAGTATATGTTGATATATTTAACATAATTGTTATTTAAAATAACAAGAGGCAAAAGTCCTTTTTAATTTTTTGTACTCCATCTTGAGCCAAAATAAATTATTCTTTTTAAAACGTAGTGAGTATTATTTATAAGAAAAAAAAATCAAAAGTATGAATATACAATCTTAAAGATTATTTTTAGTTCATACATTCACAAAAAGAAAAAGAAAAAAGAGAGTATGGTTTCAATACATTTTATTATTAAAACTACTGATGTTTTATTCTACCAAAAAAAAAAACTACTGATGTTTTATTTTTACCAACTCCTCATCATTCGAGACTTAGATCTTAAGACAATAAAAAGAGAGTATTCTTAAAATTAGCAACATATTGTACGACGTAGTATTTTTATGGTGTAGTCTTCATTTTTCTGTTATTTAATTTTCATAGAAATAACATCATATCAATAGAAAAAGAATTATGAGCATGTATATGCATCGAATCATTTGTTTGACGTTAATAGTAGATGTTATTTTATTGTAATACATTTTGCATTTTTTAAATTGTTGTTTAAACATTTGTCTCCGAGTTTTATTCTGATAAATCATCTATTCATTAGTGTTAGCAGTTTTTCTCCCATTTAAGATGACATTTAATAAGAAAAATACATTTGAAAATAGACAATTTGCAACTGACAGAGAGTTTTTAATACTTAAAATTTAATGAACAAATAAATTCACAAATGGAAGAAGATATAAAAAGAACAAAAAAAAAAGGAAGAATAAATGCGACATAGAACAAAAAGAAAGGGACAAAACAATGCCAAAAAGTGGAGATACAAGAAAAATAGTTTTGCTATATTACCATTTAGTCATTTACCTCTAATAATCTAAGACGAAAAAAGTAAAAATCAAACAAATAAAGAAAAAAAGTACACAAAAAAAACGATATCAATTAAGATGTAATAAAAATAAAAAATATATATGGAGCAAATAACATAGAAAAACAAATTCAAATAAACAATAGATCGTCTACTTTTGCCTTTTTATAGTTTATACTATATAGATATAACTAATGACATAATTCGAGGAGCGTTTTCCTCAATTAAATTGGAGATTAATTTATAGAAAAAAACTATATAAGCTAAGTCTTTTAGCCTTCTCTCTTTCCTATTCAAGTGATGTTAATAATATTAGCAATATGTAATAAGGATATGCAAACAAAATAGTTGAATTCTCGATATAAATGCTACATTAGTTGGTTCACAGTGTAGGATCCTCCTTGATCCTTTTTAGATGATACTCTCGGCCGCCCTTCTTATTTTTACGCTGGACTAATGATATGAATGAAATTTAGTATTTTATACATGCCTACGCTCGATCAAGAGGCTTAGGAGCCTATCGATTCCTTATTTGTTATCCTAATATCCTGTTTGCAGGCTTGTTCGAAAATTCCTTTGCAACTTTCTTATGTATTCATACTTTATTATGTAGTCTTCGATTACCAAATAGTTTCTATAATATAATAAAGGTTATAGGTCATCGATTGTGATGCTTATGCTCTAGCTCTTCCGGTTAAAGTCGAGCTCCAGTTTTTTTCTTTTAGTAGCGTCCCTCAACCTTCTCTTTCATTTCCGTTTAAGCTTCCATGCTTTGATAGTTATCTTCTATTATTAATATCTTTGAAATATTATTTTTTCTTATATCAATTATCAAAATATTTATCAGACATACAACGCGTAAAATGTATAAATCATTATTTGTAACATTTTCACACTTAACATATATATTTAACCTCATTATTCTAATATATTTCCACTTTTCAAAGAAAAAGAAAAATCTAAGAGGTACCCGAATCTTTTGATACATTTAGTTAATTATATTCAGACAGTATGATTTATAACTTTGACTGAATTATCTAACATTTGAGAACATGATGTTTACAATTTGATTAAAAGTCGATTCAATTCAAAATCGAACCAAATCAATTTTATTTAGTTTGATTTGATATAATTTTATTAAAATTAAATCGAGAATAACTCGAAACAAATCGATAAAGTAATACACAAATTTTATAGTTACATATATAAATAATATATTAATTTTTATAAATAATTGATATACTTCTTGGCCTAAAAGAAGTAAGAGTGGGAGGGGGAGAGAAGAAAATATAGTAGAAAATAAATTTCTTGGCCTTAAGAAAACGTTGAGCCATCTTTTTTTATATTGTATACAAGGATTTTTTTTTAAAAGCTTCATAAGATTTGTCTCTCAACAACAACTCAATGGATTATAAGACCTTATCTTTGATTTTCTAGTCTCCGATGTTTATTCACACTGTGCTCCTTTAATATACCCCTTCGATTATATAACTACAAAATAAGAAGTTTGTCTTCATATGTTGAAAACGATTGGTAATATAAGAGATGGAAATAAGAATAACGTGAAAAATACCTAAAAACAACAATATCTAGCATAATACGCTAAATTCTTGAGATAATAATACAAATTGAATTAATGTTACTAATAATGCACAACTAATTTAATGTATTGTAAAAGTTAGTCGAATCAATAATGCTTTATAAGGTTAGTTTTTCATTTAATTTTAAATTTTTTTCACCAACCAGCCGCTTATAGAGATAAAATAAATCTCCTCATATTTATAACAATTGTTTTTTACTAAAATTGAATAAGGTTGAATCACCCCCTATACCAATCATTTTTACATTTCTTCATACCATTTTTCTGAAAAATGATTTTTCTTGAGCCAACATGTATCGAAAGCAGATTCTCTATTCCACAAAGTTGAGTAAGGTCAAGGTCTAGTACAATCCCCACCCTCTTCAAACCTCACTTGTGAGAATATACATAATGAGTATATTATTGTTGTTTGCATCCATTATTTATGTACATAATAACATAATTTGGTACGATGTTAGTATAATTTCAAGCAAAAACAGATGTGCTATAAATATATAATCTACTTAGATAGAGAAAGGTAAATATTTCTCCCTAAATAATTAGAGATCTTCGAAACATATATAAATGCAAAGTTGGATATAACTTACATCATATAAAGGGCAACTTGCAAAGAAATTGAATATAACTCTAACTCATGAGGTCTTGGATGCTTACAAGTTAAAAAAAATCTCAAGCAAAAGAGACAGACTCCAAGTTAATAAATCTGACAACTTTCAATTTTATATGAAATCGTTTAACCGCCTTATTCCAAGAAAATCAGGTAAATATATTTTGGAACACAACGATCATGTGAGATCACTTTGTTTACTTATGTGCACCAGATTTCACATATAGCAAGTATTTGTGATGCTTCCACATCAACATCAGTACTTCTATGCTCAAATTTAGCCACTATATGCTCGATGCTTTTGTGTCCTTTGCAGGAAATGTCCTCAATCATCATATATCGGAGGGTGATTAATAAGGAAATCATCCATGACTCAATCATCTTAATAGCCGAAATAATCAATGGAACGTCAATTTTCTCATTCATCACCCTCAATAGGCTTTTCCAGTAGGTAAAGTAGGCTTGAGCACCATCACTAAATTGAGCATTAGGCTCTGCCACTGCATCCAACTCCATCACTATTGCCAAACGAAGCAAATTGTTAGGCTCAGTAATATTTTTGCTATTCAACAAATGAATTTAAATCACAAGGAAGATAAAAGAAATTATTTTATTTTATAGAGTACCCATTTAAGTGGAGTTATTTAGAGGAATAAGGACAACCTTTTGGATTTCAAAAATCGATAAAGATGTGGGAAATAAAGAAGAGTAAATGGATAGATGTAATTAAGAAATTTTAATTTAAAGCTATTACAATTAATTATTTTAATATAAAAAGTATATAAAAAAAAAGTTAAAAAATTGAGAAAAAAGAAAAATAGGAATGGATGCATTAGAACTATGCCACATCATCATATGTCTAATCCTCTTTTATATATATATATATATATATATATCATTTCCCTATCTCTCTCTCTCCCTCTCTCTCTCTATATATATATAGATAGATAGGGAAATGATTATAATGAAGTAATAAATTGTAATAGTATATAGTAATGTATGTTAATAGTATGTAATAATGCATGTTAGTAATCAGTATATATATTAAAAAGAGAAATATAAGGCTGCTAATGTGGCATGCCTCTATGGCCAACATTGTCATTTATCCTTTTTCTCCTATTTTTGACATTTTCCCCCTATCGATGTCCACAAACATGCAAAAAAATAAAAATAAAATACACCTTCATTTATATTTTAAGAAAAACTGAAAGTATTAAATGCATTGACCAATTATTGAGGGATCATGTCCCTTTAAATGCTGCATTCAAGCTAATGCGCACGTAAATAACATATGAAAAGGCCAAACTCATCATTTTCTAAAACGGTTTGTTTTGCATATAAAATGGGTTAGATATTTGTAATCATCAACATTGGGTTCTTTAACTTTTCTCTTTTTTTCTTGTGAAATGTAATATATAGCCTTTACCCTACCTATTCTCAATTAGTTTCCTGTCTTCTTCAACCTTTCCCTCTTTGCTCAACCCTTAAGAAGATATTGTGTGTAGGAAAAAAGTCATGTAAATAAACAATTCTCTTCAAGATAAAATTTTTTCTTGAGAATATGTTGCACTATAATTTCTTCAATGAGGAGAAACTTTGTTGAGAATATGTTGCACTGTAATTTCTCTGACAAACGAGATGATACATATTGAAATATGTTGCACTATAATTTCTTCAATGAGGAGATATATATTGAAAAAAAATTAATTTTGATTGAGAAATTTATAGGAAGAGTGATCAGCGCGTCAAAGGACAAGAAAAAATATATGAAAAAAGTATCAATGTATTTATAGAATTCATATCAAATCATTTGAAGAATAATAAAAATATTATTTTGTAATTTGAAAGGAGATAATATTTCCTATTAGAATTTAGCGGAAGGGAAAGAAATTAAAGTAAAAGGAAAAAAGTCATCAGAATAGTAAATTTAGGGTTGAAGGAGCCGCAATTGGTGCTACTTCTTTGTTCAACTAATTCCTTTCTTCTTTTTTTTTTTTAAAATACTTTTTTTGTTTCATTTTTCCTTATGTATTTTTAGTTAAAGTTAATGTTCATATTAATATTTATAAAAATAATAAAGTTATGCAAAAAAAAAGAATGTGATATCTTTATTAAGTTAACACTGACATCTATTTTTTAAATTAAAGGTTAGGCCTTTTTTCACCTTAAAATGTTATTTACAATTAAATAAACATTCATTTAATTTCCTCTCTTAAATTTCTTTTAGTATTAGAATTATCAGCGTGGTTTAATTTTCAGATTTTATTACTTAAAAAAAATAAAAACTTAGTCTTCACACCAAATAGGCCAACCCATCCGAATAAGAACAACAAAAACTAAAACAAAATAAAATAATACGGCCCAAAACAATCCCCTAATCTATTACATATATACCCATGTATAGGGTTTCCTAAAGCTGCATTTCATTTCCCTCTTTCCTATCTGAGACATGCTGCCTCCTCTACTTCATTTCAACCTTTAATTCCTCTTCCTTCAACTGCGGTTGATCAACTCGGTGCCATGGAATCTTTTTATGCTTGTTTTTATCAGCTTGCAGAAGTACTATTTTGTTGCTTCTTTTCTTTTTCTTCTTAAATTATTTCTTCAGTTAATTTTTCTCTGATTCGTTGCTCAACAACCATGCTCTCTGATGGATGGGATCAAAATCAACTTTTTATGCTTCTATCAAGGATCTTGTCAACTGACTATGGATATGAACTTTGAGTAAGCTTCTTGTCCTTAGCTGTAACCTTATTTTTGCTTTTTTGTTCTTTGTCAGTGCTTTAATCTACCCAAAATAATAGCTACAATTGGGATAACAATAGTGGGATTCTTGGACCCAAGAGTATTTGGGGGATAACCCATAACTCAGGTTAATCAACTTCGATCTGACCCTAAGATCCTTCTCTTTTGCTGTGAGTCCATTTTGTTGGTTGTTGTAGAATAGGCTAGTTAGCTTTACATTTTTTTGATAGCCTTACATGGCTTGTAAATATTGATTCTGAACTTGTAAGCTTAGACTTGTCAGCCTCTCACCTACTTTGTGGGGAAACTCTTAAATATGAAACTTGTAATTTATCGCTGTTAAGGATTTTCTTTCCTATAACTTTTAGCTACTGAAAGTCTGTGCCCTTCCTCTATTGCATAATTTGCTAAATAATCTGCCAACTTGTTCTCTTCCTTGAGAATGTGCTGGTACTGTACCACTTTATCTTTCATAAGTGACCTTATCTGCTCTATTATAACTAAAAAATTCCATGGATAATCCCAATCTTTGTTTAAGATTTTCTGTATGATTGATGATCTGTCTAGATGATCACTTTATTATGCTGTAACTGCTTGCAATGAATTGCTGCCTATAAAATAGTTTCTGCTTTTGTTTCTGTGTTAATGGTATTATCTATCTTAGCCCCCTTAGAATATAATAAGTCCTCCTGTTCATTCCTTAGACAAAATGCATAGGAACTTATCGCTAGATTACCCTTAGATGCTCCATCTATATTGTACTTTAACCAACCTTGTTGAGAGAATTTCCACATAACTTTAGTAACCTTTACTCTGGCCATATGCTTTTCAAATTTTCTCAAAATATCCGGCAATGTATATGGAAACTCCTTGTATGGTTTTCTCACTTTAAGCAACATCCTTAAATTCCTTGTTATGTTGCGTTGTACTCTGTATGCTATAATAGTCTTCCCTTCATGTTTTGTAGTATTTCTCGTTTTCCATAATTTCCATACAATTATGCTAGGAATGGCCTTATAGTAAGGTCTATCCTTCTGGATAACCTTTGAATTCCACCAAGTTAATATGGTTTCTCTCAGACTCAATCCTTGAATGTTTATACCTGCAAAAGAATAAAAGTAGGACCAAGTCCTATTAGCAGTAGGTGATCTTAGAAACACATGTGATATGGTTTTTTGGTCATAATTAATACAAAACTAACACATAAAAGGTCCTTCCACTCCCCATTTTCTTATAAAATCATCTACTAGAACTTTTTCTTTCCAAATCCTCCACATCAAAAAAGCCATTTTGAAAGGTACACCCTTTATCCATATATCCTTGAAAATGGTGCTACTCTCTACCTTCTGCCTAATGTAATGCCAAGCTGATCTTACTGAGAACCTTCCATTGGATTCTAGCATCCAGATGGGTCTGTCTTCTTCATATGCAGTTCTAGGTGGCCTTATTTTTTCTCAAATATGCATATCATTTCTTCTGAAAAAATTTCCTTTATTAACTCTACATTCCAGTTTCCTTGTCTGACCAGATCACTAACTTGCTGACAACTATCATCCCATTCTCTGTTTTCCTCATTAATAGTGTATAGCTCTGCCAAAGTTCTCCAATTATATGACCAAATACTGGAATTTCCATTTCTTATTTTCCATAAGATTTGGTGTTCAATTAGATCTCTAGATTTGGTGTTCAATTACATCTCTAGCCTGCAACATCTTCTTCAAAACTTGTGAACCTCCTGCCCCTTTCTTCCATATAACCATATTATGATTCTTCTTTTTACAATAATTGTTGTGCATGAAAATACTCTAGATCGACTTTTTAGTCCTAAAATTCCATCACAACTTACAAAACAGAGCCATAGACATATCTTTCAATAGTCTAAATTCCAGACGTCTTTCTTCCTTAGGCAAACATATAGAATTCCATCTTGACCAATGTCTACCCTTACCTTCTATATAACTACTCTAAAAAAATTATGCCAACATCTTCTAAATTGTATTAATAACATTCTTTAGGGGATTCATAACAGATAGACAATGAACTAGTATACTTTGCAAAACATGTTTGATAAGAATGACTCTTCCACCATAGGATAACAACTTCCCTTTCAAGCTTTGTAATCTTCCACTAATTCTATTTATTTTCTGCCGATAGTAATCTTTCTTTTTCTTATATGAAAAATGGGACAACCTAGGTAAGTAAAAGGAAAATATTTCCTAAAAATACTTGTTGCTACTTCTGCTATCAACACTACTCCTTGGGATACTTCTTTATGCAAGTAAATTACACTTTTCTCCTTATTGATTCTCTATCTAGATGCCTTTTCGTACCTTTCTAAGGTTTCTAATACTGTCTTTAATGCACTCAAATTCGCCTTACATAAAATAATCATGTCATCTGCAAAAGTCAGATTATTTATCCTTGGACTTCCGCTAGGCATTCAAAACAATTTAAATTCCTTTTTCAACAACAAAAATTCTGAAGTTCTTGAGATCACCTCAATAGCCAGTATAAATAATGTAGGAGATAATGGATCTCTTTGCTTCAAACCCCTTATTGATCTGAAAAAACCTTTTGGCTGGCCATTTAGAAGTATTGAGTACCAATTATTACTCACTAATCTATAGACAAAGTCAATAATAACTTCTCCAAATCCCATTTTTCTTATCACTTTTGTTAGTAAAGCCACTCCCCCTATCATATGCCTTCATCATATCTAATTCATAACCATGTTGGGGGGTTACCTTTCTTCCTTATCTCTGACATAATTTCTTGTACCACTAGAATATTTGCTGCTATGCTTCTCTCTTGAACAAATCCTGCATGTTCTTCTGGTATAATATTTGGTAGGAGACTCTTGATTCTATCATGAATGATTCTGGAAAAGCTCTTATTAATAAAATTACTTAATGAAATTGCCCTTAAATTATAGAAAATATTAACTACTAACTTCTTAGGCAACATCACTAAATTAGTATGAGTAATAAATCTTGGTAATTCATACCTACAGAAAAAGCCACTACCATGTTATGTACATCCTCTCCGATGATGTCCCATGCATCCTAATAAAAAACTTCTATCATTCCATTTGGACCTCCAGCCCTATTCTGTTTAATCCCATTACTACATCCTGAACCTCCTTCAAGCTAGGCACTCTAATTAATTCTTTATTTTGCTGATCAGTAACCATCACTGGAAGCTCCTCTAAAATTAAAAAATCCTCACAATCCTGATCTTTGGAGAACTGATTTTGAAATAATCTAACTGCAGCTTCTACTATATCATTCTAGTTATCTAGCCAAATCCCCTCATCATTTTGAATTCTATTCACCTTTAATCTACTTCTCCTTCCTCCGACAATAGTATAAAAGATTTTAGTATTTCTTTCCCTATCTTTAAACCATTCGAATCTAACTTTTTGCTTCTAAAATTCCTCTTTCCATCTTAACTGTATAGTCAAATTAGCCCGAACATTGAACAATTTTGATCTATTGGCCCCGGATAGATCCTGCTCAAATTGTACCTCCATCACTTTAATGATGTCCTCCAAAGTTGCAATCTCTTGAAAAGTATTACCAAATTTTTCTTTACTCCATTGAGTTAGTGCATATTTAGTCTTCTTCAACTTCTGATGAAATATAATGAAAGGGTTTCCCTGCACTTTCATTATTCAATTTTGCTTTATAATCTCCATACATGATTCTTCCTTTAACCAGAAATTCAAAAATCTAAAAGATTTGATGATTTTCTCATTAGAGGTACTGAAATGCAACATCAATGGCGCATGATCTGACCCACTCCTTGCTAAATGTTCTACTTTTAATATTGGAAATAGATTTTACATCTTGTCATTCCACAACACTCTATCCAACCTTTTAAATATGCAATCATCATTAACTCTCCTATTCCACTATGTATACTTACTTTCTTTAAAACCAAGATCCTCTAAGTTACACAAATTGATGTAATGGTTAAAATTAACAGTTTCTATAATAGAAATGGGTAAACCTCCTAACTTCTATTCATCACTAGTGATCACATTGAAATCACCTCCTACAACCCATGGATCATGCATAAATTAAGCTATATCCCCTAAGGACTTGCATATAACCAATCTTTCTTGTTGAGTACACTTAGCATAAACTAAAGTCACAATCATTGTCATTCTTGCTTCCTGATTATGTAACCTTAAAGTCATCTACCGCTCTTCATTCCTTATGATCGTATAATTTACAATATTATCACAAAATGCCCATATTTTTCTTGATGAGTTTGCCACTGCATGTTGCATCCCCAATCTTTTCCTGTATTTCTCTATATTATGACTATCTTGAAAAGGCTCCATAATACCTATAAAATAAAAATAATTTTTTCTTTGTAAAGTGATTAATCTGATGAATGTTTTTTGAGTGTCCATCGATCCTATATTCCATATCAAAGCATTCATCCCTATATTCCATATCAAAGCATTCATCCCGATGTATGTTTTTAATGACTCATTTTCTGCATTATAGAAGCACCTGTATTCTTGCCTTTCTTATACTTCTTTCCATGTGATGCTTTTATAGTATCTATCTGCTTAGGTGACAAATCTCATTCCAATGCAATCGTCAATATTTTTCTCCAGATCATCATCATCTAGCTCATGCTTTTTCTAGTTTGAAAATTCCATCTGATGAGCATCCTGTATTGCTAATGGTAATACCCCCTCCATAACTTTATCAGCTTCATTATTATCAACTTGACTCACTTATGACAGTTCTTATGATTCTTCCTTCCTCTCGCTTCTGTCTTGAGCTGCTAGCTTTTCTTGAGATTGTACTCTACTGCCAGTAGTTGATACTTTCTCTTCTTGACCATCTATTAATTTTTTTTTGTTTCAGAACTCTTGCCAAATTCATTGTTAACCCATTCTTTTGTACTTTGCTTGTGTTCAATATTCTCCTTTTTTCCTATACAATCTTTAGCAGTAGACTTCTCCCTATATGCTTCATCTTCACTTAGTGCTGCATATGTATTGGACATAGGTAGATCTTCTACTTTGTCTTCCTCAACCTCTCCTAAAATATGACCATATGTATCCTTTCTGTACCTATTTCTCCTTGTAGGCCATTGTTATTTGTTGGAATTCCTTCCTCTAACATTGTTGGCTTTTGTATCCTCTCTCTGATCAACATGGCCATTTCTATATGTTTCTTGTCCTTATTATCCTTTATGTATTCAGCTTTTTTTCTGGATTCATATAATTCAGGATGAACATTTCACTAATCGCTTTCATCATGTCCCTATAAACAACATCCTTTATAGTATTTTGGCATATAATCATATTGAATTTGTATCTATGTTGATTTAATTTCCCATGTCACATTTTTTTCTTCATTAATTCTTACTTTTTGGGGCAACCTTGCTGCCAAATCAACCTCAACTTTAACTTTGGCACGACTAGGTCTTGTTTGATTCCTTATTGCAATATCTACAGTTAAAGGTTTCCCGAGTGCTGAAGTAATATAAAATATTGCCTCTTTTACAAAGAAGTTTGGAAGTAGATCTGGCATTGAAATCCATGCCACACCTATTGTAGTTTCCATATCTGGTTTAAACCAAGGATCCCACTTCAAATTTTGCATCTGCCAATACATCTCCTTCACTTTAATATAATAAGATGATGTTGATAAAAGGCTGACATAATCTTCTAATTCTTCTAATCTGATCAGTATATGTCTGGCATCTAGAACTCCTATCGTGCATTCTCCTTAATACCATATTGACCTAGGATCGATCTTCTAATCTCCTCAAAGTCCAGTTTTTCATAAGAAAATTTACATATTGTAAATTCTCTTGTATAATCAGGTTTTGAATCTCAGATGACTTTCACGTAACACTAGGTTCCCCTTGTAACATTACTACTGGCTTAGTTGGAACCCTAGGTAGATTAGTAACAAATATCTTGGGTTTCAACTTCTCCGCATAACTCATAGTATTGACTGTAATAATTGAATTTTTAGTACTCTCCTCCCCCATATTAGTGTTTTCTTGTAGTGGTTAGACCCATCGGAGGTGGTGCCCATAGCGGATGGTGGTATTATTATTAGGGTTTAGGATTTTGCCAGAGAGAGAATGAGCTGATCTATTTTTCCTTTACTTTAGACAAACCCATATCTTTTGTTACTTTAGACTTTGTTCTTTATGTCCCTGGTTTTTCTTTCCATCTTGTATCTGTTAGTCGACATGTGCCCTTTATTGTAGCATAACTTTTTTGATGATTCTTTTATAATGCAGGACCGCAGTATGGGACAAATGATTAGAACAAGACATGAATTACAAGTCCTTTACCATCTTACCTCTTTAATTCAGTTACAACATACTCTATTATAGACCTTCCAGACCTTATTCAAAAATATTACGGCTATCCGAGTCTATCCAAACTACATAATATGGTGCCTAGTTTGTCCAATTTGTCCATATTAGATTGTGAGTCATATCAACTTGGGAAACACACCCGTGCTATATTTTCACGTAGTATTGAGAGTTGTTTAAAGTTTATTTTCTCATTAGTTCATTCTAATATTTAGGGTCCTAGTAGAGCCAGTTCACCCTTAGAATTTTGTTACTTTGTTAGCTTCATCGATGATTTTTCCAGATGCACTTGTTTTTTAATGAATGATCGTTCTGAGTTATTTTTTACATTCAAAAGTTTTTGTGATGAAATATAAAATCAATTTGGTATTTCTATTTGTACTTTTCATAGCAATAATGCCTTAGAATACTTATCCTCCCAGTTCAGGATTTTATGACTCACCACAGAATTATTCACTAAACATCATGTCCATACACCCCTCAGTAGAACGATACAGATGGAAGAAAAAATAAGCATCTCATTGAGATTGCTTGCACTTTACTCATTGAATCCCATGTTCTACTGCATTTTTGGGGTGATGCAGTCCTGGCATCTTGCGATCTTATTAATAGAATGTCATCATCTTTTATTCAGAATTAGGTTCCCCATTCCATACTATTTCCTCAGTCATATATCTACTCTATCCCCCTTATGTTTTTGGAAGAACATGTTCATAACTTAGCCCTAGGAAAAGATAAATTAGCTCCTCGTGCTCTCATATGTGTCTTCCTTGGTTACTCTCGAGTTCAAAAAGGGTATCGATATTATTCACCTGATCTAGGTCATTACTTTATGTCTGCCGATGTCACATTCTTTGAATCTCAACTTTCTATACATCATCTGATCATCTTGATATCTCTGAGGTATTACCCATACCTCCTGTCTTACCCATAACAACCTTTGAGGAATAGTAACACCCTAAGACTACCCCTGGATGTCACACGGTGCATAAAATTATGAGTGATCCCAAGCTAATCCCACGATACTAGCATAACTAGTGAGAAACTAATATATATATATATATATATATATATATATATATATATAAATTAGAAAATAATAAGCGGAAGAAATATCTTTGGCTGAACTTGTTCAATACAATACTGTCTGAAAACTAACAAAACTGGTTATACAAAAGAAATCTAAAACTGTAACATCAACTCTGACTAACTGTGTGAGAATCCTCTACTAATACTAACTATAGGTAGCTGGGACATAACCCCCAACTATCCCTAATCAATACAACCGAATAATATATTGATTACTGAATGTACACATTGACTGGACTCCTCGAATAAGGATAACTCATTATGTTGGAAGCTGCAAACTGCCTGGCCATGATACTGTGGCTACAACTAGTACCTATATTATGAAACAATGTTGTCACACAGACGTATATATGGTTAGTACTTTTGGAATGTACTGAGTAAGTGGGGGTGAATACAATAAGTAAAACTTAATAAATGGATAATCTTAAAACATGTATGCTAAGTGTAAGTATATTCACCAAGAGACTGAAATAAACTGAAAGCTGAAATATCATAAAACTTGAATAACAAAGTATAATCTGATAAATTAGGTGATTCACTACACTTAGTTTTTGAAACTGTCTTTTCTATGGAATAAGTAAAACTAAAGATGAATATACCTTCAAATCATACAGGCAAGGTACAAATAAAACTCAACTTGATCATAAGTAAAATCGAAGCTAAAATCTCATGGAGAATAACTCATAAAATAATATCTGAACAAAACATGAGTCTTTACACTATACCCTTCTTCTTTGGGAGATTCTCGTAATCGACATAAACCATGAGAGAAACACAGAGTTTGATAACTTAAGCCCTCATCGAGAACAACATGATGACTCAAACCATCATCGCAATGGCCTAATATACCTTGCCAGGATATAAAAAAAACTATGCTGATTATGCTAACATGTTTGATTAGACAAGCTAAATAATATAATTGCAATAACCTATGATGGCCTATAGTTTTTGTAAAATAGGATGCACTAAACCCACATTCCCCTCTCTGTGTTAGATACTACACCCTTTCTCATGTTGTATCTATGAAGTTCACCTCAAAATAGGCATACACACTGATAAGTCTGAAAACATGTATGCCACTATTTCTATCTCAAATTCTTGGTTTCTTATGTGAACTTCATAGCTTATTTGAAATCTCATGTGAAACTGAAATTGTGATTATACTGCAATATTTTTGGAAATCAACTAGTAAACTTGAAATTTTTGTAAACTGAATACTCAAGGCTCAAATTGAAATCTATTATCAACTCATAAAACTCCATATTAAAATAATGAAATCCATCTCATAATAGCAATCATGTAAGTAAAACAAAAGTAAAGGTAAGTTCTTATGCAAGCTGAACTTTAAATCACATGATAATGCCATAATATCAAAACAAGAAAAAATAGGTATGAACCCTAACTAAAATTTCATAAATTCAATTATAAAAATCAAGATTTTTGGCACAAGGATGAAAGGTTATCCTTGATCAAACCCCACCTACCCGAACTTGATGAACTTTCTTAAAAGACACTTGAATTGGAGCCTTATAAGTTGAACTTTGGAAAGAAATCCTAATTTCTTTTTTCTTAAGAGTGAAGAGTATAATACGCATTAAAAACGGTCTAATGATGAGAATATAGCATTTATAGAGTGATTTACGTCATGGGGGAGGAATTTGAGGTGAGTAAAACACCAAAATACCCCTAAGAAAACTTAAAAATATTTGTAGAAATTTCTCAGTTGACAATGAAGTTGACAACCCGTCATCTTGTTTATGGCTTGTCAACTTAGTTGTCAACCTCTAGCTGAATTAGACATCTACTGGTTAAGGTTGATGAAGGAGTTGACATCCAGTCAGCTTGTTGAAGTTTCGTCAACTTAGTCATCAATCTCTAAATCACTTATGATCTTTTCTGGTGAAGATTGATGACGAAGTTGATATCCTGTCAACTGATCATCAATCTTTGGCAGGCAGATACTCTTAGGTAAAATGAGCATAACTTTTACTCTTATATCAAATTAAGGTGAAATCAAATGCATTCGAAAAAAGATTGGAAGATCTTTCATTCGGTGGGACTTGAGCTTAAAAATATGTATATTCTAGAAGTTATACTTGTTTAAAGTTGCCCTTATTGGATCGAATAATAAAACTCAATTGATACAAATGTTATCAAATCAACTTTACTCTAAGTGCTTCTTATGACCATTACCCCATTGAAACCACTTTACAAAAAAGGTGAATGGTCATGAAACTTAATAATGATTTAACATAATCACTTTGGAACCTTTAAACATATGACGAATAGTTGAATCTAGGAGCTTATGGGGTATTACAGAAATCTATGATTACTTCTAAATCTCCAACTGCAGTGCCACCACTTTTGACTTATCATTGTCACCCCATCCAGCTTTAGTCCCAGATGATTTATGTCATGCGCTTGAAGATGCCCCTACTGCGGACTTGCCTCCTCCTAGCCAATCAGTTGGACTTAAAAATGGTATCAGATTTATTTATAATGCTAACCCACATTATACTTTCTTGAGTTATCATTTTCTATATCATTACCCCATTATGCTTTTGTATCATTTGTTCTCTATTTCCATTCCTAAGACTACAGGTGAATCACTTTTCCATTCAGTATGGAAGCAGGCTATAATTGATGAGATTTCTACTTTACATACAATGGTACTTGGGAGCTTGTTTCCCTTACTGCCGGTAAATCTATTATTGGTTGCCGTTGGGTTTACACAATCAAAGTTAGTCCAGATGATGCAGTTTATTGGTTTAAGGTTCTTCTTATTGCCAAAGAATATACATGAATATTTAGGCTTGATTATAGTGAGACTTTTTCTCCCATGGCTAAAATAGCATCTGTCTGTATTTTTCTATCTATTTTTGTCATTTGTCATTGGACTCTTTATTAGTTGGACGTTAAGAATACTTTTCTGCACGGTGATCTTGAGGAAGAAGTCTATATGGAGAAACCACCTAGTTTTGTTGCTCAGGGGGAGTTAGTAGCCTTGTATGTCGATTGCACGTGTCACTCTATGGTTTAAAATAGTCCCTTCGGTCCTGGTTTAGGAAGTTTAGCACAGTGTCACGACCTGATTTATGAGTTATGATGTTACCTACTTTATCCCACCTAGAGTCAAACATACTAAGTTATTTGGTGGAAATGCCCCAAAAGGGCCTAATAAGCAATCCAACACAATAAATTAACAAGACAATAGGAATATCTTAAAGGTAGTCACTACATAAATATCATCCCACGACCTGGTAGAGCCAGTACATGGGCATATAGTAATAAAAATACAACCCCAGTATCTAGAATAGTAAAATACATCTATCTCGAAATAAAAGACTGAATATGAAAAGATAGAAGAAAATGGACGACTCGAATATTAACACTGGACAAACATGAATAAACAATGATAATTAGTACTCGAATCTGCACAAAAAAAGTACAGAAGTGTAGTATGAGTACCAAAATAATAGGGACTCAGTAAGCATCATTGGCCGACTGAACTAAATCATAATATAAATATGATCAAATGCAAGATAACATAACTAAGTCAAGGTATAGAAATGAAACTGAATCAACTCCAATGTCGCTATGCATAAGAAGTAAATAAATCAGAATAATAGCATGATGTAACATAAAGTATCAACACATGCAATCATAATTACAAAATTGGCTCCCATACCCAATTGGTGCAGAAAAGTAAATAACCTATCACAAGCCCCCATAAGCCTAGAAGGTACAAACAAGATAACATAATCCTTCACCGTCATTTATCAACTCTCATAATACAATCAAAAATCATCCAAGTCATACCGCACTATAACCATCGATTGTCCATATTCATCATTTGTAAATAAGTCAACACTTACCAACTATCTGCCATGTAGCAACTAATCCTTATGTATCAATAAATCATCTGTTATCAACTAAATATCACTTATCCACTAATCTTCAATTATCAACTAACCAATATTTAACAACTAGCCAATATTTATCAACTAACTAATATTTAGCAACTAGACAATATTTATTAGCTAGCCAATATATCACTAGAGTCTATTCATATCATACAACATTATAATTATTACTTCATTTTTGACTTATCTAGTTTGTAAATATCACACCCCAATGTCATCATAACATAAATAGTATATCATTATAATATAGTACGTATAGCCGGACTTGAATAGATATTCAACAATTTCCTCATAATATCATCGTAGCCATTCTTTGATCTTGCTAGGCATAAATATATCGTCATAATTATCCTCCGACCTTGCCGGACATATATATATCATCATAATCATCCTCCGAACTTGTTAGGTATATATCATCATAATATCCTCCGACCTTGCTAGGTACATAACATCATAATTATCCTCTGACTTTGCCGAGTATATATCATCATAATTTCATCATCAATATCATCAATATGGCCAATAGCATAATCATTAGAGTATTTAAAAACATAATCATGAACATAATATATTAATCAGATAAATAATCATAATCAAAATCATGAATTCTAGGATAACCAATAGCATGATGCCAACATAGTAAATGAGCCTGATCTTTGGCAGAATCAATAGCATTCTTGCTAATATAATCAATAAGCATTTTTCTTAGCATAATCCATAACATATTCACCAATATAGTCATTTAAACATAGCCCCTAACATAATCAATATGTACTATCAATCATAGGCAATAACTTATCTATAGCCTAATTAATGGCTTATCATTATCATAATAGATACCTTATCATTAGCTTGATCAATATGTAATCCATGACATAATCTAAAGCTTATTCATAGCATAGTCAATAATATAATTTATGGCTTAGTCAATATCATACTCAATGGCTCATTCAATAGGATATTCGATAACCTAATCAATAGCCAAAAATAGCATATTCAATAGCTCATCATAAGCTTAACCAATAATCCATATATATGGCATATTCATTTAAGCATTACTTCCAATGTTATTCATCAAAACCAATATGTACCAAGATGTCTAAATATCACCAGATAACTATCTTCCTAGGTGTACATAAACGTGTCAAGGGTCTTCAATAACTATCACAAATCTTGACCTAAGATGGGTCAAAGAGCCCACTTCTAAATCCCCGAAATCATTTTCAAAGAAATATCTAACCCGGACTAGGCTAAGGTATATAAATCCACTATTAGATATCAAACAGACTACAACTAGTCTAGGATAGCAATTCCACCTAATATAGAGAAACTAAGTCAATTTCAACTAAAGTAAGACAATTAGGGTAAGTTTCATCCTAAACTCAAGTGACCAAGGAAATTTTCTCATTAATTGAGTAACTAAGGTATTTCCATCCTAACAAGAGCCGACAAGGTCAATTTTACGTAAGATAGGAATAACTAAGCTAATCATGCCCAAAACGATACTCAAAATAGCCTAAATGATCCAACTATTCCCAAACATTTCAATTTATCACATCAACACCTAAACCCTATCCCAAATCTAACACAATATCATAAACATACTATGAAGTATCTCAATCTAACCAGGGGTAAAACCTAGCCTACCTGGACACTGAAGAAAGCTCATAAGACCCGTTAAACCACCGCTTTTCCCTTTTGAGAAGCTTCCACAATATGTCAAGCTATCAAAATCACATTCTACTAATCAATATGAGAATAACGATACCCATATTTCACTATTATGCTTCGGGTCCAAAAATCACATCAAACCCCTATATGGGCCCCACTCATGAAAATTGCATTCCAAAATCAACCCACCCTTAAGAATTGGTGAATCAAAGCTAAATTAGGGCTAAAATCATGCCCTCAAAGTTTTGGGGTTTTTGAACAAGAAATCAAGAAAATCTACCAAGAAAATGGTGAATTCTTACCTTAAATCGGAAGATAATCACAGAAACATGTGTCAATCAAGCTTCCCAATCACCCACAAGCCTAAATTGCCCTTAATCTCACTCTTTAGGGTTTAAGATCTCAAGAGAATGAGTAAAGAATGGGAAAATTAGATAAAAATAGGGTACTACATTCTCGAGTCCAACAATTGCGACTCAACATTTGCGATCATGGTACAGGGCATCAGACAGAGAAGTAAAAATTACGACATTTCTCTTTGGATATCTTGAGCTAGTGGTTTTCCCAAGGTATCGCATTTGCAACTTGCATTTTTCCTATTGCGACACTTATTGGTGCTTCTAGATTGTGATAACGATCCAAGGTCTGCAATTGTCGGTCCACCAAATAAAGTTGAGACTAGGAAAATGATTCACCAAATACAATTGAGACTTGGAAAGTCTCCACAAAGCCCTCAGGATTAATTCAAAATCCCATATATGCAAAAAACTATGTAACCATACCATATTCGATGTTCCAAACTTAATGGTGTAGTTAAAATTTTTATCTGAGGTCATTTTGACAAAATATAGATCCCACATCCAATTTTTAATTTCCTAACTTTCTGACCAATAGGTTGAAATGTTCCCGAGTGACTCGAGACCTGAACCAAGATTCCTCCTAACCTAAAATCGATATTTCAGAGCAGTTGGAATAGTCAGAATTTGCATTCGAGGTTGTTTGGCTGAAGTTTTTGCTTGGCGGCCTTTTGGAACTTATGAAAACTTCAAAATAGAGAAATGACACTAAAAACCAAATGAACTACCCGTTAACCAAACTGTCAATTCTAGCAAGTCATAAATGATGCGAGCCAACTATAGATAAGCTCTAATGATAAAAAAAGCAAAACTATGGAAAATGACCTAAAGGGTTATTACAATATCCACTACCAAATGAACTTTTATCTATGAAAGTTAAGGACTAAGACATACCTGAAGTCTCAAACAGGTGAGGATACTGGGTCCGTCTTTTGCTCTCTATCTCCCAAGTAGCCTCCTCCACCGAGTGATGCCTCTACTGAACCTTAACTATAAGAATCTCTCTAGTGCACAACCTTCTAACATTACTAGCAAAAATGAGCACCTACTCCTCCACGGTGGTCAAACACTCATTGAACTGGACCGAGCCCCATCTAAGAACATGAGATGGATCAGTAATATATCACCGCAACTTGGAAATATTGAAAATTAAAACAAAATTTGGAGGTAAAGCTAACTCATAAGCCACCTCATCAACTGTGCAAAGAATTTTAAAAGGTCCAATATACCTAGGGTTGAGCTTGCCCTTCCCCTTGAGCCTCATCACACTTTTTATGGGAAATACTCAGAGGAATACTTAATCACCAACTCTAAATCTCAAGGCACAGAGTCTACGGTCTGCATAGGCCTTCTGCCTACTCTAAGCTGCTCTCAACCTATCCCAAATCATCCTGAATCAATCCAATAACTCCTGAAGAAAATTAGTACCACGTGGCCAAATCTCAGATGTCTCAAACCATCCAATCGAAGAATGACCTCCTACCATACAAAGCCTCAAATGGTGCCGTATCAATACTTTAATGATAACTATTGTTTTAAGTAAACTCTGACAAAGCTAAGTGCTCTTCCAACTGGCTTTCAAAATCCATAACACAGGCTTGGAGCAAATCCTCAAGAACCTGAATAGTCCGCTCATACTGGACATCGGTCAGTGGATGAAAGGCTTTATTCAGATCAACCTGAGTACCTATATCCTCCTGAAAAGCTTTGTATATGATAGAAGTGAACATGAAACCTCAGTCCAAAATAATAGATATGGGCATACTATGCAAATGGACTATCTCACACACATAGATGCGAGCTAACCTCTCATCATTAAAAGATATTTGAATAGGGAGAAAATATACTGAATTGGTCAACCGATCCATGATGACCCAAATACCACCAAACCACAGAAGTACAAGGCAAATCACTAATAAAATCCATGGTAATCAGCTCCTATTTCCACTCGGGAATGAGCAATCTCTGAATCAAACTACCCAAACAATGATGCTCGACCTTCACTTGCTGACAAAATAGGCAACAAGCTATAAAATTTGCCATCTCTCTCTTTATACCACTCCACTAATAATGCTATCTCAAATATCTATGCATCTTAACTGTGCTCAGATGAATAGAAGATCTAGAGTTGTGAGCCTCATGAAAAATCAACTGAATCATGTCATCAATCATTAAAACACAAATACGGCCATCAAATTGCAAAACACCCTCAAAATATATGTTTTTTTCTCGGATTCAACACTTAACACTCGATCATAAAGGAAGCAAAGCTTACTATCCTCAAACTGATAATCTTAAATCTGCTCAAATAACAAAGACCTTACCTCAACACTAGAAAAATCCTCCTAGGGTTTGAAATATTAAGGTAAACCATCAAGTTGGCTAACGACTAAATATCCCATGCCAGCGGCCTTTGAGAGAATGAAATACAAGCCAAACTACCCATATTCATAGTATTCCGACTCAAGGCATCTTCTACTATACTAGCATTGCCCAGATAATACAAGATGGAAATATCATAATCCTTAAGCAACTCCATTCATATACGCTTCCTAGCATTAAGATCTCTTTGGGTCATAAGATATTGAAGACTGCGATGATTGGTAAAAATCTCACAATGCACACCATAGAGATAATGTCTCCAAATCTTAGGCGCAAAAACTACTGCTGTCAACTCTAAATCATGATTGGGGTAGTTGTGCTCCTTTACCTTAAGTTGCCTTAAAGCATAAGTAATAACCCAACCCTGCTGTATCAAAACACAACCTAGATGATCACCAGAAGTATCACAATACATGGTGAATCCCTTACCCTCTACAGAAAGGGCTAGATAGGAGCTGAAGTAAGGAAATCCTTGAGCTTTCAAAGCTCGACTCATACTCCTTAAACCATCAGAAAGGAACCTCCTTCTAAGTCAATCTAGTCATAGGCACTGAAATAGTAGCAAAACCCTAGATGAATTGTCTATAATAACCGGCTAAACCAATAAAGTTACGAACCTCAGTTGGTAATGTAGGTCTAGTCCAATCACAAATAGCCACAATCTTAGTTGGGTCTACTATAATACCATCTTTAGACACCACATGTCCAAGGAATGTCATAGACTCAATCCAAAACTCACACTTAGAGAAGTTGATGAAAAACACATAATGTCCCGACCCAAGGCCTTGGCCGCGACGAGCATCCTAGACGAAGAAGGCATGAGAGCCCTTATCTAATTGGAAATCATATACACAAAACATATCCATAAGAAAATGCGGAAATACATAACAATACAAAAATATGGTCAAGTTTTTACTTCAAGGAATAGTACAACTATGAGTTCATGAACATTTAAAGACATCTAAAACAAGTCTGTGAAATCTCTAAAAATATGAAAACCAACATCTGTCTAAGACTGCAAAAAGGCCCAGTGTCGAACCATATACCAAAATAAAGTAACAATGTTTTAAAACAGGCCTTTCAGAATAAGAGAGGCTCACCAATTGCACACTTCTGTCTGACAAATCTATGGTTTAGCAGGATCTCTGGATTGAGCCTCAGATCCTAAAATATAAGGGGTTAATACAAATGTACTAGTATGTGAAACAACCTAAAATATCATGCGCTTATACAAAATAGGTGAGAGTATTTCACAATAACAGTGAACCTTATATAAGTAAAAATACATGGGCATATTTAATAATTTCAAATCAATTCTTGACAACCTTGACTCACTCATTGTTATTCTTCTAAGCTAGTGGTACACCCTACAAATCTGTAATTCTATGGGCTATGTGAAACCTGCCCTTGACTCGGCAGCCGAGCCTCCAATCCAAGTAGCTGCCAGGATTGGAGTGGTGATACCCCCATGTGAGCACACCATAGGAAATCCCCCATCTGATATGTCCTAAATTTCCTTTTATGTAGGATAATATATCATAAGTCCCGCATCGGCAACTGCGGTTTCCAGCGATGAGCCCTTAGACTCAAACGCTTTCTTCGGGTAACCAACTAGCTCTCTTAAGCCCAACTTTTAGTTCTTTAAAGTCATGCTTCATACTTTCAAAATATTCAATACTTATTCCTTTAAGGGCATGTCATCATCAGGATCGTCATACCCTGACTTACAAGTCAATCAAATCATATTATATCATATCTGCAACCATTCTTAACTTATTATCATGTTAATGACCATCCTTAGTTTTTAAATATCAAGTAACCGAGATTTAAGCAATAGTTTTTTCATTCTAGTTTACATCAAAACACTCTTCTCTCAATAGTACAATCATAAGGTGGCCATATCATAATTGCATATCTCAAAACCCATGGAAATTGTTAATTTCACACAATGAAATTTTATCCTGCAAAAACACCCTCTCAACATGTCATAAACAGTATCAACCCATGACCATTAAATACGCATTTACCCTTTTGTTTTACTTTTAGAAAGTTTATGCCTTTAAACAATCCATAACACTTGAAATAAAAAATATCAAGATGGGAGAGGGAGTTTTATCATTCATTCTCTCAATCAAACTTTTCATTTCAACCAAAACATAGATATATAATTATATTCAAATTTCGTATAAATGGTTCAAGACAACGTATAATTTCATCAACATAATTTCATGATACATACTAGACAATTTCAAAACCCTTCTTTATAAATAAGATTGGGGATCTTTAATCTTAATAAAAACAATAAAACTTATGTCCATGGAGTTTAGGGTAGTCCCACATACCTTAGTGACAAAGAATTTACAAAAGATTGAACCCTTGATCTTGAATGTTTAGCCCTTAGTTATTTTTCTCCTATTGTGTTCTTGAGAGATGAACTAGGAATTTAAGAGAGTTAAACCATTACTAATGACCCTAATTTTATTTAAGGATGATTGAGGACGGTTTTGGAATGTAAAAAGACTTGGTTTCCCTTAAAATGACTTAAAAATGAAGTTTTTATGCCCTAGGGTCATATGGCATGCGACGCATTGCCTATGGCCTAAGCTAGGCAGTGCCACGCATTGTAAATCACCCAAAATAGGCTGGGAGTTGCATTTCCCATCACCCAAAATAGGCTGGGTGATGCATTGCCCATGTCACAACAATTCCAGTAGCCTTAGGCAATTTTTAGGCAATGCACTTCACTTTGCAAAGTCATAAATTTTCGCTCGAGTATCAGATTTAGGTAAAATTGATATCATTGAAAAGAGGACTCAAAGTCCTTTCATTTGATATATAGTAGGACTCTTAATTCATTATATACAACATGTTATGGTCGATGGAAGTTGACCCAAGTTGAGACGCTCACTAAAACTCAATCAATAGGAACGCTTTCGACTCGTCTTTGAGTTAAGGAACCTATATGATCTCAATTCATGCTCAACTAGATTCCCAAGCTACATAATTTACTAACACACTAAATTTGCATAGGATTTATTGGCCTTTGGAACTATTACACGTAGTAATGACGGTTTACATTCTAGCTCAAAAGTACAGGGTGTTACATTATCTCTCCTTTGGGATCATTCGTCCCTGAATGGTGGGTAGGGACTTCTTAAAGCTCTAAAAGTATGGAATAAGGAACGTAACCTTGCATTGAACAATTTTCCTTAACAAAATATGCAAAGGCATCACACGGTCTTCATGATAACTCCTAGTGAAATGGGTAAGCACGAAACTTGAGATAACAAAACTTGACATCGACATAATCTTGGCATGTGTTTTGTGTCATATGATCAAAACATTATAGACCTGAATTTTTCCTAAGAGTCCTCAGCCTGATTAAGATTGATACAAGACATGAGATAAGATTCTCGTGGGACATAAGAATATTAACATTCTCTAACTTACAAGACACAATGAAAAGACTTAAAGACATTACTTGTCTATACCCCAACATTAATCAACATACTTCATTATTTCCAACTTACAATTCTCTCATAACACATCTAACCACAAGAATTTGTGTCCCACCGTATGATACTTCTATGTTGAAGCCTAACTTGAAGGGAAGAGGTGCTAATTTAAACTGCATGACCCTGTACACTACATCACATTAAGAAATCACCTCACCTCATTACCATAATCCATTAATCTCAAGTCTTAATTCAAAGAATACTAACCACATGGCACATTGGTTTGTGTTTTCATCAATCACAAAATTTAAGCCTACCACTACTACAGTCCACTTCATGGATCTCTCCCTAAGACTTACAAATTCAATCATCTTCACAAATATTCTCACCATATACTTCCCTCCTAACTATTTCACGTAAAGAATATTCATTTTCCCCCCCCTGCTCCTATAATCTTAGCTTAAGAAATCACATAAAAAATTTTCACCTACAACGACATCTACCCCCCACCTAACACACGTCTATGCCTCCACAACCACCATCGTACTAGCATACAAAGGGTCATTAAAGGAACCAAGCACAAGCATCATGAAAGGGAGTAACACTATTCAATTATAACATATACTTATTGCACTACTCAAGGTGAGACATGAGTTGAAGATACGGTACAATCAAGGAGTGTTTCATATATCAAGTGTCTGGCTCACAAGTGGAGAGTCATTTTGGCATAAAATCAACATAGCACGAGTTCTTAGGACAACCACAGTGAGAATCACGAGAGCTTACATCATGAGTCTTATAACATGAGTCTCGAATTTATGAAGTCGACGATTTAGACAAGGACTTCTACTCGAAGCTATCACTTATCATTTGCAGAGCTGAAATAGTCATAAGTTCATACAACTTTATCATTTTGTCTAACCCAACATAAAATGAGTCGTTAACATACGAAAACATAGTTCCTTAGAACTAAACATAATTTAGGACACAGATTTAGAGATCATGTACCTCATAACATAGAACTTGGATACTTGAAATATAGAATCACTGAGGGACATTATTGCTTTTAGTTTGGAGATTGAAACATGACATGAGTTACATAGAGTACTCCAACCTTAGACATATGACGGATTTGAGTACATAAGACATTGGTAGGTGTTAATTAAAATCAAAGTAGGAGGAGCTTTCTTGAATAAGAATTAATTTATAAAACCTCTTACTTGAAACTTGTCACCACATGAAAATTTGGGAACTACTTTAATATATCATCTCCCCCTTAGATCAAAGTTACATTCCTAAATTTGCGGTCATACCTTCACATCAAAATATATAGCCACAACTCTCAACACAAAAAAGTTATCTCACCATACACATAAGCGCTAAACTCTCTCTGATAAACTATACTCTAAAGGCCTCACTTTTCAAAAGTACAACTCTTAGCTCTCGCTAGCCTTTATAGACATCACTCTATAACTCCGACTCTTATGAACATACACCTCCACACTTCTTATCATAAATGGGTACCAGTACACACATGAACACAAATTCCCCTCCATAATTTTTTTTTATACAAGGACACTAAATTTTTTCTAGGACATCCCCTTTAGGTACACTAATCCTAACATCCTCCAACCCCTAAAGTCATCTATTTATGGCTAATGTTATCATAGGAATATATATCCATGCTTCTATACACACAACACTTGATCTTCAACTCCTTAGAATACTTAGCATTACACCTTTAATCACATAACTTGCAACTTAACAAAATTTGTAAAACTATACCAAAGGCGCATATTGCCCACCCACATTTCCTAAATTCAACTCCAAATAATGCTATACAACAACTCCTTAGACTTCTTCATAACATAAGATTCGAGAATGAAATCTAGGTACACGTGACACTCATACACATCAGACCTTATCTAATAACATGCTATCTCGAGGTTCATCTTATTCTTTTATACCTAGGCCCTTATCTACTTAATGACTCAACCACAATTCATCATTTTTTTATACTAGTCCTCATGTACATAAATATCACAATTATCTAATTCTTTTTCCATAAGTTTCCAACCTAAGCTATTCATACCTCACATCAAGCCTACTAATTTAATCCCACAAAACATGCATCATCAATCTTGAGCTACTATTCTTATTGCTACAGTCCATATCTAAAGTTCAAGCCTATTGTCTAACAACACCAACATATGAAGCATATTACATACTATACTAATCAATCGAATAGAAATATCAACCTAAGTCATTTATTTCACTTATCTATGGTCCATAAGTCCATCCTCTCCATGACATTACTACTAAGCCTCCAAATCTACTACATACCTTCTCACACACACTATAAATTTACAACCACTAAAGAAAAGACAAATCAAGGGGGTAAGGTCACATAATGAAGGTAGTAGATCTTAATCTTATATCATAACCCATTACGATCTTATCAACATATTCTACTTTCTCATATCACAGTTACCTACCCATGCATACCTCACAACTACCTTTAAAATTCCACATACAATAATGAGTCTATACTTATAACTTATTGGCTAATCTAACCTTTTCCATTCATAGCCTATAAGCGATTTCCATAACCACCATAACTATCCACTCTAGGCTCTTTCCCCTATTATGAATAGATAATATCATAGACAAACGCTTCTTCCACAGACTGCCATATGATCTACTAATATTGCTACCACACTAGTCTATCACCATAAAATAGAAAATCATCCCTCAATCAATGATTATACGACTAAAACTATTTATTTACTCAAAAGTCACCTTCACTCTGACTTCTAACCTTGTGACTTCATATCACCAACTTCTTGGCCTAATCTCACTACCAATAAGTCATGACACTTTAATATATACTACTACTCGGGTAGAAATACAGTTCCAACATTCTGCTACACATCATTACCCATATGCATGACATCTGCAACAAGAATTTTTATAGGGACTGGATACACTTAATACCTCAGGCTGAAAAGCACGATTTCATTAGGATCAAAGTTTACACTAGAATCAATATGCCTTAAAGCACCAATGGACTCCTCTCAAGTCCTTGTGCAATTTCATAATCTTTTATTATTTGATTAGAAGGGACCAACTCATATAGGCTCTAAGATTCTTCTCTTGAATCAACTCGATAAAGAGACATAGTTAATGAAATCAGACTAAAGATAAAATCTGGACAACTTCCAAATAGACAACATAATGGCATGATCTAGAACATGAAGAAAACTGAAACATTCCTAAACGCCTAGTAGCCTTCTACTTATAAGTGCGGTGTGCTACACACCCATAAACAAGACTCTACTCGATGCGATTTTGCAGACAACTTGGGACCATGAACCATGCTTTGATACCAAGTTTGTCATGACCAAAGCCGAGGCCCTGGCCACGACGAGCATACCAGACCAAGAAGGCCTGAGAGCCCTTATCTAACTGGAAATCATATACACAAAACATATCCAATAACAAAATACGAAAATACATCATAATACGAAAACATGGTCAAGCTTTTACTTCAAGGAATAGTACAACTATGAGTTTATGAACATTTAAAGACATCTAAAATAAATCTGCGAAATCTTTAACAATATGAAAACCAATATCTATCTAAGACTGGGAAAAGGCCCCCAGTCAAACTATACACCAAAATAAAGTAACAATGTTTTAAAAATAGGCCTTTCAAAATAAGGAAGGCTCACTAGCTGCACACTTCTGTCTGATAAATCTATGGTTTAGCGGTATCCCTGGACTGAGCCTCAAATCCTAAAATATAAGGGATCAATACAAATGTACTGGTATGTTAAACAACCCAAAATATCATACGCTTATACAAAATAAGTAAGAGCATTTCACATTATATAAGTAAAAATACATGGGCATATTTAATAATTTCAAATAAATTCTTGAAAACCTTGACTCACTCATTGTTATTCTTCTGAGCTAGTGTTACACCCTACAAATCTGTAATTCTATGGGCTATATGGAACCCGCTCTTGACTCGGTGGCCAAACCTCCAATCCAAGTAACCGCCAGGATTAGAGTGGTGATACCTCCATGTGAGCATACCGCTGGAAATCCCCCATGTTAGATGTCCTAAATTTCCTTTCATGCAGGATAATATATCATAAGTCCTGCATCGCCAACTGCGGTTTCCAGCGATGAGCCCTTACACTCAAATGCTTTCTTCGGATAACAAACTAGCTCTCTTAAACCCAAATTTTAGTTATTTAAAGTCATGTTTCATACTTCCAAAATGTTCAATACTTATTCCTTTAAGGGCATGTCATCATCGGGTATCATCATACCTTAACTTGCAAGTTAATCAAATCACATTATATCATATCTGCAACCTCTTTTCACTTATTATCATGTTAATGACCACCCTTAGTTTTTAAATATCAAGTGAAAGAGATTTAAGCAATAGATTTTTCATTTGAGTTTACATCAAAACACTCTTCTCTCAATAGTATAATCATAAGGTGGCCATATCATAATTTTATTTCTCAAAACCCATGGAAATTGTTAATTTGACACAATGAATGTTTATCATGTGAAAACACCCTCTCAACATGTCATAAATAGTATCAACCCATGATCATTAAACAAGCATTCACCCTTTAGTTTTTCTTTTAGAAAGTTCATGCCTTTAAACAACCCATAACACTTGAGATTGAAAATATCATAATGGGAGAGGGAGTTTTTGTCGTTCATGCTCTCAATCAAATTTTTTATTTCAACCAAAACATAGATATATAGTTATATTCATATTTCATGAAAAATGGTTCAAGACAACGTATAATTTTGTCAAAACAATTTCAAGATACATACTTTTCAAGACAATTTCAAAACCCTTCTTTATAAACATAATTGGGGATCTTTAATCTTAATAAAAATAATAAAACTTATGCCCATGGAGTTTAGGGTAGTCCCACATACCTTAGTGACGAAGAATTTATAAAAGATTGAACCCTTGATCTTGAATGTTTGACCCTTAGTTGTTTTTCTCCTATTGTGTTCTTGAGAGATGAACTAGGGATTTAAGAGAGTTAAACCATTACTAATGACCCTAATTTTATTTAAGGATGATTAGGGATGATTTTGGAATGTAAAAAGACTTGGTTACCCTTAAGATGACTTAAAAACAAAGTTTTTACGCCTTTGGGCCATATGGCATGCGATTTATTGCCTATGGCCTAAGCTAGGCAGTGACACACATTGTCCATCGCCTAAAATAGGCTGGGAATCGCATTTCCCATCCCCCAAAATTTGGGTTAGGCAACACATTGCCCATGGCACAACAATTCCAGTGGCCTTAGGCAATTTCTAGGCGACGCACTCCACTTTGCAAAGTCATACTCCCTCTGTCCCAAACTATGTGTCGCCATTTCCTTTTTGGTCCATCCCAAAAAGAATGTTGTCTTTCCTTATTTGGTAAGTTGTCTTTCCTTATTTGGTAAGTTTTTAAAAACACAATTACAATCTTATCCTTAGTGGTCCTACTTGACTTTAAATACTATTACTCTTTTTTTTTTCAATTTAAAGTGGTCCGACTTGATTTTAAATACTATTACTCCTTTTTTAAGAAGTGTAATTTTGTAACTTTAACAAAGCCAATACTTATTTCTTAAATATTATGTCCGGTAAAAGGGCAACACATAATTTGGGACGGAGGGAGTAACTTTTTGCTCGGGTATCAGATTTAGGAAAAATTGGTATCATTGGAAAGAGGACTCAAAGAACTTTCATTTGATATATAGTAGGCCCCCCAATTCGTTATATATGAAAAAGTATGGTCGATGGAAGTTGACCCAAGTTTAGACGCTCACTAAAACTCAACCGATAGGAACGCTTTAAACTCATCTTTGAGTTAAGGGACCTCTATGATCTCAATTCATGATCAACTACATTCCCATGCTACATAGTTTATTAACACACTAAATTTGCATAGGATTTATTCTTCTTTGGAACTATTATATGTAGGAATGACGGTTTACATTCTAGTCCAAAATTATGAGGTGTTACATATGATCTCTCAAAGTTTGAAGCACAATCCTCATACATTGTGCATGCTCCTCCCTACTCCTCGAATACACAAGGATGTTATCTATGAACATAATCACGAAGGAATCCCAATAAGGTTTTAACACTCAATTCATCATATCCATAAATATAGCTGGGGTATTAGTCAATCCAAAGACATTACAAGGAGCTTATAATGATCATAATAGGTCCTAAAAGCTATCTTCAGGATATCAGCATCCCAAATCTTCAACTGATGGAAACCAAATCTCAAATCAATCTTAGAGAACACCACTACATCCTAAAGCGGGTCGAACAAATAATTAATACGAGGCATAGGATAATTGTTCTTCACCGTCACGTTATTAATCTACCTATAATCAATACACATATACATGGATCCATCTTTCTTCTTTTATAGACAACATAAGATCTCCTCAAGAAGACATATTCAGTCTAATAATACTCTTACCATGAAGATCTTGAAGTTGATAATTTAGCTCCTTAAGTTCGGCAGGATCCATACAATAAGGTGCCATAAAAATAGTTTGGGTACTAGGCATAAGATCAATAGCTAACTAAATCTCATAGGCTGGGGGAATACAAGGTAGGTCAATAGGGAACACATCAGGAAACTCACAAACTACAAGAACATAGTCAAGCGATAGACTCTCCCTACTAGTATCACATATATAAGTGAGATAAGACTTGTAACCCCTTAAAATAAGACTCCTAGCATGAACATAAGAAATAATCCCCGTCGGCTTATGGCTAACTGCTCCCTGTCATACGACTAGGGGTGTATTGGGAATGGCTAAGGTAACAGTCTTGGTAAAATAATCTATGACCGCATGATAGTAGGATAACCAGTTGTCACAATCCAATTTCTCAGATCATGATGGCGCCTACTATAACCCACTAGTAGGCAAGCCAATCTTATAGTCCAGAACTATTAGTAACAAACTACTAAAAGAATTAAGGATAGAATGCACAATAAATATAGTAAGAGACTAACATACTTAAGATAAACCCAAAACCTGGTAAAATCAACACAAGGGCTTCTAATATAAGAAGGATACAAATGACGTACTAAATGAATATACAGATACAATTATCTCTGAATACAACATAACAACTAGACTAATACAGGAGAGAGAGAGGAAAGTAATACTCCAAACATCAAAGCTCACTCTATGTCTCTGAACCATGGCTTCTTTACACGACACACATAACATTGGAAATAGCCCATACTATGATCTGCGGGCTACAGAAGTATAGTATGAGTACCAAACATGTGGAACTCAGTAGGTAACTACCGACTGAGATATATAGATAATAAGATATATACAACATATAAACATAAATAAAGTCTAAACCCAAATGTCCAACAACTACATAATAAAACCAGTGAGATAGTTAGGGCAAACTATATCCAAGAACTAACATAATAAGGCTAAGGGATTATTAAAGATGAACTATCCTACTTCATTCATACTCAATAAGCTCAACGCTATACCATATATCACTAGCCAATATGAGTAAAAGGATGAAAGATGTATATATAATAGTATACAAGGCCAAAAGGTGATTATATAATCTAAATAAATAAAAGAAGGGAGGGATATATAGTAATACCATAGCTACATATATATATATATATATATATATATGCATGTATGTATGTATAAACAAGGTCAATTCAAGGTATATCTTAAATTAGTAGGCTAGCATCTTAAGACCTTGTAATCATAGCAGGGACTAATGCTAGCATACTCAGGGTTTCTAATCCATACATCTAATCATCAATAATAATATAATTGTAAGATGAAAAATCTAGATCATACATTAAATCTCAATACCAAATTGTTAACAAAACTGTCATAACAATAATCATAACAATAAAAAAAATAACAATAATAATGTGAGTAACCAGCTAGTCCAGACAAACAATACCTAACTGAGTCTTTCACAAACCCCCATCACCTAGGCCCAAATGGTTCAATCAACATACAACACACCATAATCCATACTCATCACTCTTCCTATCCCTCTTATGTTTTGCCGATATGGGACTCCATATCCTAAGTTAGGGTGTTACATACACCTCCTTTATGGACTCAACATCCTCGTTAAGGTTTGCCTCACCGAATGGGATTTGCCTACACTCAGGACTGAGGTTTGCCCCGCCTTACTGAGATTCGCCTATACTCAGTTTGAACTCTAGCCTATATCGATAAGGATGATGCAGGAGTGGCTCTGATACCATTCTATCATGACCCGAGCTGGGACCCTAGTCGCTATGAGCATCCCGAACTACGAAGGTCCGAGAGACCTATCTAACTCCCTAACCCATTAGTTATATTGTCCGCTCTGGGCCCAGGTCTGCACAACTTTAAAACAAGTCACTAGGGAGTGAGGCTTACTTACTTATATACCCCGTATCCCTCTTGTGTTTTGTCGATGTGGGACTCTATATCCTAAGTTGGGATGTTACACGTACCATTACCATATTTAATGATCATGAATGTACTGAATCTATGAATACCATTGTCACACCTTTTTTTCATCAAAAGATTAGATTTTAAGTTTGAAAAGGGTTTTTATTATTCAAAGTGACTAACAAAATGAAAATTTGTTTCGAAAAGGAATTTTATAATAAAACTTATAGTCGCAACTTGGCATAAATCTTGTGTGCCAAGTCAGGTTTAGAAACCATTTCTCAAGACAATTGTAGACACTTTAAAATTGATCTACGAACAAAGATTTTGATTACAAAATTTTATTGACCAGGGGGAAGGTGTTAGGCATCCCTCGATCCCGTAGTTTGACTACAGTCACTTCGTGGAGCATATCAGATAATATGACACTATGAAATGTATAAAATTCACACAAAAGCACATAAGAAAACAAGAACACAAACAAATACAAGGGTCTAAAATAATGTCCAATTATATAGTCCCAAAAAATAAAAAAATACGAAATTGTAAACCTACTTATTTCTAAATAAGTCCTAAACTAAGCTCCACCTGACGTTCCGAACCTTGATCATGCACCGTATTTGAAAATAATTCCCTTAGGGCATTCCCCAAATAAGATAATACAACTAAGCTTGGGGCATTCCCCGGCCAAATAAGTACAGTTGATAGAAAATGCAATATAAAGAGAAAAATCATTCTAGACAGACATTCGCACATTCAATGATATAGAATCCTACGATTTACCTACCCAAAACCAAAGATTTTCCTATTAATCCTAGGCCTAAAGAAGATACTATTGAGGTTAATAAAAAATAATGCCTATTCAAATCAAACAAATATCAATGAACTAAAACAACCAATATTCGCCTTTATCAGTTTCCACCGCAAATTTTATTTTTCAATGAATGATTTACTAATTCTTTGGACTATTAACTCAATTTTCTCTTTTCAATTTTCAAACATCCGAATCCAATAATCAACCATATACACACATCAATCATAACATCAACATATCACATGAAGATAAAATAAAAAAAGAATATAGTTGAAAAATTGGACCTCAATCGATGATTTTATTTCGATGAAACTGGATTACTTAATTCGAACACCACTGGACCTCAAACCAGACCCACTCTCAACAACTACCAATCTCAGACTCTCTTTCTATACCAATCCCGACCAAAAATCATGACATAGAGAAAACCCACCACTGATTTTGTGCGAACTCCAACTGACTATTTTTTTTAATTTTTGGTTGTTTAGCGGTGGAGTTTTCCAGTGAGCTTTTTTTGAAAGGAACAATGATCATTTTTGGTTGCTGATTTTGGAAATTTAGAGCAACACTAATGATGTTTGGGTATTTTGGACACTAGTTAACATGTTTTCGATGAAGTGGGATTGATTTCGTGACTGGTCGAGATCAATTCATTTGTGGAGATGGAATTTTTTTTATAAAACTTTGCTAAAATGACTTGTACCAAGATATTATTTTTCTCATCATTCCTTTCTTCTGGTTTTCCTCTGATTTTTCCCTATCTTTTTCTCTTTCACCTCTGTAACTTATTTTCTCATGATCTCTCTCCGCTCACCATTTTTTCTCTTGTTTTTCTACATGTTTTTGCCTCTATTTCTTTCTATTTTCTTCTCTTGATTCTCTACTAGTTTTTCCTTAGTATATGTGTGTGTATTAGTATGAATGGGAATGGAGGAGTATGTTGGTGTGTGAGTGTAATATGGTGTGTATTAGTATAGTTGTGAGTTTTTCCAGTGAGTGTGAGTGTTTGTTGGTGAGTGTATTTTGTGTCAATATCTTCTTTTAGTGTTTGTTGGTGAGTGTATTATTGTTGTGTGAAAAATTTATGAGAAAAAGAGGACAAAATGTGGGTGTTGGGGGAGGGTAGGGGGTATGTGGGTTTGGAATGGTGTGTCAACCTTTGATTGGAGAGGTTGTTACTTTGTTGTTTTAGGATAAGGATAAAGATGATTGTGATTGTTTTTTATTTTGTTTTTCTTGTAGAAATGTTATTGAATTGGGTGGGGTGTATGGTAAGGTTAGGTGTAAAGGAATATAATTGAATTTTGGAAGGGTAAAATTACATGTCTACATCATGCCCCTCATTGATTGTGAACACAAAGTGTTTGCAGACAAAGAAGTAGACACCAAGACAAAATTTTGACCTGACCATTATTCAAAAGGAATAAATAGAAGGACGAAGTACAACTGAGTCTTGATTTTTGACATCCTACCTATCCCATGTTATGTGAAAATCATGTCACATATAGTTCCAAGGTTTTAAAATAGAGGGACTATACCGAGTTGGAGAGTTGAGTGAGGCCTAGTCGAGGTTTCGGTTCACGGCTCTATCATTGCATTAAAAATAAAAATAACAAGTTATCAAGATAAATGAAATTACATAAGTCCTATCTATGCAGCTTCTCTTGACTCTTGACTTGAGTTTCCAATGATTTCAAAAGTGATAAAAGATCTGATCTTCTTTGGGTTGAACTTGAGAATAGATTCTTTCTCCATACAAAATTTGATGTTGGATTTGAACTCAAAAACTAACCATGTTCTGTCGATAGTAATTCTAAATTTGAACTTGAATTGGAAAATCTTCACCCCATTCTCAGGTTGGCTCTTGACTTTTAATTTTAAATTCTTCACCCCATTCTCCAGGTGGGCTCCTAATTTATTGTTTTATTACCCTATTCTCCAGGCAGGCTCTTGACTTGCTATTATATTACCCTATTCTCTAGGTGGGCTCCTGACTTTCAATTTTATCACCCTATTCTGCAGGTGGATTCCTGACTTGCTGTTTCATCACCCTATTATCCAGGTGGGCTCCTGAATCATTTTATCATCACCTTATTCTCCATGTAAGCTCCTGACTTATTATTTCATCACCTTATTCTCCAAGAGGGTGAAATTCAAGAGGAGGGTGAATTGAAAATTTTCTGTAAGTGGACTACTGACTATTCACAGTCAACTCGCATGCAAATCAGTACACTTTACAAGACAGATCCGATTTAAAAAAATTATACAAATAAGTAATTAAACATAAAGTAAAGACACCAAGATTTATCCTTGTTCGAAACACCAATGTGGTGCCTACTTCCAGTCCCCTTGGGTTTAAACGTTTTCTTAGATTTTTCAATATTGGCTTTGAGTACAATAATGAGAAACAAGTTTCAAAACTTATTTTGCTCCTCAAATCTTGTGACATAGCTTCAGTTCATATCACAAATTTGACTCGATCCTATTCTTTATATAACAACTGTAAGCTAAATATTACAAAGCATTATGAGACTAAGCTTGAGACACTTTGAGTTTTTCTTCTTGAAGTTGCACGCATGCTTCAGCCTTTTGTCTTTTCTTTTATAGTGTCCAACTTTTTCCTGCCATTACCCTTTGTAAGGAAACCTAATAGAATTCTTCTCAATCAAGGATTTGGATTGATTCCTTAATTGATAGATGGCATCATAATGTCTATCCATATCAGATATGTCCATACGTGGTGCAGTTTCCATAATTATACATGTCCATATCAGATTTGGTCTAGCCATGATTCTAATATTGTGATCCTTCTTCCATTCCCAATATATTTGATTGATTTGCTTGCGATACTATTTGAATGTCGTGATTCTCCTTTTCATGATTGAATATTCTTCCATTTTTAGAGTTGGATCTCTTGCTTGCTTCCATGTTGAGTTAGTCTCTTTGATCTGACGTATCTTCGAGTGAGATACCCTTCTATTTTCTAATATCCCTCAAAGGTACACTCATTAGTTTGTCATTATTAAAACTTGAATACAGGTGGCTAACATTCTCCCCCTTTTTAATAATGACAAATATGCATACACATCAGTTAATTTCTTTGTCTTTCACAGTAGTCAACTTGATCCCCCTAACTTGTAAGAATCTATGTTGTCCCAATTTTCTTGGACATCAGTCGGCCTTTTTGTATTGAAAGTCGACTTTCTCCCCCTGACTTATAAGTATTTCTGTTGTCCTAAGTTTCTTGGGTATCAGTTGGCCTTTGTGTATTAGGAGTCGACTTGCTCTACCTGACTGATGGGTGCTTCCCAATTTCTTAATGTTCCTTTCTTTCCTCCCCTTTTGGAATAATAAAAAAGAATAGCAACATAAAAAACACATAGACTGAACAACAACAAGAAGCAACAGACAAACATAGATAGTCATAATCTATTAACGAGGTATAGCAAAAAAATTATGGCAGGTAATGTGGTAAAGATTATCTACAACCCATCAACCCAAGGGACAATACCCCCTTTTTAATAAAACTTCACAATTCACCGTTTTGCCAGGAAGTATGTTAGGGTTTTATGCATATTATGACAAAACTTGTCATAGGATTTTTTAACTTTTTTGACAAAGAAGGAGTAGGAGGTTTGAATAGAGATAACCAGATCATCATTCGAGGAAGAGACATGGGATTGAATGAGTCCAAAAAAGAGAGCACTCAAGAGAACATCTTTACTCCTTCTTCTTTGAACCCATTGAGTGCCAGAAGGACCACACTTATGTCAGAGCTTGTACTTTTCCCAAGGTCTAGGAGTGTGGTAGTCAACTCTTAGAGTTGCATGACACCTTCTTCAATGGCTTTGATCCGCTTCATGAGTTCTTTGAGTTCCTTCAACAAAGAGGTAGAGGGATTAGAAATAGATTTACTTACCTTTGTTGGTTTAGCCTTAGCACGGACAGACTCCTTCTTGCACCACTCATCTTCCACCAGGACATATCCTATGCTGCCAAATGTTTTTGAATCATAAGTTACAGTAACTTCTATAGAGGGATAGGCAGACAAATTAATAGAGTAGAACCGAAGGATCCAGGTAATGATCAGCTTGTATGAAAAACTAGTAGAGGCCTGAACTTATCTTACACTCTGCAGCATGTACTCACGTATCCAGGTTGCCCAATTGATTTTGATCTTCATGACCAGACAGTACAACACAAAGAGACCACGATAAGTGATATTCCTTAGGATCCTTTTCATGGAATCAGAGTGGTAGCAATACCATGGGCCATGATACAAAATTTGAAACATAATGACAGGGGACCAAGGTTGGTTGACACAGAGTCAGGGTCAGACAGAAATTTCTTGGCTTCCTCAAAGCCCACTTCAAAGTTCTCAGGCCAGTTACTGTTCATAAAAAAGATCACACCATAAAACATAGTATCAAAAATGCCTTCAGATAGGAAGTTGTTCAAGACAATTCTTGTACCCAACACAAGAGTCTCGAATTCACCAAATCCTAAACAACAAAATCTCCACAACAGGGAAATTAGACAAACATCCTAACAAACTGTTCAAACACAGAACCAAAAATTTTGGTAAGTAATAAATGACCTACAACCACCGTGGAAGGATTGAAATGCCCGCAGACCAAGGAAATAACCTGGAGGGTCATTACAATATCCACTATTAAAAGGACTTTCACCTGCAAAAGTCATCAGATAGAATATTTCAAATGATCAACATGATGAGGTGTAACACCCTGATTTGCTAAACTGGAATGCTACACGGTGCTCATGACCCCAAGGGACCACAAGCTAACCTATGACTAATATCTGAACCTGTATACTGTAAATCATGATATAATAATGCGGAATACATAGAAATCTAAGGCCATAAGGTTCAACTGAATACAATCATGGGGGTGAAAATATCCAAAACAACTCAATCTGAACGTAAATCTGAAAGCCTCTAAACTATCTGAATAGGGAGTTGAAGGAACATGTCTCCAACTAACTCCATAATACTGAACTGAAGAAATAAATAAATGTATGAAATCATATTGTCCTCGAATCAATAAGGACTCACTGTGTCTCTGCGACTGGAATGCTACCGCTACTGCTGGGCTGGAGCTCGTGTCTCGAAACCTATGGTGTAACATGAAAAGAAAGCACCATAGCACAAATATGCAAGTACAACTAGAGTACTGAGTATATGAGGAAGGTAGGCTGAACATAAAGGGTTTCATGCATGAACAACACTGACTGACTAATATGAGCGTGGGAGTGCAAACAAACATATATAGAAACTAGTATTGTGAATACGTGATAGCATGACCTGTAAGATACATGGTTTACTGATAACTGTCATGACTAATACTAAAACTAATAACATGGGTGACTGTATCTGACAGTCCTGTATATACTAAAATCTGAAGAATGCCCTGAGTTCTTTTACTAAGACTGATACTAAAACTGTGGGTAGTAGTGTTTAACCGACATGCCCCATGTATGCCGTTATGGCTAAGATAGGGTCCAATTTTTGCCCCGACTGGAGAGGTATCAATATCGTGACACGGGTAAGGACAGCTTATGAGTGAACCTTATCTGACGGGTACTCAATGAGAACGGTGAGAACCCTAAACAAACGGGTTAAGCCACCTCATAAACCCTAATCTAACGGGTTAAGATATCTCAACCTACGCTGGCTACGTAGTTCTGGAACACAAGGATGACTACTAAGAATCACACCCTGAACTGGCGGGTAAGTTCTCATCCTCGGGTTCACTCAGTGCTAACCTGTACTCCCATCTGGAGGGACTGGACATGAATAACTGACTGTACATGAATTAATCTTACTGAATTTCGTTGACTGGCGGAATGTTACTGATATCTGACAACTGACTAAGATTATGAGGTTTTCCTGAGTCACATGACTGACTGAAGTCTATGGAATCATAGCTTGAGTTCGGATATCGTGAAACATGACATGGATCTAGGCACACAACTATAGTTTTTGGGTATAAGTACCCTAGGACTCGATGGAAGAAAACTGACGCACATGACTGACTTGATCATAAGAGTAGAGTCCATAATTTATAATATCATAAGTAGAGATCTTATACTAATCATGGTTATCAACAATGTATTTCATGGAAAGGATTTCATATCACATGGAAGTACTTGCACAATCTTAATATCATGTTCATTGCATAATCATATTGGCAACACATACCAATAGCGTGGAAGTTCATGTGGATTGCATGATTATCATACAGCTTGTTCATAAGTAGGATTTGCAAGTAAACATAACATAATTTCATAAGAATAGTTCATGAGTATTCCAACAACATTTACAAGGCACATTATCAACATAGAAGTCATTAGAACATAAGGGCATATCATGAATCCTTCACTTAGTCACAATTTAGCTATATTGCATGTTTTCTAGTTCTTTAGGTATTTTATCAAACACCTTACATACACATCTTAAGCATAGGTGAAATCACCAAATTATACATCATGAACAACCAAACTTACATGTTTCCAACTCATATGATATCATGAATTCATAAAAACATATAAAGATTCCTTCTTGGGAATCACCCAATATCAACAACATGATCATCAACACCAAACAATATAGAAATCATACTTTATAATGAAAAAGAGAGTTTTTGAGATTTATGGATGAAAGGGATCCATAAATCAACTCACGCATACTATTATATAGCAAAAAAAAAGCATCAATATGGGTATGATCATATCACCACAATCAACCAAGCTTTTGTATTTTAAAGATTGATTCTTGAACTCCACGGACGAAAGGAATTCGTGGATGAACACTACGCATACCTTAGAAGGAAGATTCTTGATGATTGATGGAGGAATTTCCTTGAAATCGGATCTTCAAGCTTAATTATGCAACCCTAGTGGTTTTTCTCTTTTAGTGCTCTTGGATGATGAGCTTTGAGATGAAAATAGGGTTGCAATATGTTTAGAAGCTATATGTTTCATAGGGTTAAGTTTAGGGACGTGTAAGGAGTATTTAAAGACTTAATTACCTTTAAAATAACTCAAAACGGAGTGTTTTTGACACTTGGAATTGACTTAGGCGGCGCCCAAGTGATCGTCTGTGCTTGGGTTGGGCGGCGCCTAACCAATCGCCTATGCTTACTATCTCTCACGAAAATGGGCATAACTTTTTACTCGAGTATTGGATTAAGGCGAATTGGTATTATTGGAAAGCTAATTCGATTCTCTACAATTTGGTGGGTCTAAATCAGCCAAAATACCATATTAACATCAAGTTATACTCGTTCAAAGATGACCCTTGCAAAATCGAACACTAAAACTTGATGGATTCAAAAACTCTTAGCTTGTATTACGTTAAGTGACTCATATGAACATGCTTAATGCATCATAAGCTATCCTATCACTAGGATATTAATTGTAAGTCATGTACTCAAGTATGAACCATAGGATAGGAGATTTCATACGTAGGAATACTTATTCACTTCTTAGCTTAGAAACATGCGGGGTATTACAATATCTCCCCCTTGTGAACATTTGTCCTCGAATGAGAATTTACTGAGAAGGAATACAAGACAATAGAACCTGAACTGAACATGAAGAACTGAAACTTGATCTTATGACTGACATGCTAAATATACTGAACTCGTGCATATCTGATGCATGGACAACTGACATATGAATGCATGACTGAGTATGAAATGGTTAATAGGTACTAAGTTTATACTAGAAACATGAACGTGAAACTAAATAAGATTAAGGAGAACTGTTACCTTGAGCTTGATCTGAATTGGTGGGGAAGAGGTGAGGTTACTTGGTACGCATATCTTCTTCTTCTTCCCAAGTAGCTCCCTCATGAGACTGATTTCGCCAAATAACCTTGACTAGAAGAACTTCTTTGTTCCTCAATCTACGAATCTGATAATCTAAGATTTCGACTGGAATCTCTTCATAGGAGAGGCTTTTCTGAATGTTGATGCTTTGAATAGGGACAACAACTACTGGGTCACCTATACACATCTTTAGCAAAGAGACATGGAAGACTGGATGGACTGAGGTTAGATCTGAAGGCAACTCAAGCTCATAAGCTACCTTACCGAAGCGACAAAGAATTCTAAAGGGATCGACATACTGGGGACTGAGTTTCCCTTTCTTGTTGAACCTCTTCACTCCCTTCATGGGAGAGATCTTAAGATAGACATAGTCATTGACCTTGAACTCGAGATCCTTTCTATGAACATCTGTATAGGACTTCTGTCGGCTCTGAGCAGCCCGAAGTCTCTCTCTGATCAACTGAACTTTCTCTAAGGTATCGAATACTAAGTCAGGACCTATGATTGAGGCCTCACTAACTTCAAACCAAGCAATCGGAGATCTACATCTCCTACCATAGAGCTTTGAATGGAGCCATCTGAATACTAGAATGATAGCTATTATTGTATGCAAACTCAATCAAAGGCAAGTGGTCGTCCCAGCTTCCCTTAAAGTCAATTGCACACACCCTTAGTATATCTTCAAGAGTCTGAATGGTCCTCTCTGCTTGACCATCTGTATGAGGATAAAATGCTGTGCTGAGATAGACTTGGGTACCGAGACCCTTTTGGAATGCCTTCCAAAAGTGAGAAGTGAACTGGGTACCTCTGTCAGAGATAATAGATAGTGGAACACCGTGTAACCTGACTAACTCCTTGATATAGAGTTTGGCATAATCCTCGGCGGAATAAGAAGTATGAACAAGAAGGAAATGAGCTGACTTGGTCATTCTATCTATAATGACCCAGACTGAATCATGCTGATGATGAGACGCAAACCCGTCACGAAGTCCATGTTAGCTTCTTCCCACTTCCAAGTAGGAATGCCGAACTCTTGTATGGAACCAATAGGTTTCTGATGCTCTATCTTAACCTGCTGACATATAGAGCACTTAGCCACAAACTCTAAAATATCTCTCTTCATCCCACTCCACCAATAGATCTCCCGCATATCGCGGTACATCTTAGTGGCCCCTGGATGAATAGAGTATCACGCACCATGCGATTCTACAAGAATTCACTACCTCAATTCATCTACACCTGGAACACATAGACGACCCTGACAATGAAGAACATCGTCTCTCTCTTGGGAGAAAACCTCAACTTGTTGATTCTGAACTAACTCTTTGAGCTTGACAAGGCTAGGATCCCTGTCTCATTTTTCTTTCACCTCAGAAACTAGAGATGACTTTGAACTACTATGAACATATACACCACCCTGTAAAGAATCGACTAAACGAACGCCTAGTCTAGCAAGCTGATGGATCTCCTGAGCCATCTTTTTCTTACTATCATCAACGTGAGAAATACTACCCATGGAGAGTCGACTGAGAGCGTCAACATTGGCCTTGCCCAGATGATAAAGAACACTCATGTCGTAATCCTTCAAGAGCTCTAACCACCTTCTCTGTCGAAGATTGAGATCTTTCTGGGAAAAGACATACTGAAGGCTTTTATGGTCTGTGAAGACATCTACATGAACTCCATAGAAATAATGCCTCCAAATCATCAAGGCAAAAACTACCGTTGCTAACTCAAGATCATGAGTAGGATAATTCTTCTCATGTGGCTTTAACTGTCTGGAGGCGTAGGCTATGACCTTACCATGCTGCATGAGGAAACAACCTAAACCCATTCTATATGCATCACAATAGACTACAAAACTATTTGAACCATCTGGAATAGCTAGAACTGGGGTGGAGGTGAGTCGAGTCTTCAACTCTTGAAAGTTCTTCTCGCACGAATCTGACCACTGAAACCTAATCTTCTTCCGAGTCAATTTGGACATGGGAGATGCAATAGAAGAAAATCCCTCGACAAACCATCTGTAATAGCCAGCCAAACCTAAGAAACTCCTAATATCTGATGGAGATACGGGTCTGGGCCAGTTTCTTACTGCCTCGCTTTTCTGAGAATCTACTCTAATTCCATCACCGAAAATAATATGGCCAAGGAATGCTACTAATCTTAGCCAAAATTTGCACTTGTTTAACTTAGCGAATAACCGGTGATCCCTGAGAGTCTAAAGAACAATCCTAAGATGGTCTGCATGATCACGCTCTGTGTGAGAATAGACCAGAATATCATCTATAAAGACTATGACAAATATATCCAAGTACTGCTTGAACACACGGTTCATCAAATCCATAAAAGCTGCAGAGGCATTGGTAAGACCAAATGACATGACTAAAAATTCGAAGTGACCATACCGAGTACGGAAAGCTGTCTTCGAAATTTCACATTCTCTAACTCTGAGCTGATGATAGCCTGATCTGAGGTCTATCTTGGAGAAGTAACTGGCACCCTAAATTTGGTTGAATAGATCATCAATCCTGGGAAGAGGATATCTATTCTTGACCATGACCTTGTTGAGTTGATGGTAATCAATACACATCCTAAGAGAACCGTCTTTCTTGCGCACGAATAATACTAGCGCACCCCATGGGAAAATGCTGGGTCTGATAAATCCCTTATATAAGAGATCCTTCAACTGATCTTTTAGTTCCTTGAGTTCTGCTGGTGCCATTCTGTATGGCGGAATAGAAATAGGTTGAGTATCCGGAAGAAGGTCTATGCCAAAGTCTATTTCCCTTTCGGGAAGAATGCCTAGAAGATCTTCGGGAAAGACATCTGAGTATTTATTAACAACAGGGACTATTTCGAGGCTGGGATATTCAAAACTAGAATCTTTAACATGCACGAGATGATACACGCACCCCTTAGAAATCATTTTCCTTGCTCGAAGGTAGGAAACAAGTTGACCCCTGAACGCTGAAATGCTACCCTTCCACTCTAGGACGGGCTCATTCGAGAACTAAAACTGAACTATTCTATTTCTGCAGTCAACTGTGGCATAGCAGGAATGAAGCCAATCCATGCTGAGAATGATATCAAAATCAGTTATCTCTAACTCCACTAAATCTACTGACGTAGATTTTTGAGATATCATAACCGGGTAGTTCCTGTATACCCGCCGGACTATGATGGTTTTATCCACTGGGGTAGAGACTGAGAAGGGCTCTGCTAAGATTTTGGGACTGATTTCGAAATTGCCTACTATGTATGGAATAACAAAAGACAAAGATGCACCTGGGTCTAGCAACGCATAAACATAAACATAGAAAATCTGTAACGTACCAGTAACGACATCAGGAGAATTTTTCTGATCTTGCTGGGACAGAAGAGCATAGAGTCTGTTTGGGCGTTGCCCACTGGTAGTACTGGAAATGGCACCCTAGTGGTTTGGGAAACTGGACTGAGTTGTAGAATGATTTTGCCAACCCTGAAGACTTGACTGCAGACACTCCCTAATCCTGTGGCCTGGCTTGCCACAACCAAAACAGACATCACTACCGGCTCTGCAAATGCCCTTGTGTTTCTTACCACAAGTCTAAAAAAGGGGATTCTTTCGGGCACTGCTAACACTGCCCTGAGATTTAGAGCCTGACGCTTTGCCTCTATTGCTGACTCTGAACTTTGGCACTGGAGCACTAGCAGAGGAAGGAGCTGGAACAGCTGACTTGGAGCAAAACTATGAACGGTTTCCTCCATCTGACTTGGGGTGAGCAAAGTTGAAATTACATAACCTTGCTCTCTTGTTCTGCCTCTCCCTAGTCTTAAACTTCTGCTCTTCTACTTGCTGGGCATGGGTCATGAGTCTTGCTAAGGTCATATCACCGATTAGCATCGTGGACCTACACTCATTTGGCACGCTATCGTTGACCCCTGACATGAACTTGCTCATCTTAGCTCTATTGTCTACAACCACACGAGGAGCATAGCTGGCTAGCTGAGTAAATATGAGAGAATACTCCCTAACTGTCATATTCCCCTGCCTGAGGTTGATGAACTCAAGAACTTTGGCTTCCCTCAGCTCTTGGGGAAAGGATCTGTCTAAGAAGGCCGTGACAAATTCCTCCTACTCGATAGGGCCTGTATCATCTAACCTTTTAGACTTTCACTGTTTGTACCAACCATGAGCAACATCCTATAACTGGTAGGTGGCTAACTCATCACTCTCAATAGAAGTAACACCCATGATGTCAATGACCTTTTGGAATCGGTCAATGAACTCCTGAGGGTCCTTATCAGACTTAGGTCCATGAAAAGATGGAGGGTTCATCCAGGTGAAGTCCCGAACCCTAGCTGCTTTGGGATTGGCCAATGGATTGGCCGGAATGACTGGTGGCCATTCAGTCTGTGCAGCCATGGGCTGAGCAAGTGTAGTAAATGTGGCTCTAAACTCTGCATGGGAAACATGTTCGGCCAAAGGATCATTAGCCTGAGGAGCTGGCTGGTTTCTTCTCTTTGGGGCCATGGTCTGGAATAAGAGAATAATGGATTAGATTGAGAGTTTAACTTGTGATTATGCTCACTGGCATGACATGAATAATGAAGAAAGGGGACTGTTCCTAAAATATCTTATAGCCTCCCGCACATAAATGTGGCGCGCAACACACCCATGTACAGGACTCTACTAGATGCGGCTTTCAGACTTCCTAGGACTCCATTGAACCTTAGGCTTTGATACAAACTTTGTAACACCCCGATTCACTAAACTGAAATGCTACACGGTGCTCATGACCCCGAGGGACCACAAGCTAACCCATGACTGATATCTGTACCTGTATACTGCAAATCATAATATAATAATACGGAATACATAGAACTCTAAGGCCATAAGGTTCAACTGAATACAATCATATGGGTGAAAATACCCAAAACAACTCAATCTGAACGTAAATCTGTACATAAATCTGAAAGCCTCTAAACTATCTGAATAAGGTGTTAAAGGAACATATCTCCAACTAAATCCATAAAACTGAACTGAAGAAATAAGTAAATGTATCAAATCATATTGTCCTCGAATCAATAAGGACTCACTATGTCTCTACGACTGGAATACTACAGGTACTGCTGGGCTGGAGCTCGTGTCTCGGAACCTATGGTGTAACATGAAAAGAAAGAACTATAGCGCAAATGCATCAGTACAACCAGAGTACTGAGTATACGAGGAAGGTAGGCTGAACATAGAGGGTTTCATGCATGAACAACACTGACTGGCTAATATGAATGTGGGAGTGCAAACAGACATATATAGAAACTGGGATCGTGAATACGTGATAGCATGACCTGTAAGCTAATACATGGTTTACTGATAATTGTCATGACTGATACTGAAACTGATAACATGGGCGACTATATCTGACAGTCTTGAATATACTGAAATCTAAAGAATGCCCTGAGTTCTTTTACTGAGACTGATACTGAAACTGTGGGAAGTAGTGTTTAACCAACATGCCCCATGTATGCCATTATGGCTAAGCTGGGGTCCAATCTCTGCCCGACTGGAGGGGTGTCAATACCATACCACGGGTAAGGACAACCTGTGAGTGACCCTTATATGATGGGTAATCAATGAGAATGGTGGGAACCCTAAACTGACGGGTTAAGCCACCTCATCAACCCTAATCTGACAGGTTAAAATGTCTCAACCTACGCTGGCTACGTAGTTCTAGAACACAAGGATGACTACTAAGAATCACACCCTGAACTGGTGGGTGAGTTCCCATCCTTGGGTTCACTCGGTTCTAACCTCTACTCCCATCTGGAGGGACTGGACATGAATAACCGACTTTGCATGACTTAATCTTACTAAATTCTGTTGACTGGCGGAATGTTACTGATATCTGACAACTGACTAAGATCATGAGGTTTTCCTGAGTCACATGACTGACTGAAGTCTATGGAATCATAGCTTGAGTTCGGATATCGTGAAACATGACATGGATCTAGGCACACAACTATAGATGGAAGGAAACTGACACACATGACTGACTTGATCATAAGATTAGAGTCCATAATTTATAATATCATAAGTAGGGATCTCATACTAAGCATGGTTATCAACAATGTATTGCATGGAAAGGATTTCATATCACATGGAAGTACTTGCACAATCTTAATATCATGTTCATTGCATAATCATATTGGCAACACATACCAATAACATGAAAGTTCATGTGGATTGCATGGTTATCATACATCTTGTTCATAAGTAGGATTTGCAAGTAAACATAACATAATTTCATAAATATAGTTCATGAGTATTCCAACAACATTTACAAGGCACATTATCAACATAGAAGTCATTGGAACGTAAGGGCATATCATGAATCCTCCACTTAGTCATAATTTAGATATATTGCATGCTTTCTAGTTTTCAGGCATTTTATCAAACACCTTACATGCACATCTTAAGCATAGGTGAAATCACCAAATTATACATCATGAAAAACCAAACTTACATGTTTTCAACTCATATGATATCATGAATTCATAAAAACATATAAAGATTCCATCTTGGGAATCACCCAATATCAACAACATGATCATCAACACCAAACAATATAGAAATCATACTTTATAATGAAAAAGAGGGTTTTGAGCTTTCTGGATGAAAGGGATCCATAAATCAACTCACGCATACTATTATATAGCAAAACGAACAAGAATCAACATGGGTATGATCATATCACCACAATCAACCAAGTTTTTTTATTTTAAAGATTGATTCTTGAACTCCACGGACGAAAGGAATCCGTGGATGAACACTACGCATACCTTAGAAGGAAGATTCTTGATGATTGACGGACAAATTTCCTTGAAATTGGATCTTCAAGATTAATTATGCAACCCTAGTTGTTTTTCTCTTTTAGTGCTCTTGGATGATGAGCTTTGGGATGAAAATAGGGTTGCAATATGTTTAGAAGCAATATGTTTCGTAGGGTTAAGTTTAGGGACGTGTAAGGAGTATTTAAAGACTTAATTACCATTAACATAACTCAAAATGGAGTGTTTTTGACACTTGGAACTGACTAGGCGGTGCCCAAGTGATCGCCTATGCTTGGGTTGGGCGGCGCCTAACCAATCGCCTATGCTTGGGTTGGGCGGCGCCTAACCAATCGCCTATGCTTACTGTCTCTCTCAAAAATGGGCATAACTTTTCGCTCGGGTATTGGATTAAGGCGAAATTGGTATCGTTAGAAAGCTAATTTGATTCTCTACAATTTGGTGGGTCTAAATCAGCCAAAATACCATATTAACATCGAGTTATACTCACTCAAAGATGACCCTTGCAAAATCGAACACTAAAACTTGATGGATTCAAAAACTCTTAGCTTGTATTACCTAAAGTGACTCATATGAACATGATTAATGCTTCATAAGCTATCCTATCATTAGGATATTCATTGTAAGTCATGTACTCAAGTATGAACCACAGGATAGGAGATTTCATACGTAGGAATACTTATTCACTTCCTAGCTGAGAAACATGCGGGGTTTACATAAGGTACTAGGCTCGCATGCTCTGAGTGAGAATTCCCAAATATAATCTCCAAGAAGATACAGTGCTTCCAAGGGATTTTGTCACAGGTATCCCTTTTTCAACCATCTACCAAACTTTACTCTTAAGCAACCAAAACTCAACCTCGACCACCAATTGGCCTTCAACTGAACTGAGGAACGCTGATGTGTGATTCGAACCACAACACATTGATAACATCTTGGTACCCGCATAATCTTATAAAGGCTCATCCAAGACCAAAGAAAGCCATGGTATGAGCTATACAACCAACTCAAATCCAAATATAACCTTCCTTTAATATTCCACACCTACCATCCACCTAAACCAAGAGAAAAATCACCTGAGTCTTGCCCGCGTAATCTCATCACAAAAAACTCTATGAACCAAAATTGATCTACTAAAATTCCATATGGTAAATATGAGAGTAAGCCCATACAGAGCTACCTGGGCTCACAACATAGATACCCGAGGGTTGAAATCTAAGCCAATGCTACAACTGGTTCATATAATCTTTCAAAAATAAAATCCAAGAGTCCAAGGAACAACTACTTACCGCTGAACGATCCATTCCAGGATGTCTTATCAACAAAGAGTGAAGCCAAGATGAATCTAAGTCAAGTATACTACTACCACTAAGTATATCACCTGAGAATCTCAAAGAAAACTAAAGACCTGAGGTCAAAGCTGAAGGAACCAATACCGGGTCCATAGACTATCATCTGAACACCTATCAACCATAATCCATTCAAAGTTGAGAAGATCGAATAGGTAACAACGAAGTAGGCTCAACCAGCTTATAAATGAAATCCAAATTTCGACAGAACTAAAATGAAGGTTTCACTCAAGCTCCATAACTTCAAGATAAAATCTTAAACACTGAGGCTAAGTCACTCGATCTCAACTACCCAAACAAAGCCTGAAGACCGATAGACATTCATACTCTAAATTTATCATAACTTTCAAATAGATATTCCAAGTCATCAACTCAAAAATTGAGCCATTAAGTCTATATTAATGTCAACTACTAAGATCGACCTTAATATCCAAATATGACATATCTGAGCTAAATTATACTGAGCCAAAATCTAAATATAGCTGAAGAACAAAAATGCAATAGAGGATAAATCACCAACTAAAAATATAAGAAATTAACTCCATATCTGTTGGAGGGCATGAACTATCAAAGCATTCTCAAGAACTCACCAAGGCTACAACTCATGCTAGTACTTGTAAGAACTTTAGCAACTCAGATAATTACAACTTTAGATGAAAGCCAACACATCTAATACTACATCTTGGTAAAAAATACTCATAGGTGAATATCATTAAGGAGAAGCACTCCACCAAATCTTATTAGGTCAGACAAACTTTGAAACAGGGCTTTCTAGAATCCACCAAAGTAGGACAATCACAACTCAAACAAACCATGAATGACCTCATTGAGGAAGGAAGTACTAAGCTTGACATTTATATCAAGGTCAAGATCACTACCAAAAAATAAACCAATAACTCAAGATAAAGAATTTTTGATGTGCCCACTTAAGAAGAAATCACAGGAAGGACCACCTGCCTCTAACTTTCTAACTACTATTTTGACAAGAACCACATCATGATAAGAAAAGAGCATCTAATCTCCATACTAGTACTAAGAGCAAACCATCGTAAGGAGATAAATCCAACAAATCTAAGAGATAAATCTAGGGCATCTCGATATCAGTATCAAAACCATTATCAAGTGATAAAATAGACAAAAACAAAGAATGGATCCCAAACTGGTCAATCTAAAAAATGGGATACATATAAATGGATAGCTAATATAAAAACCTTTGCAAACCACGAGGCCAGTATATAGATCCTAAACTCAAGAACGGGCAATATAACTAACCGGCCAACCCTAGAACCACCATAGAACCATGAAAGGTCAACTTACCTTTGATCTTATGGTACACTCCAGAATCAATCTTGCATAGCTAACAGAAGGGGAAAACAACCAACGATACCAAGCTATAGAAAAGAAATCATCCAATTGGAATATAGTTGCTCGGGCCAACGAATAAGAATCATGAGAAATAGAATCCTAACTTAATAACACTAGTCTAAACAACTACCCAATAAAGATCAATAACATCAAGTAATGATCCAATAACAACAATAATATAAGCATCAATATAATGAATAAGAGTACCAAAATTGAAATCAATAGCAAGTACTACTCAAGGGACATAATAAGGCCAATATGCCAAGGTAAATGGGACTCAAACATAAATGCTGCACCCATAAAAATCATATATGGGGTAGTCATCTAATCATGAATTTAATAACAAGGCACAAAATAACCACTATAACTTATTAAGGCATATAATCATTAATGGGTACACAAACCCCAATACACACAGATGAAAAAGGAAAATTCGAGAAATAAAAGCACACCTATCATGGTAAAATCTATAATCACATGCCTGATGGGTCTAAGAAAGAATAAATCTGAATGAGTCCAAATGTGAACTGATTGGATGAATCATCAATTGAGGTGCCAAGTGCACTATCTCTAACTAAAGGTGCTATAATATCATGAGGCTGATATGAATGAGCTGAAAACTTAGAAATCATATGTCGAGGGCACCCTCTAGACCAGTAACCGATCTCTCTACAGCTGTATTTAACTCCTAAAGGCCTATCCTGGTGAGAGTCACAAATTGAGCCCAAATGGCTTGCCAACTGACTGAGAGAACTCTCTACTATCATAATCGTCCTTCCCGCAGTCATAGTGTAAGACCCCACAAAATCCTAGTTATTTATATCCTATACAACATGCCAAAAGAGGCCTCAAACTTAGAAAATTTCAGCCAAGTATCAAGGCTTACAATCATTTTTAGCCTTCAAGATTGAAGGATCTTATTTTTGACCTTTCTAACCTTAGTATGTCAATTTTCAAATTGATTTATGATTAGGGTCACTTGTAGGTCATCTCAGATGAGTTTCAGATTTTTTGGACTAGCATACGGGTGAATTTAGATGTCCAAAATAGCAAGGGGTTGCTATAGGCCCGCACAGTGAGGGATAGTTGACACAAGCAGGGGTCACACAGCGAGGGCTACTTGACCCGAGCAGGGGTTGCACCGCGAGGACTGAGGGGACCCCATCTAGAATTATTTTATCTAGGTTTATGGGGGTAAATGGGTCATTTTCCCCTTACATTATTCAGCCTTAACATGAAATTTAATATCCCAAAGGGATAAATACACTTATTGTTCTTAAAATAATCCCAAGAACAAGCCTTAGTTTCATGAAGCTCAAGAATTATGTCTCAAGAACTCACCACATTCTTTATGAAATTAATAGTCAAGGTATGTTAGGTGTTCATCAGAGGGTGTCCTTCCACCCTTGGAGTCCAAGAACCCTTTTCAAATTACAAGTTGGTTTCTTTCATGAATTTTATGTTAAATTTGATTGTATTCATGATTATGATGTAGTTGGGGTATAATTCATGAGGAATTATGAGTTTTCATATGAATTAATTAACATGTGTGTAATGTTATATAGATTCATGTTAAAAACCCCTTGAATATGTAAGTTGGTATTTGTAATCATGATACCTACATGTTGTTCATCACTATATGCGTAGACTATACTCCCCAAGTATTTGATATAATTCTTATGTGAGTTGCATAGTGACATCATGTCATAGTAGTATGTGCATAAGTTCATGCCTATTAAGTGTTTGACAAAATGTGCAAATAAAATCATTGTTTACAAGCTACTATTGTTATGCTATTATGACCATGCCATGTTTTACTTTCAATGCTATCGAGTCCTAGGGGCATTCAATACCTAAAATTTAGATATTTCCCTAGAATTATAGTAGCTTTAGTATAGTCTCAGTGATGTCACATACAATAGTACTCAGTCAGTTACAGAACTTAGTGTATTTAGTTAGTTACCATAACTCAGTGAACTCAGTCTAGTTTAGTTAGTTAGCATGATCAGTAATAGCTCAGTCAAGCCTAGAACAGTTAAGAAATTAGTCCAGTGTCTATTCAATTGGGAGTAGGAATCAACACCAAGCGAACCCAGAGATGGGGGCATTCCTGTCAGTAAAGGGTTTGACCCTTAGCAGCAATCCCTGCGTTATAGAACTATGTGGCCAACATAGTTTGAGATATCTTTCTACCAGGTAAGGTTTGATACATCTCATATGAGTTTTCCTACCAGTAAGGGTTGATGATATGTCTTCATACAAGATAGGGTTAACTCACAGTCATTATTAGTATCCCTTGGTAAGGGGCTAACACCCTTGCAACTGGGGTTACAAGTTGGACCCCATCTTAGTTTATAATCAGGGTATGTCGATTAGATGAACACTTCTACAGTTATAGTTTTAGTTTTAGCCTTAGTATAAATCCTCAGTTTATTCTCAAAATCATGACTGTCAGACACAATCACCTAGCTTAGTATGAAACTAACTTTAGTTCCATAGAATCAGGACTATCAAAAACTGTTACCCAGTTATCAGTAATTCAGTTCTCAGTGATCTCAGTACAGTAAAGTAGATTTACACGCAACATTGTATAATCAATAATTACAGTAGTTTTAGATATACATGTACTCTCATTCAGTTATATTCATATTACTCAGGTAGTTATTATTCATGCATATGAACCCTTACATATCAGCCTACCTTACTTATCATACTAGTATATTCAAAGTACTAACGCATACTTCTTCTTTATGCTATGATGTCTTATATCATAGTTTTAGATGTATGAGCTCCTGACCATACTTAGCAACCCATACTTTCAGTAACAATAGATTTAGTAATGAGTCCTCATAGTCCAAGGACAGGGTAATTATTTAAGTATTTCAGTATTCAGTATATTTAGTAGTTGGAGTTAGTTGGGAACTTGTCCTATTAACTCCATATTCAGACAGTTAGAGGCTTTCAGACTAGACTATTTTAGATAGATATTCAATTTTTTGTATTTATTTATCGATATTTGATTTTAGTTATGAACCTTATGGTAGATTCAACCTAATTTCCATATTATTATAGTGTTATTTTTTAGTGTTTGTAGTAGGTACTAGTCATGGGTTATCTTATGGTCCTTCGGGATTATGAGCACCATGTGACCTCCAGGGTGCAGACTCGAGGCATTACAAACTTGGTATCAGAGCCTAAGGTTCTAAAGAGTCCTAGGAAGTATAAAAGCTATGTCAAGTAGGGTCTTATGCATGGTGTGTAGAGCACCACACTTATGGATAAGAGGCTATGAGGCATTTTAGGAAAAGTTTCCCTTCTTTCAGTGTTCATATCTTGTGAGTTAGCATGAGCTTAAGTTAAACTCTCAGTCTAATCTAGTTTTCCCCTTTCATTTACAAAATATGCCTTCCAAAAGAGCCAACAAAAGAAGAATAGAAAACTAGGCATCACTTTAGCCCATTCAGGCCAATCCCCTAGACTAGCATGTCTCCCATGAAGAATTTAGAGCTGCGTTCACCACCCTAGCCTAGTTTGTAGCAGCCTAGAATGAGAAGACAGTTGCTGTTCTGGCTAACCCAGTGGCCAATACTGTTGTGGCTAGGATTCAGGACTTCACCCAAATAAATCCTCTATCATTTACAGGGTCTAAGTCAGATGAAGACCCATAATAATTCCTTGATCAGGTGTAAAAAGTCATAGATATTATGCGGGTGACTACCAGTGAGAGTGATAAGTTAGCCATATATCAGTTATAGGATGTGGCTCACTCATGGTTCAAGCAGTGGAAGGCAGAGAGGGTCGCTGAGGCAGGGCACATAGAAATGGAGGAGTTTTCCACTGCTTTTCTGGATAAGTTCTCCCTACTAGAGTTAAGAAAAGCTAAGGTTTTAGAGTTTATTAAACTGAAATAGGGCAACATAATAGTGGAGGAGTATTCTCTCAAGTTTACTCAGTTAGACAAATATGCCCCTCATGTAGTAGCAGATAGCAGATCTAAGATGAGTAAGTTTATGTTAGGTATGTCTAGCAGTGTAGTCAAAGAGTGTAGGATCACAATGCTGATTAAAGAGATAGATATATCCAGGCTTATGGTTCATGCTCAGAAGATAGAGGAGGCTAAGAATAAGGAGAAGGAGAGGGAGAACAAGAGAGCTAGAATAAGTAGCTTCAATTTTACTCAACCTAAGTCAGAGGGTGGTAGTTATTCTCAGTTCTACCTGAAATCTTCAGTTCTAGCTTCATCCTCAGCTAGTGCTCCAGTGCTGAAATTTAGAGATGGCAATGAAGATAGGAAACCAGGCCCTAAACCCCAGGGAAGTGTTAGTAGTGCCCAAATGAATCCTCTTTGCTAGAAGTATGGCAGAAACCACTAGGGTGTCTGCAGAATTGGCAGTGATGTATGTTTCAGATATGGTAAGCTAGGACATAGGGTAAGAGAGTGCCCTTAGGTGGGTTTGCAGAGTCAGCATAATCGTCCCCCAGCTCTATCTGGTTGCTCGAATCAGCAGGGTGCCACTTCTAGTGCCACTAGTGGGCAACTCCTAAATAGCCTCTATGCACTTTAGTCCTGACAGGATCAGGAAAGTTCTTTTAATATGGTCACTGGTACATTACAAGTTTATCATTTACATATTTATGCTTTGCTAGATCCAGGAGCTTTTTTGTCCTTTGTAACTCCTTATATAGGTGTTGACTTTGGAGTCAGTCTCAAAATCCTAGCAAAGTCTTTATTAATCTTTACCCCAACGGTAAATCCATCATAACCCAATGGGTATACATAAATTGTCAGATTATGGTGTCTTAGAAGGTTACTTCAGCAGACTTAGTAGAGTTAGAGATGATAGACTTTGATGTCATTCTCAGCATGGATTGGCTCTATTCATGCTATTCTTTAGTTGACTGCTGAAATAGAGGTGTCCACTTTCAGGTCCCAAATAAATTTGTCCTAGAATAGAGAGGTAGAACTTCAGCACTTAGGGGTCAACTTATTTCCTACCTTAGAGTGAGAAAAATGATATCTAAGGAGTCTGTCTATCATCTTGTTCAATTTAAGGATTCTAGTTCTAAGACTTCTAGTCTTAAGTAAGTTTAGGTAGCATGTGAATTTCCAAATGTGTTTCCTGAAGATCTTCTTGAAGTCCCTTCCAAGTGGGAAATCAAATTTGAAATAGACCTTCTTTCAAACACTCAGCCCATATTTATTCTGCCATAAAGAATGGCACCAGTTGAACTCAGAAAGCTAAAAGAACAGTTGAAGGATCTCCTAGATAAGGGATTCATCAGACCCAACATTTCCCAATGGGGTGCACCAATCTTATTTTTGCATAAGAAAGACGATTCTCTTAGAATGTGTATTGACTACCATCAGTTGAACAAAGTCACAGTCAAGAACAAGTATCCACTTCCCAGAATCAATTACTTATTTGATCAACTTCAGGGTGCCAGTTACTTTTCTAAGATAGACCTCAGATCAGGCTATCATCAGCTCAGAGTTAGAGAATGTGACATTACAAAAATAGCTTTTAGAACTTGGTATGGTCACTTCAAATTCCTAGTCATGTCATTTGGTCTTTCCAATTCCTTAGCAGCTTTCATGGACTTGATGAACCACGTGTTCAAGAAGTACCTATACATATTCTTCATAGTCTTCATCGATGACATCCTTGTATACTTCTACAATGAATGTGATCATGCAGACCATCTTAGAATAGTATTATAAACTCTTATAGTTTCCGACAATGGCATTAGAGTTGATTCTCAAAAGACCAAAATAATGAGAAACTCATCTAGACCTATCTCTCCATTAGATATTAGGAGTTTCTTAGGTTTAGCTGGCTATTACCGTTGGTTTGTTAAAGGGTTCTCATTTATTTTATCACCCATGTCCAATTTGAATTGGAAGAAAGTCAAGTTCCAGTGGTCAGACTCTTGTGAGAAGAGTTTCCAAGAGTTGAAGACTCGACTCACTATAACCCCAATTTTGACTTTACCAGATGGTTCAGATGGGTTTATGGTATATTGTGATACTTCCAGAGTTGGCGTGGGGTATGTTTTGATGCAGAGTGGTAAGGTTATAGCCTATACCTATAGATAGATTAAGCCTCATGAAAAGAATTACCTTACTCATGATCTTGAGTTAGCAGCTGTAGTGTTTGCCTTGAAGATTTAGAGGCATTATTTGTATGGGGTACATGTTGATGTATTCACAAACCATAAAAGCCTGCAGTATGTGTTTTCCCAGAAATATTTGAACCTGCGTCAGAGGAGGTAGCTAGAGTTGTTAAAAAATTATGAGATGAGTGTTCTGTATCATTTGGGCAAAGCCAATGTAGTGGCTGATGCTCTTAGTAGGATGTTTATGGGTAGTGTTGCTTATGTAGAGGATGGTAAGAGAAAGTTAGTTCACAAAGTTCATCAGCTTGCCCGACTAGGTGTCCACTTATTCGATTCAGTAAAGGGTAGTGTATGGGTGTCGAATAGTTTGGAATCATCTCTAGTTTCCAAAGTAGAAGAAAATCAAGAAAGAGATCCCAGTCTAGTTAAGTTGAAAGAGTCGATCAGAGATCAGAAGATAGAGATTTTATCCCAAGGGGGAGATGGTGTGTTGCATTGTCAGGGTAGATTTCGTGTGCCATGCGTGGATGACATAAGGCAGTGGATCCTTGAATAAGTGCATGGTGTGCATTACTCAATTCACCCAGGGGCTACTAAGATGTAAAACGATTTGTGGGAAGTTTATTACCGGAGTAGGATGAAGAGAGACATTGTAGAGTTTGTGGCTAAGTGCTCTACATATCAGTAAGTTAAGATTAAGCATTAGAAACCTAGCGGGTCTATGCAGGAGTTCAGTATCCCACTTAGAAGTGGGAAGAAGTAAACATAGACTTTGTGATGGGTTTACCTCATACTCATCGTTAACATGATTTGATTTGGGTCATTGTGGATAGGATGATCAAATAATTTTACTTCTTACCAGTTCATACCTCTTATTCAGTCAAGGATTATGCTAATCTCTATGTCAGAGTGTTGGTCAGTTTGTAGGGAGTTACATTGTCTATCATTTCAGATAGAGGTATGCAGTTCACCTCTCACTTTTGGAAAGCCTTTCAGAAGGGTCTTGGTCCCCAAGTTCACCTCAATGAAACCTTTTATCCTCAGACAGATGGTCAAGCAGAAAGGACCATTTAAACTCTAGAAGATATATTAAGAGCCTATGTTGTTTATTTTAAAGGTAATTGGGATTACCACTTTCCTTTGATCGAATTTGCATATAATAATAACTATCATTCTAGTATTCAGATAGCTCTATTTCAGGCACTTTATAGAAGGAGATGTAGATCTCTCATTGGTTGGTTTAAGGTAGGTGAGGCCACAGTAGTAGGGCCTGACCTAGTATTTAATGCCTTAGAGAAGGTTCAGTTGATTAGAGAGAGACTTAAGATAACTTAGAGCTGACAAAAATCGTATAAAGGTGTGAGAAGAAAAGATCTTGAGTTTGATATTGGTGACTATGCATATCTAAAGATCTCTCCCATGAAGGGAGTGAATAGGTTTGGCAAGAAGGGGAAGCTCAATCCCTGATATGCCGCTCCTTACTAAATTCTCAGCCGTTTTGGGAAGGTAGCTTACGAGCTTGAGTTGCTTTCAGACTTAGATTCAGTGCATCCACTATTTTATGTCTCCTTGCTAATGAAGTTCAGAGGTGACCCAATAGTTGTACTCTCGATAGAGGGCATTGATGCCCAGAATAGTCTCTTTTATGAGGAAATCCCAATCGAAATTCTTGATTATCAGGTTCTCACATTGAGGAACAAATAAGTTCCTCTAGTCAAAGTTTTTTGGTAGAATCAATCTGTTGAGGGAGCTACTTGGGAAGCAGAAGTAGATATGTGGACCAAGTATCCCCACCTTTTCTTTGCAAACTCAGACTCAGCTCAAGGTAACAGTTTTCCTTAAATTTACTCAATTCCATGCTTAAATTACCTTTACAAACTCTGTATCGGTTCAGTTGCATTACATTCTCATATCATGAATATCATCATGAAACAACTCAGTCATGTGTCATTTCTTCAAAATTTAGTCATGCTTCAGTTACGCATGCCCAATATGGAAACTAAGTATATCAGTAGTTTTAATCATGTAATCATGCTTCAGTTGTGCATGATCAGTATGTAAACTCAATCTCTCAGTATTCTTAGCTTAGTCAGTTTTATTCGAGGACGAATGTTCCCAAGGAGGAAATATTGTAAGACCCCGCAAAATCCTAGTTATTTCTATCATAAACATCATGACAAAAGAGGCCTCAAACTTAGAAAATTTCAGCTAAGTGTCAAGGCTTAGAATTATTTTTAGCCTTCGAGACTGAAGGATCTTATTTTTTAACTTTCCGACCTTAGTATGTCAATTTTCAAATTGATTCATGATCAGGGTCACTTGTAGGTCATCTTAGATGAGTTTTGGATTTTTTGGACTAGCGTAAGGGTGAGTTTGGATGTCCAAAATAGCAAGGGGTTGCAATAGGCCCGTGCCATGAGGGCCAGTTGACCCAAGCAGGGTTCGCACCATGAGGGATGCTTGACTCGAGTAGGGGTTACACCGCGAGGGATACTTGACCCAAGTAGGGGTCGTGATGCGATGGGTACCCTATGCAGCATTATTTTATCTGGGTTAATGGGGGTAAATGGGTCATTTTCCCCTTACATTATTTAGCCTTAATACAAAATTTGATATCCCAAAGGGCTAAATACACTCATTGTTCTCAAAATCATCCTAAGAACAAACCTTAGTTTCATCAAGCTCACGAATCAAGTCTTAAGAACTCACCACAATCTTTACAAAATTAATAGTCAAGGTATGTTAGGTGTTAATTCAAGGGTTTCCATCTACCCTTGGAGTTCAAGAACCCTTTTCAAATTACAAGTTGGTTTATTCCATGAATTTTATGTTGAATTTGATTGTATTCATGATTATGATGTAGTTGGGGTATAATTCATAAGGAATTATGAGTTTTCATGCGAATTAATTAACATGTGTGTAATGTTATGTGGATTCATGTTAAAAACCCCTTGAATGTGTAAGTTGGTATGTGTAATCATGATACCTACACGTTGTTCATCACTATATACATAGACTATGCTCCCTAAGTGTTTGATATAATGCTCATATGAGTTGCATAGTAAAATCATGTCATAGTAGTATGTGCATAAGTTCATGCCTATTAAGTTTTTGCAAAATGTCAAAATGAAAGCATTGTTGACAAGCTACTATTGTTATTCTATTATGACCATGCCATGTTTTACTTTCAATCCTATCGAGTCCTGGGGTATTCAATACCCAAAATCTAGCTATTTCCCTAGAATTACAGTAGCTTCAGTATAGTCTAAGTGGTGTCATGTATAGTAATATTCAGCCAGTTATAGAAATCAGTGTATTCAGTTAGTTAAAAGAACTCAGTGAACTCAATCCAGTTCAGTCAGTTAGCATGATAAAAAATAATTCAGTCAAGCCTAGAACAGTTTAGAAATCAGTCCAGTGTCTATTCAGTTGGGAGTAGGAAACAGCACCAAGCGAACCCAGGAATAGGGGTACTCCTGTCAGCAAAGGATTTGACCTTTAGCAGTAATCCCTGCATTACAGAACTATGTAGCCAGTGTAGGTTGAGATATTTTCCTGCCAGGTAAGGATTGATACATCTCATATGAGTTTTCCTGCCAGTGAGGGTTAACGATATGTCTTTCTACCAGATAAGGTTAACTCGCAGCCATTGTTAGTATCCCTTAGCAAGGTGCTAACACCCTTCCAACTAGGGTCATAGGTTGGACCCCAACTTAGTTTATAATCGGGGTATGTTGGTTAGATGAACACTCTTACAGTTATAGTTTCAGTTTCAGACTCAGTATAAATCCTCTGTTCAGTGCTCAGAATCATGTCTGTCAGACACAGTTACCCAGCTTAGTATGAAACTAAGTTTAGTTCCACAGAATCAGGACTGTTAGAAATAATCACCCAGTTATCAGTAATTCAATTATTAGTGATCTCATTACAGTAACGTAGATTTATACAAAGTATTGCATTATCAGTAATCATAATAGTTTCAGATATATGTATGTACTCTTATTTAATTATATTCATGTTACTCAACCAGTTATTGTTCATGCATATGAACCCTTGCATATCAGCCTATCTTGTTTAGCATACCACTACATTCAAAGTATTGACACATACTTCTTCTTTGCTCTATGATGTCTTATATCATAGGTTCAGACGCATGGGCTCCTGACCGTACTTAGCTGCCAGACTTTCAACAACAATAGATTTATTGGTGATTCCTCATAGTCTGAGGATAGGGTTATCATTTTAGTATTTTAGTATTTAGTATATTTAGTAGTCGAAGTTAGTTGGGGACTTGTCCCATCAACTCCATATTTAGATAGTTAGAGGCTTTTAGACTAGACTATTTTAGATAGATGTTTAATTTTCATTATTTGATTTTAGTTATGAACCTTATGGTAGATTCATCCTAATTTATTCATTATTACAGTGTTATTATTCAGTGTTTGTAGTAGGTACCAGTCATGGGTTAGCTTATGGTCCTTCAATATTATAAGCACCATTTGACGTCCAGGGTACAGACTCGGGGCGTTACACATAGCCTACCTTAATAACTCTAGGCTAGTGGAGAATATATGTTAACTTTATCTGATCAAATAGCTTGCCTGTGGGGCACTCATTAAACCACTATCTCGTCTTGCCATAATCACAATAAGCTCCTAGAATACTCTAAGATACTGCCCCTCCTAATCCAGAATATCCATCATGGCGTAAAGACCTATATTGAAAATTTTAATAGGTCTAATGGGAACTCTCCCCGTTGTGATCACCATAACTAATCTAATAGCTACCTATAGTCTAAAATGCTACTTGTGTAGAACTAATAGGTTGTAAGTGAAGTTGACCTCCACTGGAAGGATCCTCACTCTTAGATAAAATACCTATAGCACTATACTGATGGCATGGTCTCTTATCGCCACCTCCATAATTTCAATGCATGATCTCTCTATAGCTCTCAAATGATCAACAAACTAAGAGAAGGAATAACTAATTTTTATCAAGTGATTTGATGCCAAATGGAGTGGTAATGCTAATCCTCTAATAAATCCATGCACCATGTCCTACTTTAAAGAATATATCATTGAAATATGCTTGACCTACTCAAGAAACCCAATCTCATACTCAGAAACTGATAAAGAACCTTGATGAAAACCAATAGACCCAACTCCAACTAAAGAACTTCTTGATAAACCGAATGTTACCCTTGGTTGTGATATTTGCAATTAGATCAGAATCCCCAATTTTGAATCTCGATGGGTTAAAGTAGTCATGAGATCTACTAGAGCCTGAGCCCAAAATCCTTTGGTTAATGCTAAAGGTTTTTGATATCCATCTCTGACCCTCTAGTCCAATGCTACACTGAAGCTTTGAAAACATGTATTAAAGTCTCATACGCATCTATCGACAATCTTACATCATCTATTTGGGATAAAATAGAGTCAAAAAATATGCTTGAGTGTAACAACCTAAATTTTTGCCTCTAAAAAATCCTCGAGTTTTGAGCTTACTACTCAGACCATTGCTTACCTTACGAGTCTAAGGTGTCCATATAGGTTATGGGACCCAAATCATAGTTTGACTAGTAAGGTTTAGGTAGGTTACTGCTCTGACCATGACTTGTACCTCACAAGTCATAAAGACTATACAAACTGTATAGTGTAAATCATAGCCTCACCAGTATGGGGGCCCCTTGATTTTGTCTTGACTATGACTTAGACCCTACGAGTCATAGGTTCACAATACAAGTCATATGGTATGAGTCATAAGGAAGTAGCGGGAAGGCCCTATATTTTTCCAAAGTCTATGACTTGTGGTGATGAATCGTAACGTGTCCTCAAGAGTCGAAATGTGACTCTTAGTCACCAGTGACTATTTTTTAGCTTTTCATTAAGAAGTACTTTGGACATTTCCCTCTTTCCCTACTTAAGATCCATGACCATAAAGCACCTTGGGGACCCTATTCCACCCTTTATCAATCAAATATAATGCTTAAACACTCTTAAATCCCTAAGTCTAGAACACCTAGGTTTTCTAAGAAATTGACAATTAGAGCTTCTAAAGGGTTGATTTCTCTATGTAATTCTTGATATCTTAGGCATGTTACTCTACCCCAAATCTTATTTTGTTAAATCATATGCTTTAAATTGTTATTCAAATGGTTCTAAATATTTTCTTTGGAATGTGGGTTGATGGTTTTGAATGATTGATTTCTTAAATAATATTCCTATTATTTATATGAAATTATTTATGCTTTAATAATGGTTTTGAACTTGTGTGGTGCATGGTCATGCTGGATAAATAAGGGGGTTGTGGATTCCCCCCAATTATATGGATTTTTATAATTGAATTGGTAATAACCTCAACCCAAATCTTGTGAATTTGTCTTTGACATGAGCATGCGCACATTGAACTACTTTTGGTACTATTGCATAGCATAATAGGATAAAGAACCAAATTTGATTTAATGAACAAATGGGGTTGTTGAATTTCCCCACATTGATTTAATCAAACCTTGAGGGGTCATGACTCCCCCTTGCTATGATAAATGAATTGGAATAATGATGATAGAAGTGTAGTTTGTATGATGATACCAAAAGTGTATGCCTAATATGTATCATGGTTGAATGAATAAGAATGTGTAAATATTTTAATTGGGATTAAATAGGATTGTATACATAGGCCGTGAAAGTGGAGATCCCGAGGGACCGATATTGTAAACCATATTTGTCGGCATAAAGGTCTAAATGGCTGAGTGTTTGAGTCACCCTTTCTTTATGATTGGGTGTTCGAGTCACCCTTGATATATGACTGAGTATTTGATTCACCCTTGGTGAATATGTACATATGATTTATTCTCTGGTTTGTATTGATAACATGCACTGAGGCCCTTTTAGCTAGGAAGTTGACCCCATATAGCCTGTGGGTGCCTTTTTATGATGGTTAAGCTACACAATCAAGGCTACCATTTTAATTTCATACAAAACCTTATTCCTATACCAACATATTTTGTCTCTCTTTCTCTCTATATATGTACAATGTGTGTATATGGGTTTTACTACGATTTTTAATAGGCATTAATTTATCCCTTCCTTGAGTTACATGCTAGCACTCACCTTGCAAACCATATTTGAAGTTTGTTTCCCCATGTCATTCAGGAACTGGAGACACTTCTACTTTTCCAGCATAGTGATAGGATTTCAGGTTTGTCAGTAGTCAACTTTGAAGTGGTGAGCTTTTATTCTCTGAAAAGGCTATCTCTTAAAGTCTTGTTTTATTTATGTCTTAAACTTCTTCTATTAGATTCTTTTGGATATCATTGGGGCCATGTCCCAACTTAAACTAGTTTTGGTTTTCTAGAGACTTTGTGGATTAATCTGGATTGGGATGGTTGTTGAAATTCTTAGATTCCTTTTTGAGTTAGTTGTGTTTCCTATCTTAGCCTGTCTTGTTATATATTCAGAATGCATCTCCTGCTAATTGTATTGTGTTTTTTTTTACTAGGGAAAAGGGGTGGTCTCTGGTCCTCGGCAAACTTGGGATACTCATTACGGCCATGCCTTGGTTTAACCCGTAAGCTTGGTATTAGAGCCCTGGGTTCATGGTCAATTATGTGTCCATAATTCCTTGTTAATTAGTGTCTATGTTATGGGTGTATAGTGTGCCACACTTATGAGGGAGAGACTACGAGGCATTTAGGAATGTTTCCTTTCCTTATATTCTGCTTTTGGGTTGTAGAGTCTAGGATGATGAAATCTCCTCTAATTTCTATTGTTCACATTTTAGATCATGTCTCCTAGAAGATCTTATAATCGTGGAAACTCTTCAGTCCCAGTTGAGGATAATATAGATGGAACTTGTCCTGTGTATAGGGTACATACCCAGTCTAGGGTACCTACTCCTAAATTCACACATGGAGTTTCCATCAGTCCTTACTATTCCTCCTCAGACTCCTCAAGGTGATATATTTAATGCTGAGTTTTACCAGTCTATCCATTTGCTTACTCAACTGGTGGCATTTTAGTTGTGCCAGTCCAAATTTGTTACTTCTATTACTCCTTCTTCTGAGGGCACAAGGGTTGGCTAGTTCATGAGGTTGAGTCCTCTAACTTTTATTTGTTCCAAGGTTGAGGAGGATCTTCAAGGGTTCATAGATGAGATGGAAAAGATTTTATGAGTGCTGCATACTTCTTACTTTGAGGGTGTAGATTTTGCTGTATATCAGTCAAAGATGTAACATATCAACAGTGTAAAGAGTTGGAACAATTGAGGGGAGATGATACTGAGCCAACTATGTGGGATGACTTCTCTGGTACTTTTCTTGATCATTTATTTTCTCAGCAGCTGAGAGAGGCAAAGGCTGAGAAGTTTGTGAATTTAAAGTAAGAAAACATGATTATGAAAGATTACAACTTAAGATTTCATCAGTTGTCTTGTTATGCTTTGGAGTTGGTATCTTCTATGAGGTCTAGGATGAGAAAGTTTGCTTAGGTTTTGTCTCAGGACTTGGTGTTAGAGTGCAAGGCTGCCTTGTTGAATAAAGATATGGGTATCTCTAGGCTTGTGGTATATATACAATAGGTCAAAGATGATAAAAAAAGCAAGTAGATACGAGAGAGAGAGAGGCAAAGTTAGAAATCCAAGTATTCTAAGTAGGGTAGAGGTTACCAAAATAGTGTTAAAGATGGCAAGTAGTGGTCTAAGAAGAAGTGGGAAAATTCTGGTTATTTTTCTATGGCTAGTGCGCCATATTTAAAGCTATCGAGTGATTGTCGCTTCTAAACAAATAGTAGATTTAGGACACAAGGTGCCTAGTCGCAGGCTAGTTGAGCCCAGTCAGCCTTATCTTATCCTCCTTATTATTTTTGTGGGAAGATGCCTAATGGAGTATGTGATGAACAAAGAAATAAGTTCTTTAAGTGTGGTCATCTTGGTTACATGCAACGGAAGTGTCTTTCAGGGGTTGCTTCTCGGGATAGTAAAGTTTTGGTTACTGAGTCTTTAGTTTCAGCATCAAAGGGTGCTACTTCTGGTACCGACATTTGTTGTAATCGTCTGTATGCTTTTGCCACCCATCAAGAATTTGTGGCTTCCCTAGATATTCTCACTGGTACATTACAACTCTTCTCTCATGATGTGTATTGCTTACTTGATTTGGGGTATACTCTTTCTTATGTGACCCCTTATGTGGCTATCTATTTTGGTTTTGGTCTTGAGTGTATTTCTTACTCCTTTACTTTCCCTACCTTGGTGGCAGACTCTATTGTTGCTAGTAAGGTCTATAGGGGATATGATAGAGTTGGATATGTTAGATTTTGATGTTATTTTGGTGATGGATTGGCTCTATTCGTGCCATGCACTCTTGATTCTAGAACTCGAAGGGGCAGTTTCTAATTCTCAAATGAATCAGTTATTGAGTGGGAATATAGTACTTTAGCATCTAAGGAAAGGTTCATTTCTTATCTTAGAGACTAGAAGTTGATTTCCAAGAGGTATCTATACCATCTATTTTGGGTCAAGGATTCTAATTCTAAGGGCATTCTTTGCAATCTGTCCTTATAGTATATGATTTTCCCAAAGTGTTTCTAAATGATATTCTCGGTATTCCTCCTAATAGTGAAATAGACTTTAGGATTGAACTTCTCTTAGATACCTATCCTATCTCTATCCTTCCTTATAGAATGGCTCTAACTGAGTTAAAAATGCTTAAAGAAAAGTTAAAAGATCTTCTTGGTAAGGGTTTTATTTTCCCTATTGTTGCTCCCTGGGGTGCTCCTGTTCTTTTCATGCATAAAAAATAGGTCCTTTCCAATGTGTATAGATTATTGGTTGTTGAGAAAAGTGTGTGAAGAATAAGTATCCTTTCCTACGATTGATGGCATATTTGGCAGCTTTATAGTGCTAAGTAATTTTCTAAGATTGATCTTTGGTCGGGTTATCATCAATTGAAGATTAGGGAGGTAGATATCCGTAAGACTGCTTTTCATACTCGGTATGGCTATTATGAGTTTTTGGTCATGTCATTCGATTTGACTAATTCCCCAACTACATTTATGGATCTTATGAACTGGGTATTCCATCAGTTTTTAGATGTATTCGTATTTGTGTTTATTGATGACATATTGGTGTATTCTAAGAGTGAGGAGGGTCATGCCAATCACCTTTATATAGTGTTGCAAAATCTTAAGGATCAACGGTTGTATGCTAAGTTTTCAAAGTTGAGTTTTGGTTGAATGTCGTTACTTTTATAGGTCATGTTGTTTCTAGTAAGTGGATCATGGTAGATCCATAAAAAGTTGAAGCAATTAAGAAGTGGCCTAGACCCATGACTCCAACTGATATTCAGAGCTTCTTAGGTTTAGCCAGGTATTATAGGAGGTTTATAGAGAGTTTCTCTTTGATTTCTGCTCCATTGACTAGTTGACTCAGAAAAAGGTGAAGTTTCTGTGGTTTGATGCTTGTGGGGGTAGTTTTGAGAATTTGAAAGATAAGTTAACTTCAGCTCTGGTTCTGACCCTACCCGAGGTTATTGATGGCTTTGTGGTTTATTGTGATATGTCATATATGGGACTGGGTTGTGTTTTCATGCAGCATGGTACGGTTGTGGTGTATGCTTCTAGGAAGCTTAAGATGCATAAGAAGAATTATCTAATTCATTATTTGGAGTTATTGGTTATGGTTTATGCTTAGAAGATCTGGCACCATTACTTATATGAAGTTCATGTTGATATATATTCTGATCATAAGAGCCTGTAGTATGTGTTCACCCAGAAGGAGTTGAATCTCAAGCAAAGGAGATGACTTGAGTTGGTCAAGGATTATGATATGAGTCTCCATTATCATCTAGGTAAATCTAATGTGGTTACTGATGCTTTAGCGGGTTATCCATGGGAAGCTTATCTCATGTTGATGAGGAGAAGCATGATTTGGTGAAGGATATTAACCATTTGGCTAATCTTGGGGTTTGTCTTTGGATTTTGAGGATGGTAGGGAGATTTTTCAAGAAGTGGTGAAGTCTTCTCTTGGTACTGAGGTGATTCAATAGAAAGTTATGGCTTTTGAGATTAGCGGTGATGGTATCTAGAGGTACCAAGGTAGGTTGTGTGTTCTTGATGCTGATCGGCTGCGAGAGAGGATCTTGGCTAAGGTTCATGAGTCGAGGTACACTGTTCATCTTGGTTTGGCAAAGATGTATAATAATTTGAAAGAGTTCTATTGGTGGAATAACATGAAGAGGGATTTGTCCAATTTTGTGGCCAAGTATATGGTTTGTTAGCAAGTGAAGGTGGAGAACTTGAGGCCTGGTGGTTTGTTTTAAGAGATTTAGTTGCCTGTGTGGAAATGGGAAGTGATTAATATGGATATTATTACAGTCTTCTGTGGTCTCAAAACCAATTTAATTTGATTTGTGTCATGGTGGATAGGATGACTAAGTTTGCTCAATTCTTACCCTTGAGGACCAACTATTCTATAGAGGATTATGCTAAGTTTTTCATTTAGGAGATTGTCAAGTTGCATAGTGCACCTATTTTTATTATATCTAATCGAGGTAAGGAGTTCTTATCTCACTTTTAGTGGTCATTTTAGAGAGGTTTGGGGATAAGGTTAACCTTAGCACCAATTTCAACCCCTAGACAGATGGACAAGCAGAAAGGACTATTCATACTTTGAAGGATATGCTAAGGGGCTATGTGATTAATTTTGGTGGTAGTTGGGTTGATTATTTACCTCTCATAGAGTTTGGGTATAATAACAACTATCATTTTAGTATTCAGATGGCCTTATTTGAGGCTTTGTATGGGAGGGTATGTCATTTTCTATTGGGTGGTTTGAGGTTGGTAAGACTACATTAATTGGTACTGACTTAGTTCATCATGCCATGGAGAAGGTGAAGGTGATTAGGGATAGGCTTAAGACCATCTGAAGTTTCCAAAAGTCCTATGTAGATATGAGGAGTAGGGAGTTGGAGTTTGATGTTGGTGATTCGGTGTTCTTGAAGGTATCTCCCATTAAAAGGGTGATGAGGTATGGAAATAAGGGAAAGCTCAGCCTCTGTTATGTTGGGCCGTACTTGATTTTAATGAGAGTGGGAAATGTGGCTTGTGAGTTAGAGTTACCTTCGAGTTTGGGTTTTATTCACCTAGTCTTTCATGTCTCAATGTTGAAGAAATGTGTGGGTGATCATTCCTTGGTTGTTCCTTTAGAGAGTGTTGGCATTTTGGATTCCTTGTCCGATGAGGAAGTCCCGGTAGAGATTTTGGATAGGCAAGTACATCATTTAAGGATTAAAAATGTGTCTCCGGTGAAGGTTCTATGGAGGAATCATAAGGTTGAAGAAGCGACTTGGGAAGCTGAAGAGGACATGAAGTCCAAATATCCATTCTTGTGTCCCTCTTTGGATAATCGTGCTTAAGGTATGTGTTTTCCTTAATATCATTGTTTTTTGACTTTTTTAAAGGGAATTGTGGTAGTGTTTTGTCTTAAAATCATGATATTGGATGCCCTGATTAATCATTCGGGGATGAATGATCCTGGGGGGGGGGGGGAATGTAACACCCTAGATTTTTGCCTCTGAAAAATCCTTAAGTCTTGAGCTTCTTGCTATAACCATGACTTACCTTATGAGTCATAAGGTGTCCATATGGATCGTGGGACCCAAATCATAGTTTGACCAGTAAGGTTTGTCTAGGTTACTTCCTTGACCACGACTTTTACCTTAGGCGTCGTGAAGACTCCATACGAATCGTATAGTATAAATCGTAGCCTCACTAGTATGGCGGCCCTTTGATTCTGTCCTAACTACAACTTAGACCCTACAAGTTGTGGGGTCACAATGCGAGCCATATGGTATGAGTTTTAAGGTAATCAGTGGGAGGGCCCCATGTGTCTTCCTAGGCTACGACTCATGGTGATCATAACGTGTCCTTATGAGCCGTAAGGTGACCCGTAGTCATTGGCGACCATTTTTCAGCTTTTCATTAAGGGTTCTTTGGACATTTCTCTCCTTTCCCACGTAAGACCCATGACCATAAAGAACCTTGGGGATCCTATTTCTATCCTTTATCAATCAAATACAACTCTTAAATACTCTCAAATTCTTAAGTCAAGAACACCTAGGGTTTCCAAAGAATTGGCAATTAGAGCTTCCAAGGTTTGACTTCTCTCTATAATTCTGATATGTCAAGAATGTTAGTCTTCCCCAAATCTTAATTTGTTAAAGCATGTGTTTTAAATTATTATTAAAGTGGTTTTGAATGGTGGCTTTGGAATATGGGTTGAGGGTTTTGAATGATTGTATTTCTTAAATGATGTTCCCATGGTTTATATGAAATTGTACATGCTTTATTGATGGTTTTGAACTTGTTGGGTGCATGGACATGGTGCATAAACCATGGGGTCATGGATTACCCCAATTATGTGGATTTTGATAATTGAATTGGTAATAACCTCAACCCAAATCTTGTGAAATTGGCTTTGAACATGAGCACGTGCACATTGAACTACTTTTGGGACTATTGCATAGCATAAAAGGCTAAAGAACCAAATTTGATATAATGAAAAACAGGGGTCTTGGCATTACCCCACAATGATTGAATTGAACTTTAAGGGGTCGTGGATTCCCCTTTGCTATGATAATTGAATTGGCACGATGAGGATACCTTGCAAATGTAGTTGGTATGATGACACCAACAGTGTATGCCTGATATGTATCATGGTTCAATGAATAATAATGTGTAAATAGGTTAATTGGGCTTAAAAGAGGTTATGTATCTAGGACGTGAAAGTGGAGGTCTTAAGAGATCGATGCTAGAAACTATATTTTCCGGTGTGGGGGTCTAAATGGTCGGGTGTTCGAGTCACCCTTGCTTTATAACCGGGTGTTCGAGTCACCCTTGATATATTACCGGGTGTTTGAGTTACCCTTGGTACATATGTACATATGGTTATTCTCTGGTTCATGATGCTAACCGCACTGAGGCCCTATCAGCTGGGAGAGCTAAGCCCATATTGCCCGTGGGAGCCTTTCTATGACAGCTAAGCTACAAAGTCCAGGATAATGTTTTACTTTCATGGTAAATCTTGTTCCCTATCCCAGCATGTTATATATATGTATGTACAATATGTTCATATGGATTTTATTGTGGTTTTTGACTTGGCATTATTTTATCCCTTCCCTGAGTTTCATACTAGCGCTCACCCACTAACCGTCTTTGGATATTGTATCCCCACACGATGCAGGAACCAGAGACACTTCTACTTTTCTTGCGCAGTGGTAGGATTTTTGGGTTGTTAGTAGTCATCTTTGAAGTGGTGAGCCTTCATTCTCCGTAAGGGCTATTATTTTAAAGTCTTATTTCATCTATGTCTTAGACTACTTCTATTGGATTCTTTTGGCTATCGTCAGGGGCATATTCTGACTCAGACTGGTTTTGATTTGTTTATAGGTTTCGTTGATTACTGTCAATTGGAATGGTTGTTGAAATTCTTATATTCTTTTCCGAGTTAGTTGAGTTGCCTATCTTGGTGTATGTTGGAACCTAGCCTAGCTTGTTATATGTTTGGAATTCATCCACTGCTAGTTCTATTGTGTTCTATTTTGACTAGGAAAAAGGGGTGGTCTATGGTCCTTGGCAAACTTGGGATACCTATCATGGACAGGCCCTAGTTCGGGACGTGACATTGATGCTCATAGCAATACGGACACACGACATGGTGTTAAGAAATAAATTTCCTAATACTATGAAGCCTCTCAAAGATATGTTACGATGTCTTCGCACCGATCCATAGGACTCTACTAAACACTTAGTTCTTGTAATAATACACCAGTGACCAAACTCTGATTCCAATTTCTCACGACCCAATTTCTCATATCATGATGACGCCTTCTATAACCCACCAGTAGGCAAGCTAAACTTACAGTCCAGAACTATTAGTAACGAACTACCAAAAGATTGAAGGAAAGAATACGTAATAGATGTAATAAAAGACTAACATACATAAGATAAACCCAAACCTGGTGAAATCAACACAAGATCTTCTAACATAAGAAGGATACAAATAAGGTACTAAATGAATATCTAGATACAACTATCGATGAATACAACATAGAGACTAGTCTAGTTCATACGAGGAGGGAAAGTAATACTCTAAATGTTAGAAGCTCACTCTATGTCTTCGAACTATGGTTGCTCCATATGACGCACACAACACTGGCGATAATACATAATATGATCCGCAGGCTGAAAAAGTGTTGTATGAGTATCAAATACGTGGTACTCAGTAGGAGACTGTTGATTAAGCTCTAAAGATAATGCAGAAATATACAACATAAATACAGAAATGGATTCTAAACCCAAATATCCAGCAACCATATAATAAAGCTAGTGAGATAGTCAGGGCAAGCTATATTACTCATATCCAAAAACTAATTAACATAATAAGGCTAATGGAGTATTAGGGTTGAACTATCTTATTCTAGCCATACTCAGGTTTCTCAACACAATATCATATATCACCGGTCAATGTATAAGTAAAAGGGCAAAAGAAGAATATATAATAGTGTATAAGGACAAGGAGTGACTACACAATCTAAATAAATGAAGTAAGGGAGAGATTTACATATATGTATGAATAAGGTCAATTCAAGGTACAACATAAATCATCAGATTAGCATCTTAAGACCTCGTAATCATAGGAGGGACTAATGCTTGCATACTCAGGGTTTCTAATCTATACGTCTAATAATTAGTTAATCATGATTAATAATATAATCATAAGATGAAAGAGGCTGAATCATACCTCAAATCTCAGTAACGAATCGTTAACAAAGTTTCCACAAACTAGTCATAACAATGATCACAACAATAATAATAACAATAACAATGACAACGTGAGTAATCGACAAGTCCAGACAAATAATACCTTACCGATCCTTTCATGAACCCCCACTGCCCTAGGGCCAGAAGGTTTAATCTATATACAACACATCACAATCCATACTCATCACCCATACCTATTCAAACCCCCTATAAGGCTAATAGATATAGGCACATACTGGTGATAGGCAATGCGTATGCAATAATGAATGCTAAGATATAATCTATAACACCATAACCAATCCAAATATCATAAGAAGTAGTTAGAATCGAACCGGTAAAAGTACAAATATGTGCATCATCACAATCATCCTCCGGCCTTACAGGGCATAAATGTATATCATCATAATTATCCTTCAACTTTGTCAGATATATAAGCATATAATAATTATCATCCTCCGACCTTGTTGAGTATATAAGACTATCTTCATAATTGTCCTTCGACCTTGTCGGGTATATAAGCATATCATCATAATCATCCTCCAACCTTGCTGGGTATATAAGCATATCATCGTAATCATCTCCCATCATCGAGTTTGAGCCTATATTCATATCTTCAACACATATATATAACATCAATACTATAATCTATCATTTGGTTTTGCCCAAAGTTCATATAATCAATACCATCCTCCTCCTCCAACCCATATCGGAGAGATGTATATATCGATATATAATAGGTGCACGGACTTAAGCCGTGGCTAAAAATAGTGCAAATCCATAAATCTATTATTTGGGGTAAATTTTGGGACTAATATAAAAGGGTAGAAAAGGTCTAAATTTCTCACGACTGAAGTAAATAGTAGTGTTAGAATTATAGACCGAGATCTATCTCGGTCAAATCTTTAAAACATCATTTTCAAAGCTCTTTAAACATGAATTATTCATTAAGACGGTGCAATTATTGATATGAAGAAGTCCATTTTAAGGTGCAATGTGGGCTTTAACCCCAATTTAGGAAAAATATTAATAAAATCACATATTAGTTGGAATTGTACCATTTATGATATTTAGTGATCATGAATGTACCGATCTATACATGCCATCACCATTATTCAAATAATGGAGCCATAAGAATTAATATAACTATAACCTACAATCATGTCTTTTACTAGTATAAACACTCCCCGGATGTCCAACTGATATTATAACACAGCCTTGTGCTCAATAATGTTTATGGAATAATTACTACATCATAATCACGGCCCTAGGCCTACATACATATTCGAAACCCATATCAATTATCATATCTGTAATCCATATCATATCTATAAGCCATAGCAAATCTATGAGGCATATCATATCTATAAGTCATATCGTGTCCATAAGGCATCTCATATTTAGGGGCTATAAATTATATCTTTGAGGAATATCTTATCTGTAGACCATAAATCATATCTACATCTATGCCTATATCATTAAGCATGTTGATAGACCATATCATAAATCAAATCCAAAAGCCATATCATAACTACAAGCCATTAATCATAATTCGGAAAAAACCATCATGTTCACCAAGTCACAAAGTAACCGTATACTAAAGGCTCAATAATGTCAACTATGTATAACACACATAAATAAGTCCATATTTATGGGTTCATGAGGCTGTTGAAGGACAAAGAAGTTCTATTCAAAAGTTGAGTACAAACGGAGCAAAAATCGGGTCTCAAATCAACCCTTAAAGTTTAAGAATTCAAAGCCCTAATTTCTAAGAATTTATCAAGAAATTGAAGAAATCTAACCATAAATTCAAAGGGAAATTATGAAATCGATAACCAAGCTCCCAAATCATCTACATGTTTCAATCCTACTTAATCTCACTCTTTAGGGTTAATGCCCTTAATAAATAGATGAGAAATGGCTAAAATTGTGAAATAAGGGGACGTTTTATACCCAGCCCTGACACTTGAGTTTCGATTCGCAGCTTGGGGCTTGCGATCACCACATATTGTGGCTATATAGGTTGCTGACGATTGTGACTGCACACCATTATCCACATATTGTGGCTATATAGGTTGCTGACGATTGTGACTGCACACCATTATCATACTAGTGCCATGCCAAGGGTATCGTGATCGCTACCCTTGGATCGTGATAGCAACGACACCAGTTAATAGCTGAGTGTTGGAATTTTTCCTAGTATCTGCCAACCCCTCAGGATCTATCAAAAATCCCATATATGCAAATGAACTATGTCTCCATACCAAATTTGATGTTCTAGACTCAATGACGTAGTCAAAATTTCCATCTAAGGTCGTTTTGAGAAAATATAGTTCGCATATCCAATTTCCAATTTCTTAATTTTCCTACCAATAGGTTGAAATGAGCCTGAGTGCCTTGGGACCTAAACCAAGAGTCCATCTACCCTAAAATCAATGTTCTATAGTTGATGGCACTGTCAGAATCCTCATCCAAGGTCATCTAATAAGATTTTTTTAGACCAAATCCTGAATAATGAAATCCCCAAAAAAGGGAAATAAGCCTAATATCCTAATAAACTATCCAATCACCTAACCAAAAATTCTATCAAGTCATAAATAACTTGTAGCCACTGTGGGAAGACTCAAAGTACCAAAAATGCTCGCAAATTAAGAAAATGATAAGGAGGGTCATTACATCAGTCCATGCCCAGAATCACATCAAAATCCACCATATCCATAATAATAAGATCAACATGAGTATCAAAATATCTAACAGTTACAACATAGCATCTGATCACCTGATCCACTACTAAAGAATCACCCACGAGAGTAAATACACATAAGGGCACAGGTAATAAATCCTAAGATAACTCTAACCCTAGAACATAATAAGAAAAGATATAAGAATAAGTGAATCCTAGATCAAATAAAGCAATGGCTCACTGATGGCACACCAAAATCATACCTATAATAACAACATCTAAAAACTCAGCATCGGGTCTTGCAGGTACTGCATATAACTAACCTCGCCTGCCACCTAGTTGGGCTCTTGATCGACCACCTGTCCTATCTTCCTGAGTATCTTATTGAGTACCCTAGAAACAATCCCTATGACTTTGAGAACCACCTTTAACTGAGGGATAAACTGCTCTAATAGAGGGAACACTCTAAGCTAAAGAAACAAGCACACCATAACTAGGTTAGTCTTGTGAATAATGACTTAGAGCTCCACAATTATGACATGACACCTGAGTTAAACGAGAATCAACAGATCTGGCTGACCCAAAATAACCAGTATTTTTAAAATGACCAGATAATGAACCTCTTAAAAAACAACCACTGCCCTTACTAGGGAGGTCACTAGAACTGGACAGACCTCCATTAATAATCTGAAGCACTACCTAAATAGATTGTCTATGATGACTCTCGGATTGATAGAATAGAAACAGAGGATATTTACCATGAAAACAACTACCTTTGAATCTGGAACTACTACGACTCCCACTAAAACTGCACTGATGTTTAGGACTTTTATAGCTACCCCCATAGGCCTCACAATGCATCTTCTCTATAAGTTGAGCATGATCAAAACCTCAGCAAAATACCTATCCGCAACAACCAAAATCTAAGTAGACAAATGAAAGGGAAGTCTCAACCCTTTGATAAAGAAAAGAACTCTCTGATACTCAATATCCAAAATAGAAGTCGCATGCCTAGCCAACTTATGAAAATGAGCCTTATACTCTGCAATAGTCATAGAGCCCCGTTTCAATCCCTAAAATTAATCTCTCAATCGATATCTTAGGTTGGGAGGCATATACTTTTCCAAGAACAACTTGGAGAACTAAGTCCATGTCAAAGAAAAAGATCCAGGTCTAGAATCTATATAAACTCTCCACTAATGTCGAGCAGCCAAGTCCAATTGAAATATGTTGTAATCCATACCATGAGTCTCAACAAGGCCCAAATTACAAAGCCTATCCTTACAAATAATTAGAAACTCATATGATCATCACCTGGAGCACCAGAAAACCTAGGGAAAGCCAATCTCAAGAATCTACCCAACATCTTCTGCTCCTCGACATACATAGCAGGCTGGGAAACTACTAGCAGAGAAAATACCAGTTGAGAAACCACCGACATAGGAGGGACCTTAACTCTGGGAGCTGCAGTTATAGGTTGTGCCCCTACCTCAATACCACTCTAATCTATAGATTGTGCACCATCAAATGAGATACCACCACCTATCCCCAAAAGTTGAACTAATTTTTTTAGCACTGAAGAAAATATAAACCCTGGTGAAGCCTGGATGGTCCCTAGACCACCACAGGCTGGGCGAAAGAATCTCTAGCTCAAGAGTGGGAATAGAGTCTGGTGAAGGACCCCCGATCCTAGACCCTAGTCAGGGATATATCTTATGGTTATCCACAACCTTTGGGTCATCCACTAATAGGAGTAGGATCCCTAGGATCAGTCTTGGGACCCTCATCTCATGTAGCGGTAAAATATGTCCTAGCCATCTGCGAAAGTTAAAAGGATGTTCTATAGACTAACTTAGACTTTTAGCACTAAGTGTGTGAAAGAAGTAAAGAACTCCTAAGAATGTCCCATAGCCTCTCGAAGGTAGGAAATGGACATCATCATTTGATCCGTAGGACTTTACTAGACACTTGTTCTTGCACCAATAATACTGGTGTAACCTAGGCTATGATACCAATTTATCACAGCCTGATTTATGAGTCATGATGGCACCTGCTTTATCCCGGCAATAGGTAAGCCAAACCATAACCCAAAGTTAAACATAATGGGTTAATTTGGTGGAAAATCTCCAAAAGGGCCTAATAGGCAATACAGCATAATAAATAAATAAGACAATAGAAATAGCATAAAGTTAGTCACTACATAAATACCATCCATGACTTGGTAGATCCAATATAAGTGTATCTAGTAGTAAAAATACAATCCCAGTATCTAGAATAATTAATACATACGTCTCAAAACAAAATTCTGAATATAGAAAAATAGAAGGAAATGGGCGACTCAAACTCCAAGAGTTCCCCTTATCTCCGGATATCAACACTGCATGAACATGAATCAACAACAATAACTACTACTCGAATCTACACAAAAAAGGTACAAAAGTATAGTATGAGTACCAAAACAATGGGTACTCAGTAGGCATCATCAACTAACTAAGCTAAATCATGATATAAATATGATAAAATGCAAGATAATATAAATAAGTCAAGGTATAGAAATGAACCTGAATCAAATCCAATGTCGATGTACATAAATAAGTAAATAAACTAAAATACTAGAATAACTTTACATAAAGAATCAACACATTTATTCATTATTACAGAATTGGCTCTAATACGCTAATTAATGCAAAAAAGTAAATAACCCATCGCAGGCCCTGATAAGCTTTTATCAACTCTCATAATAGAATCAAAAATCATACAAGTCATACCATATTATAATCATTAATTATCCATATTCATCATTTGTAAATAAGTCAATACTTACTAACTATCCGTCACGTAGCAACTAATCCTCATATTTCAATAAATCATCATTTATCAACTAAGCATCACTTATCCACTAATCATTAATTATCAACTAACCAATATTTAGAAACTAGGCAATATTTATCAACTAACCAATATTTAGCAACAAATCAGTATTTATGACACATCCTAAGTTTGACCCTTAGAAATTTTATGGGTTTTGAACTTGCTGGCTATCATACAACTCAAGATTACTAGTCGTATGATGTGGGTACATCTTAGAATCCCAATTTATATGATAATTAGTGTGTGGTAGGTCATTCACTGGCCAAGGTATGACTAGACTTCATACGAGTCGTATAGGGAGGGTATGAGAGGAGTAGGGAAAATCATATGATAAACGGTGTCAAGACCTTGAGATACTATTTGGGGTATGAGTTTGGGGTACTAATCGTATGATGGGTTATGAGTAAGGTACCCAAACTGTACCCACCTGTATTTATTTTTCAACTTTTAAGTTGAGGGTATTTTGAACATTTCCTCCCTTAACCCCTTTTGACCCCATGACTTAAAACACTATTCAGACTTCATTTAACCTATTATTCTTATTCAAAAATACTTTAAAAACTCTTAAATCTCTCTCAAGCTCTTGGTTTAAGAAAGGCTAAGGTTTTCTTCAAAGCAATCAATTAAGGCTCTAAGGGGTGGTTTCTCTCCGTCTTTTTCGTTATGTAAGACATGTTACTCCCCCTCATTGTTAGTTCAACTAAAAGAATGTTTTATTTAATAGTTTTCATCGTATAATTATGGGTGTGTGTTGGTTTTGAAATATATGTTGGGGGTTTTGGTTTTTAATGGTTAGATGATGTTTTTCAATGTTCTATTTAAGATTTTTCATGTTATAATATTGGTTTAAACATGTGGTTGCATGGGAATGGTTAAGTGGTTCTTTATTTTGGTTTGGAAACTATATGCCCTTAAAATATTTGTTAAAATGCCAATGAGAATGGTTTTGTCACATTGTTTGACTTTTATTGAAATCTTTGCATTACATAATATGGTAATTGAGCTTACATTGGTTTGGTTGGTTTTAAATGGTTTGGAAAGGCTTTGGTGTCCATGGATTTAGTTTTAAAAACCATGTGGGGTACAATCTTTGTAATAGAGTCCATGGGGTATATGGAGATCCTCTAAGTGTTGGATAATGACATTGCTTGCAAGCTATAGTCGGTATGATGATCCCATTTCATAATGCATTAGAGATTAACTTTTAGAATTGGTTGTTTAGTTATGTGCTAAAGGTTTTAATTGGGCAATAATGGCAGGATGTGATAGCTGACCGTAAGGGTGTAATTTCGATAGACGAACACTGGAAACTCATATTTGTCGATATGAGGGTTGGTCGTGGCGACCATAAACTTGTGGGTTACACCGGAATCCCCTAATTTATACTTGAATATATATATATCATAGAGGGTGCGAGAATCCTCGACCCCTATGATATCTCTAGTTTATGTGGCTGCACGCACTGGATTCCGTCCAGGTGGTAACACTGGACCCATATAGCTCATGGGTAGTTTTGGGATGGTCAAGCTACACAACCTCGGTTAAGATTTTAAATATATGCTAAAATCGGTTCCCTTCCTAGAATGGAATATATATATATATGTATGAATGTGATTTCACTTGGTTACTTACTTGGTTTTAAATATTGGCATTATTTTATCCTTATTCCTGAGTATATGCTAGCGTTCCCTCGCTAACCCTTCTTCAGGAATTGTATCCCCACATGATAAAAGAACTGCCCATACTAATCCTCCTGCTTAATGATTAGATTCGGGGACAACTTTGTGTTGGATTAAAGCAGTGAGCTTCCGTACTCCAGAAGACTCCATTTCATGTTATGGACTTCTCTATATACTTTTGTTATTTCATGGACTTTGGTTTTTTATATGGTCCGGGTCATATCTCGATCAAATACTTTTTAAATTTTAGTTAGAGGCTTTGTGAGCCTACTTTAGGTTGGCATAGGTAGTGTCGGTATTGGTGTCAGCCTTGGCATTAGTATGGTATTAAAGGTGACATCATTTGAAGTTATTTGATTTATGATTACTCTATCTTGTTATGTGTACTAAATTCATCTGACAGGTTGCATGTTGGTTATGTTTGGGTATTGGGGGTGGTCTCTAATCCTGGTTAGACTCGAGCCACCTGACATGACTAAGCCCTAGTTTGGGTTATGTCTAATTGGTATCAGAGCCCTAGGTTCATGGTCAATTGGTAGTCGACAAAGCCATGTCGAGTAAAGTCTCTTTTAAGGGTGTGTAGTGTGCCACACTCATAAAGGAGAGGCTATAAGGTATTTATGAATGTTTCTCTTTCTTGTGTTCTGTTTTTAAGCTATGGAGTATAAGTCCTGAATTCTTCTCTAATTCCTATTTGTTTGCTTTTCAATTTATGCCTCGATGATCTGAAGGTTACAAAAACTCCTCTATCCCAACTAGGGATAATGTAGATGGGACACACTTTACTTATAGAGTCCAGACCCAGTCCAGGGGCCTAGTTCCTAATTGTCCTAGAGTTCCACTGATTCTCTCTAGTCTATCTCAAATTGCTCAATCTGAAGTGATGAATGTGGTGTTTCATCATTCCATTCATATGGTGGCACAAGTGATAGCTACTCAATTTGAGCGTGATGTTCCTATTACTCCATCTTTTAAGGCCACAAAGGTTGTCTAGGTCATGAGGTTGAACCTTCTAACCTTTACAAGTGTTAAGGCTGGGGAAGTTTCTTAAGGTTTTCTGGATGAGATGGAAAAGAGTTTTTGAGTTATGTAGGCCAGTAATATAGAGGGCGTGGATTTTGCCACCTACCAGCTGAAAGATGTGGTGCACTAATGGTTTGATGGATAGTATCAGGAAAGGGGTGATGATGTTGAGTCATCTCTATAGGAGGATTTCTCTAATGCTTTTCTAAACTACTTCTTTCCTTAGGAGTTGAGGAAAGCAAGAGCAGAAGAGTTTGTTAATCTAAAGCAGGGTAAGATATTAGTCAAGTAGTATGCCTTAAAGTTTTACCAGTTATCGAGGTATGATTCGGAGATAGTTTCTAGTATGAGGGCCTAGATGAGGAAGTTTTCTTTGGTACTATCTCATGAGTTGATCTTAGAGGGTAAAGTTGCCTTGTTGATCAAGGACATAGATATCTCTCGACTGGTTGGCACATGCTGTAGGTAGAGAAAGAAAAAAAATAAACTGAGATAGGGGAGAGACAGGGAAATAAGTTTAGGTTCTCTGAGCAGGGTGGTGGCCAACAGCAGAGTGGCAGGGATGGTGGTAAGATGCCCAAGAAGAAGTGGGGAAATTTTGGTTCTTACTCAAATTTTAGTGCTCCTAGCAGGTAGGTAACTCTGTGATTTCTAAAGAGTCTATAGGGGATGCATGATATCTATTGGTAGTAAAGAAACTTTGGTGGATTTTTTCGAATTAGTGGACTTTGGTGTCATATTAGGGATGGATTGGTTGCACTCGTGCTATAAAACCTTAGAATGTAGGACCTGTAAGGTCATCTTTAAATTTCCTAATGAGCCAATTATTAAGTGAAAGGGTGGTTCTCCAGCCACTAAGGGGAAGTTTATATCATATCTTAGAGATCATAGATTAATCTCTAAGGGTGTCTCTATCATATAGTCTGGGTTAAAGATTCTAACTCATAGGGTCCTTCTTTGCATTCTGTTCAAGTGGTGAATGAATTTCCTGAGGTCTTTCCAGATGACTTTCCTGGTGTTCCCCCAGATAGGGAGATTGAGATTGGGATTGATCTTGTTTTGGACACTCCTCCAATTTCTACTCCTTTGTATAGAATGGCTTTTGCTGAGTTGTAGGAGTTTAAGAAGAAATTAAAACATTTTTTAAATAAGGGATTCATCCATCGTAGTGTGGCCCCGGGGGGTGAACTGGTGTTATTCGTGCATAAGAAGGATAGTTCCCTTTGGATGTGTATTTATTATTGATAGTTGAATAAGGTAATGGTAAAGAATAAGTATCCACTTCTGAGAATGGATGATTCGTTTAATCAATTGTAGGGTGCTAAGTTTTTCTCCAAAATAGATCTTTGATTAGGTTATGATCAGCTTATTGTTTGGGAGATTGACATCCGTAAGACTTCTTTTCATACTCGGTATGGGCATTTTGAGTTTCTGGTTATATCTTTTGGGTTGACCTATGCCTCGGTGGCATTTATGGATTTGATGAATAGGGTTTTTCGTCAATTTTTGGACTTGTTCATTATTGTGTTCATAGATGATATTTTGGTATACTTTAAGTGTGAGGTGGATCATGTCGATTACCTCTGTGTGGTGTTGCATATCTTAAAGGGGAAGCAATTGTATGCCAAGTTTTTGAAATGTGAATTCTGGTTGAACGTTGTCACTTTTCTGGGTCATATCATTTCTAATGAAGGGATCATGGTGGGCTACAAAGGTTGCAGTGGTTAAGAAGTGGCCTAGACCTGTGACTCCAAACGATATTCAGAGTTTCTTAGGTTTTGGTGGCTACTATAGAAGGTTTGTGGATAGTTTTTCTTCTATAGCTACCCCATTAACTTAGAAAAAGGTAAAGTTTTTATGGTCTGATGCTTGTGAGGGTAGTTTCGAGAAGCTAAAGGATAAGCTAAATTTGTCTTTCATTTTGACTTTACATGAAGCACTATGGGTTTGTGGTTTATTGTGATGCATCCTATATGGGGATTGGTTGTATTTTAATGCAACATAGTAAGGTGATAGGTTATTCCTCTAAATAGTTAAAGGTGCATGGAAGATTCATATGGATATCTTTTCTGATCATATGAGCCTATAGTATGTGTTTACTCAGAAAGAGCTTAACCTCAGGCAAAAAAAATGGCTTGAGCTTATCAAGGATTATGATATAAGTCTTCACTACCATCCAGGTAAAGCTAATGTGTTTGCTGATACTCTTAGCATGTTATCCATAGGGATTATAGCTCATGTGGATAAGGAGAAGTAGGAGTTGGTGAAGGACATTCACTGTTTGGCTAACCTTGGAGTTTTCCTCTTGAACTCTAAGGATGGTGGCGTGCTCATTCAGAAAGTGGTGTAGTCATCTTTGCATGTTGAAATCAAGAAAAAGCAAATGTTAGATCTTGTATTGATGAGGATCAAGGGTGATATTGGTGGGTGTAAGGTGATGGCATTCAATATTAGTGGTGATGGTACTTTGTGGTACCAAGGGAGATTATGTGTTCCCGATGTCGATGGTTTGTGAAAGGATCTTGGCTGAGGCGCATGAGTCATGCTATGTTGTTCATCCTAGTTCGACGAAAATGGATCATGACCTCAAGGATATGTATTGGTGGAACAATATGAAGAGGGATGTAGTGAATTTTATGGCTAAGTGGTTGGTGTGTCAATAAGTGAAAGTTAAGCACATAAGGCCCGAAAGATTGTATCAAGAAGTTGAGTTATCAAAGTGGAAGTGGGAAGTGATAAACATAGATTTCATTATCGATCTTCCTCTGTTTCATAATCAGTTTGATTTGATTTGGGTCATTATAGATAGGATGACAAAGTCTGCTCACTTTTTTCCAGTGAGGACTAACTTTTTGGCTGAGGATTATGCGAGGTTGTATCTTCATGAAATTGTGAAGCTTCATGGGGTACCAATTTCTATCATCTTAGATTGTGGTACTCAATTTACATCTCACTTTTGGTGGTAGTTTCAAAAAGGCTTGGGGACGAAGGACAGTCTTAGTATAGCTTTCCACCCATAGTCGGATAAGCAAGTAGAAAGGATTATTCAAACATTGGAGGACATGCTTCGTGCTTGTATGATTGACTATGGTGGTAGTTGGGTTGAGCATTTACCTCTTATGAAGTTTGACTATAATAATAGCTACCACTCCAGTATTGGGATGGCTTCATTCGAGGCCTTATATAGTAGGAGGTATAGGTCTTCCTATTGGGTGGTTCGAGGTTGGTGAGGCAGAGATATTTGGCCTGGATTTGGTTCACCAAGCCATGGAGAAGGTAAAGGTGATTCGAGATAGAACAAAGTCTGGACTAAGTCGCCAAAAATCCTAAGCAGATGTGAGGCAACAAGAGTTAAAGTTGGAGGTTGGGGATAGGGTGTTCCTAATGATGTCTTCTATGAAGGGAGTGATGCAGTTTAGGAAGAAGGGGAAACTTAGTCCCTGATATGTTGGTCCATACTTGGTTTTGAGAAGGGCTGGTAATGTTGCGTATAATTTGGAGTTTCCTTCTAGTTTGAACTCCATTCATCTGGTTTTCTATGTCTCTATCTTGCAAAAATGCATAGATGATCCTTTATCTGTTGTTCCTTTAAAAGGATTGGGTCTTTTAGATTTCTTGTCTTATGAGGAGGTCCCGATTGAGATATTAGATTGGCAGGTTCATCAGTTGCAGACCAAGTATGTAGCTTCGGTTAAGGTTCTCTCGGGGGAACCACAAGGTTGAAAAAGCTACTAGGGAAGTGAAAGAGTACATAAAGTCCAAGTGTCCATTCCTATTTTTTGCTCCAGAAATTCGTGCGAAAGTTATATGTTCTTTATCATATCTTTGTTTTCTAACTTAGTTAAAGGAAAGATTGATTTCCTTGAATCTTTGTTCTCTAAATTAGTTAAAGGTTAGAGTTGAGGTGGTGGGGTATAATCATGCTTGTACTGCCTTGTTCCATTATATGAGGATGAATGATCTAAGTGGGGGATAATTGAAACACCCTGGGTTTTGATATTTAGATATTTCTTGAGTTTTGAACTCTTTGAACATCATACGACTTAGGCTTACTATTCATATGATATGGGTACGGTTTAGGGGGTCTTGGTCAGATGATAATCAATTGATCTAGGTTGTATTTTGTCCAAGGTACGAGAAGACATCATACTAGTCATATGTTAGGGTACGAGAAGTATAGTGCCAAACCGTATGATGTCCCATATTTAGCCTAGATGATTTTTCCTAGGGTACTGTTTATGGGTTCCAATCATATGATTGGATATGAGTTGGTCCTTGTGGTTGTATGTTGGATAGGATTGGATTCGATATTCTGTCTAGGGTACGAGTGATGGGTACCATTCGTATGTTATGTGTACAAGTTAGGGGGGAGTTGTATCCTCCTGCGCATATTTTTTAACTTTTAAGCTGAGGACATTTTAGATATTTCCCACCCCAAAAACCTTAATAACCACATCCTATAACATTAATTGGTCCCTCACTCTTCACTTTGAAAGATCAAAATACTCCTAAAACACTCTCAAATCTCTCTCAAGGCTCTTAGTTTAAGAAAGGCTAGGGTTTCTCTAATACAATCAATTCGGGGCTTACAAGGGTGGTTTCTCTTCGTACTCTTTGGTATCTAAGGCATGTTACTCCTCCCTCATTGTTAGTTCAACTAAATTCATGTTTTAGTGAATGGTTTTCATGATTTAATTATGGGTATTGTTTGGGTTTGAATTACATGCTGGGGGTTTAGGTTGTTAATGGATGAATATTATTTTCGCATACTTTTCTTATGGTTTTCATGTTAAAATTATGGAATTGAACATGTGTTTTCATAGGAATGGTCAATTGGTTCTTGGTTTTAGAAACTATATTCCCTCAACATGTTTGTTAAAATGCCTATGAGAATGGTTTTGTCTCATGGTTTGAATTTTATTGAAAATATTGCATTGCATAATATGGTTATGGAACCTAAATTAGTTTAAATGGTTTTAAATGATTTCAAAAGGCCTTAGTGGCCATGGATTTGGTTTAATTGGTAATCAGGTAGGGTACATGGGAATCCCCTAAGTGTTGGCTAATGACATTGCTTGCAAGCTATAGTCGGTATGATGATACCACTATATAATGCCTTAGTAATTAACACATGGAATTAGTGGTTTGCTTGTGTTTTGATGGTTTTAATATGGTAATAATGGTGAGTTGTCATAGCTTACTATGAAGGTGTGAGTCCAAATGATGGACACTAGAAACTCATGTTTGCTGACATAAAGGTTGGTCAAGGTGACCTTATACTTGTGGAGTACACGGGAATCCCCTAAGTTTGTACTTGTACATATGTATCATGGAGAGTGAAGGGTACACGAGAATCCCCATCCCCTGTGATATCTCTGGTTCATGCGGATACACGCAATGGGACCCATTCAGAGGGTAACACTAGACCCATATAGCCCATGGGTGGATTATGATGGTAAAGCTACATAAACCCAGGTTAAGGTTTTAAATGCATGCTAAACCTAGTCCCCTTTCCCAGCATGGATTATATATATGTGTGTGTGTGTGTGTGTGGATGTGATTGCATTTGGTTATTTACTTGGTTTTAAATGTTTACATTATTTTATCCTTACTCGTAAGTAAATGCTAGTGTTCACTCACTAACCCATCTTCAGGCGTTGTATCACCACGCGATGCAGGAATCAGTCATACTACTCCTCCTGCTCAGTAACTTGGATTCGGGGGCAGCTTTATTTCGGATTAAAGTGGCGATCTTCCATACTCTGGAAGGATCCATTTCATGTTATGGACTTCTCTACATACTTCGTTTATTTCTTATACTTTGGTTTTTGGCTATGGTCGGGGGAATTTCCTGACCAGATGTTTTTTTTATGTCGGATAGAGGCTTTGTGAGACTACTTTTGGTTAGCATGGGCGGTGTCGGTATTAGTGTCAGCCTTGGCATTGGTATTGGTATTGTGGTTGACACCATTTGACTATATTTGATTTATGATAGTTCCATATTGTTATGTTATAGAATCAAAATTCATCCAACATCAGGTGTAGGGTGGTTATGGTTGGGTATTAGGGGTGGTCTTTGGTCCCGATTGGGCTTGAGGCACCTGACACAGTTAGGCCCTAGTTGGATCGTGTCATACATGAAGACAATAACAGTTGGTTTCAGGAGTGGATAAAGTGTTTGAGTTGATAAAATCAAAGTGTTGATCACGTGTGAAATAAAAGACTTTGAGGTTGATTACAACACTTGAAGATAAGGGTGGTTAAGCTAAAGTAGGAGTTCTACTTGAAGAAGGAGGTTCACTTCACAACAAACTCTGAAGAGTCGAGAGTTTCACTAGAGATGGAATTCTGATATGAAGAAGGACTCTTTGGAGAGTTGTGTTTAAATAGATAGTGTGACTTTCACATTCACTCACGCACTCATAAAGAAAAAGGCAATTGGCAAATTGACTTGCAATTCGCAGCTTGAAGAAACACATAGTTGAACCTGTTGCTATTACTTAGAAAGTAAGTTGTCTTAGTTTCTATGTATTAGTTTTGGTTCTTGAGTTGTAATTTCTATGTAATTCTAGTCTCAGTGAAGTATAAACTGAGTTAGGATTACTGTCTTCAAGTTTGGGAACTCAAAGACTTGGAAAACAACATACCTTAAGAGGTCTGTGGGTAGTGTTGAAGTAGGAGTTAGAGTTTATAATTCCTAGATTATAAAAGTCTTGTAATTTGTTGTTTGCTTAGGTTCAAAGTGTTTTATGAAGTTTGGGATAAAATCCTATAGAGGTACAGATCATGATTTTTCACACCTTTTTGAGTTGGGTGTTTTCCATGTAAAAATCATTGTCTCATTTACTTACTATTTTAGCATTGTTGAAACATGTTAGGCAACCTATTTTGTTGATAGGCAACTGTTAAGCTATAACAAGAAAATCGGTAAGTCTCCTACTCTATCAGTTCAGTTTAATCTTGAACACAAATTCATTGTTGGATAGGTTTTGAATTTGTTGTGACACATCATTATTATTCGATGATAGCCTATTGACCAACTTAAAAGTCGAGGTGTCTAGCAACTTTTCTGCAAGATCATTAAACAGGACCATGGTAGTCCCCCTTTTGTGTCATTGACATGTAGGTGTATCTGGTGCCTACATATAGATGGTCAGTTTCATTTATGGAAGAGATACTTGTGAGTTACGTGATATCATTGATTTCTTTCCTGACCAGAGGAACTCACAAACTTTTGCACATTTGAGGCATTTGTAGAAACCGTCGGTGTGCTCTACTATCTTTTTTCTTAAGTTGCAGGAAAGGTAATACCATTTGAAATAGTTATCTATTTTGGTGATTTTGGCCCAAAAGAGTAACTTTGCATTTCAAACACTAAAAAACAACTATATAGTAGGAGCATGAGAATCAAATGAATATTATTATTTGGAAGAAAGCATAAATAGGGGACAAACTTGTATATCGGCAGACCAAACATTTTTCAACAGCTCATAATGGTCATTCGATTCTGAAACATCTCTTCTCCAATGGAATGTTATTGCCTAAAGTGCTTGCAATAGTTTATATCCCAATAGATTTTTCACAAACTTTTCCATGAGTAAGCTGATGTAATCAATTTTCAGATTAACAAATAATTTGGTTGTTGCAGTTGTGGCAAAAGAAACTTCTCCTGTTCACAATGAAAGTCCAGATTAAGTATAACATGCCTACATATTGTTAGGGAAAATGGAGCAAAAAAAATAAGTATAGACTACAAATTTACCATGAAATTCCTTAACAATTGTTGAAGTGTCGATGATTATGTAAAGGCCTAAATTAGAATTATGTATAGATCAAATTTCTTTTTGTGTTCTTCCCATAAAGTAATTATTTATTCAACAGAACTATCCATAGGAAATATGAACAAATCTATTAGTCTAAGATAAACATTTGTATACTCTTAGATGCAAATTAAAGTTACACGTGTACTCAAACGTCTACACTTATTGAAGTTAAACAATGTGTCACATTTTAGTCGAAGAGAGCAAACGGAAATTAATTAAAGTGGTATAAGAGGTTTACTAATTAGTGAGAATGCGAATATATCATCTTTTACTTTTCTGTAACACTTTCTATCTCACCGATGCCGCACAAGCACCCGACAACATCTACAACATTATCAGGATGGATGTTACTTTTGTACTTGGATATTTTGTTATTTATCCAAGTACTAAATATATCTCACAATACTATATTTTTATTTATCCTCGACGGAATTATGTTGGGATGAATAAATTGAAATCCATGTAAAGGAATTTGAACAACCTCTTCTGCTAGCTTTTAGATCACAGTAATTTGCAAGAAAGTAATTTCAAGATCACTGGTTATTGTTCTGTATTCTGAAGTATTGCCAGAAACCTTGAAGTTCTTGATGATAATTAGAGAACCTTTTCTTAACTTATCTTGGAATTTGTTAATCTGGTTTCTCTAGATTATAGCATACATTAAAGTTCCCGATAAAAGAAGGCGCGTTCTCGGAATGAAGAGGCTAAAAGTAGACATATCCATTTAAAAGTAAAAAGTACTATTACCTTTTCATCTATGAGTAGCAAATTAGGTTAAGAACGTCTTGACTTATTTTGTAGTTGATAAATTCCCACATCCTACAAGCTCTGTCTCTAATCATTCAATCATCCCTAGTAGTATCCAACTCTAAAAAGAGGTAGTAGGCCATATTAAAGAAGAAATTATGGATAATAAAGTATGATATGAGCTTAAGAAGGATCGATAATTGGTTATAGGAAAACTAATGAAGCAGATGTTGTTGCACCTGTGGAATGAGAGCGTGTTCTATGTACAGTGGTGGTTAAATTTTTGAAACATGTCACTGTTTATCAAGCAGGTAAGACCCTTTTGAGCAGACACCAAAGGATGATTCTCTTTTCAACAGACATGAGAGTGATTTTCCAATAGCATGAAATAGGGGATTCTTTATGTCATCTATCTTTCAAAGCTAATAAAATAAAGAAAGATAATGGATTCAACCTAATAAGATCAATTTATGGGCTTAACAGCAGGGATTTTGTTGGGCTTTTTGTAGGCCAGGATTTTCACTAAAGAAATATGAAATTTAAAAAGTAAATAAATGATTCAATGTCTATTATATATACATATGAAAATTTTGAGTTTGTGTATACGATGTAAATTTTTTGATAAAGAAGGTTTAGATACAAGCTAAATTGCCTCTGGACCTTTGGATGAGAAAAATATGATGCTCGAGGTGCTTGAATACTCCTTAGTGCTATTAGAAAATTCCACATGGATGAAGATTACCATTAAGGAGGGTCAAAGTACTTTGACGAGGTTGAAGGAGTACAAAACAAGGCAAGAAAATTCCTTGGAAGGGAAATGCACCCAAGGTGCTTTGGATCCTCCTTTGATCCGTTCTAACATTTCAAGAGTGGGTCAAAACAACCCCTACTGGGCCTTTTCTTGCCATTGTGTCACTTTTGGGCCCTAATCTGAAATAATTAGCCTAAACTATAAACACTTAGAAGCTAGCTTATTTCCTTAGTTCGTTTTGTTTAATGATGATGATGAATTCATGAAAACTCCATTAGGAGTGTTGAGTTCTAGGAAAAGCCAATGTTGAATCTTGTTTAGAAATAGTGGTTGTAAGGGAGATCCGATCCCCCTTTCGGTCAACGTAAGAGCTATGTGCTCGTAGGTAATCAATAAGGGAGATTTTTGGTTTTGATATACTATTTGGTTGTCCTTTTGTTATCTACTTGTGCCTATCTTTCTACCCTCTATCATTTTTATCCTTTTATATTTCGTTTGTCAATTTTGTTGTTTCTTTAGTGTTTGTGTTTGTTCTCATCATCGTAGATTGCTCTCGTATCAGGTTAGGATACCTACTTACACACATTAGATCCATCCCAGGTGTACTGATATACTCCACATGAATTAGATTATGGATCCTACATTGATTGTTCATATGGGAAATTCCTAATATAGGGACTAAAAAAGGTTATATTTCATGAACCTAAACTTTCACAAGTTGTAATTGAAGTAGAAAATTTTATTCAAATTTGTAATGAAAATTTTGTGAATTCAGTTCAACCTGCCCTTTCAAGACTTAAGTTATTTTTGGATCACGTTTATTGAAATAGTTAGTGGGCATCCAATCTGAGACTGTGTAATGTGTATTTCTAAATAAGCATACATTGCTTTTATAAATTTTAATGCTACTTTTCTTAATTACTTGATTATTTCAATAAAATTGTAATTAAGGCTCAGTAAAATTGAAATCAGTAAAGGAGGAAAAATAGAATTCAAAATTTATGTTCCTAAGCAATTAATAAGTATCCATAGACAAAGGCGTAAAGAAAATTGAATGTTTCAATCAAAATTGCTGAAAATATAAATCTTAGAACCAACATAATCTCTGTTTCAAGTCATTGTTCGTTATACTTGGAAAACATGGCACACAGGCATAGCTTAACAAATTCCTTTTAATATCAAACTTCATCAACTGTGATTCCATATCTCGCAAATAGTGTGTTGTTTTAAATCTTTTTCTTGATGATACCAAATTAGTATCATGTGACTGTCATTAGGCTCAATTAAAAGTTCTTGTGAAGAAGCTAGTATCGCAGAATTTTTCTTTCCCTCAACTATAACACTCGTGTTCTTATTTACACAAGCTACCACATAATCATTGTTACCCTTGAGAAGGTTTGTTTTTAATTCATTAATTCACCATCATGAAAGCGGCCACCATCATCCACTACTATATCCATCCATCTTTATGCAATGCAACTACTACTTTTATATCCATATCTCATCATAGTCCTTGTGACTACTTCCTCCCTTTCTCTAAGTTGAAAGCAAGTCACGTCTACTCCACTCTAGCAATTCTAATCATGACAATAAAATCAGACCAACTGATTTGTATTAACCCACAACATTGGGTGTTTTGATTATTTTGAATAACTTTGGTCAATTTACAAATCAGGGTAGACCTACCCAAAATCATCTTCTCTTTGACAAAGGTAAGACTATGCATCTAGAGTTCTGTGTATTGAAATTCAAAGATATTTCCACAACAATGGTACATTTATATTTGACTCCAACAATTCTCATCTGCACCACCCAAAATTAGTCGAAATGCTCTGTACTATCATGTTATGGTCGCCTTTTTTAGGATCCATAAACAAATGACCATCATAGAGATGTAAAGCATTCTGAATCAAAAGGTTATGTCTTTGACAATTTGACCAATTTTCAGAAGAATTTCATATACTTGGGTTCTCTCAATAGCTACGAAATAATGTAGAATGCTTAAATATAAAATGTGTTCCTGTCTTCAACTATCAATCAAAATATCATGACAACATAAAAACAAAGAAAATCAGGACTAATCAAAATGGATTTAAACTGGTTAGGAATAACAGTTGTTTTTGCAATTAATTCTCTTTTGATTCTTGTTTGTTTGGTAGAACATTTTCCCTATGGAATGAGTAAATAAAAACTAGTGAGTGTATTTAATATCCTCAATTATAGTTGGTGAAGCTTTGTTGTGAATTTCTTTGTTACTTTTTAATTATTGGAAAGAGCATTGATGCTTGTTTTCATCTATCATCCTTATCGATTATTCATTATACTATAATATATTTGTAAATATTGCATATGTAAGAAACATTATGTAAATACGGTAATAAAAATGCCTTTTAGTAACAATATAATTCAAAAGATATACATATGATAAAATATAGAACATTTACAATTTATAAATAGTCATTCGGTGCTTGATGGCTCTAAGCAAAAGTCTCGTATATATTTATTTCTTCAGTTGTTTGAAATTTTTTGCATACACTGAATGTATACGTTACATCTTTGGGAACTTTGGGTAGTTTAACATTAATTGTTCCTACAAATAAAAGCAACATAAGAGTGGTGAAGTGGCTATTAAAGCTAACCTGGACAGGTGTTCATTGGGAGCTGTTGTGCAACATCCCAATTTATTTGGTCTATCATATGAATTTGGAATATAAAATCATAAGAGTACTTAAGGCAGGGTAAAACATAAAACAAATAAGCTTTCATATTCTCTAACGATAAAGTAGAGTATGTAAAGTAGGCTAAGGACAAATGGTAGACAACAACAAATGAATAAAGGGTTCAAATATGTTAGTGACAAAGCCTACAAAATTAAGAAATATGAACAGTGTGTAAGATAAGTGAATGTATGTTTCACTGAATATTCCTTTGTAATGGTAAGGAGTGTACCTCAATTTGTAAGTAAGTGAATTGGCGATTGACGAAAGACCTGTAAGTAAGAAAAACAACAACGAATGAATGAGTGTTCAAAGATGTTATATCTCAATGAAGGAATAGATAAAGCAAACCAAAAAATAGTAAGTGAGTAAGCAACAAATGAATAGGTTGTTAGCAATAGAGCATACAAAAAATAAGAAATAGGCAAGGTATGTGAATAGGAAAACCTGTCTCTCTGTATTTTCTTCTGCTGAACTAAATTATCAACAAACAAAATATCCCATACCAAAGTTCATGGATGAGTCATCACAAATTCATTAATATCTCAAATACTCGTGACTATAAAACAACATCAATGGTAAATATGTGTGTGATCATTTGGTAATATGTGTTATTTTGGTACGTACACAAGTTATCAAGAGAATTTCTAGATAAGATACAATGGATCATGATAGAAAAATAGAAAGTACCATTACACAACTACAGTAATCACTGAATAAGAAAATGAACTACTCATTAAGCAAAGTATTATGCACATCAATTCAGGGAGAGTAACTCCACCAAAAAAAACCCCCACTGACAAACCAAATAGTAATCAGGTGGTTTATGCCCTAGATTGTTGCTTCAACCTCAACATTTGTTTACAATACAAAACTTGACTTCAGAGAGTACTACATCACTTTTGATTGGACCAACTTTGTTCTTCCTGTTATATCTTTTTTTAGGTAAATTCCTCCGACCAACCAAGGTATATTACTTTCCCTTTCTGGCCTAAACTTACTGTAACTTTGAAATTCAAAACTCTCTAATCATAATGTTTATACTTCACCAACATTACACACTTTTCCAATATCTTAGTTTTGGTATGATCTGTATCTAGCAGTTTTGTACTCTTATTTATTTATAGTTCTACCCTACCTCTCTTACTTTTAGGGCTTTCCATAATTAGCTTCTTACATACTAAACAATCAAGGTGCACTCCTAACACTTTTCTAACATATATCATTGAAACTTTCTCTCCAAATACCATAATACTTCACTACATTCTAATCGCAATGCTTAGATTTTGTCTAATTTAGATGCTTTATCATATTCTTACTTTTCAAGTTGGGAGAAAAAATTTGGTAGAAGTTGATGAGTGGCAATTTACCACTCATTTGTTGCATACTATGGTGATTAAATTGATGATATGATTCTAATTCTACTATGAAATACACTAATTTCAAGTGTTTGTAATCTTATAGGTAAATTTAGTGAAAGAGAAACAAAGTGGAAGCTGGAAAATAGGATAAATGAGCAAAGCAGGATAAATGGTTGAATACGTGTTCCAAGATACGACCATCAGATACTGCTATCACTATCTGAGGGTCGTGATCGCACTAGTGTCCTGGCATGCAATAGTATTGGGATCACAAGCCGATGCCCTGCTATCGCGGGAGCTAATATAGAGAAGATGTCACGATCGTGATAGCTAGGATGTGATCACGACTGGTCATGAAATTTATAGGGACATACTTATAATTTTACAATGCTCAGTCCTAAAATATAAAAAGCTCAACCCTTCACATTTCCCGCATCTCATTTCTGAGTTTTGAGAGCAAAATAAACTATTATTGAGTAAAAACAATTTATAGGAGTGTTCCAAGAGAGATTTTGGCTTCGATTGAATTTAAATCTTGTAGATTATATTCATTTTGCTTCCCATGGTGAATTAAATGCTAGCCTTTGTTTATATGTTCTCTTTATTTTCATAAGTAGCTAAATTAATCTCTTGAATTTACGCTTTATTAGGTGGTGATTAATGTATTGGTGTTGATTATTTATCCAATTAATTAGTTATTGGAGATGGATTTTGCTTTTGTTCCATGTTTAATTAAGAATTGGGGGTTGTAAGTCCAAATTACTCTTGAACCCATATGATCCTCGAAAGGGGGGATATGGGTGAGGAACAATTGAACCCATATCATCCTTCAAAGAGGGGATATCGGTAAGGAATAATTGTGAACAATAACTTGAGTTAGATTATTTTATAGAATCATCTTACAAATAAGGATGTTAATAGAGGTAGTGGATTGGTGAAATTAATACACTTGTGAGGTGTTCGAAAGAAACCATTTGTGAGATTTGATGTTTTATTGAAAGATTAGCACAAATATCCCCAAATCTAGCCTACCCAAAACCCTTAACTAAACTTGGATGAATTATTGAAAACCCATGCATGACTCCCACCTAGGATTGCATAACCCCAAGATTCCTCTCCATTTGGTAACACTCTTTGATTTCAAGCTCATAATAGTGTTCATTCATTATTGTGTTTAACATTATTTAAACCAAGCCACCATTTAATTTCTTATGTTGTTTCATTCTTCACTATGGGTTAACATTTATTTAAGTACCAACACTTGTAAGTTTTGAACTCTATATTTTCACTACTCGTGGATTCGACCCCGACTCTTAGTTGGATAATTATATTGACAATGACTGCCTTACACCTAATTTGAGTGTAAGTTTGAGTGTTATCATAAAATGGTGTTGTTGTCGAGGATTGAAACATAGTTTTCACTATTGTGGTGTTGTTAGTGACCTTGGGTTAGCCATAACGTTTTAGTTTACATTATTTGTTATTTTTGTCTTTTCTCAGGTGATGATCATAGCATTAGGGCTAGCAATTTCAGCCCATATTTGTGAAAAGAGTCCATTTAACCCATATTTATTGAATTGGATCACTCATATTTCAAATGGGTAAATATGGATTTCATCTCATTTTAAAAGCTCATACAAATATAGATAAAATGGATAAAATATGGGTACCCATTTAAACATAGAGATCACCCACTTATGCTTAAAATTTTATTTTTTTTTCTTTTCTAGTTTTTTTTCCTTTAATTGACTTTTTTGCTTTTTCATTTCTTACTCGTTTCTTATAGTGTCTTTTTTTTTCTCATTTTTCATCTATTTTTTTATTTTTATTTTTTCTTTGTATTTTTTTTTTTGTTTTTCCCCTTTTCATTCTTATTTCATCATTCATATTCTCTTGATACCTTCATGGGTTAATTAATTTAAGTTTCTAATTATTCCATTTAGCCTATACAATTTATAGCATCTCTTATAAATTAAATATAATCCATAGTCTTACTCCTTTATTATTATTTTTTTCTATCTTTTATTTCTCTTTCTTTTTTTTTCTTGTGCAGTTTTTTTGTTTTTCTTTTCTTTTTCCTTTAATTTACTATTTTTTCTTTCCTTTTTCCTTTAATTTACTTTTTTGCGTTTTCATTTTTTTGTTTTTTTTCACTTATTTTTTACTCGTTTCTTACACTTTTTTCTATTTCATCAATTTTTTTCTTTTTCTTCGCATTCTTTTTTTCTTTTTGTATTTTCGTTTTCCCTTTTTTATTCTTGGTTCTTCATTTTTCTTCTTTTTTTTATATTTATTTCCTCATCTTTTTTCATTGCATTTTATATTTTATAATTTTTTTACTTTAAATTTATTTGTATCGTACTATATATTTCAAATAATTTTATTATTTGTATTTGAATAACTTAGTTGTCAATATGTATAATTTATCATTTGTATTTATATACAAATAAGTGTATGAATTAATTGTATTTTCTCAAGACTAAAATATATAGATATACAATGTATCATTCAATGTAAATGTGTCATTAGTATTTGTATATCAAATTTATCGTTTATATTTGTATAAAAATAAGTATCATTAGTATGCGTATGTTTCAAGTTGTATAAACATGTATCATTTGATACAAATGTAACATTTGTATTTGTATAATTTAGCAATTGTATTTGCATAATTTTATTATTTTTATTTGAATTATTTAATTTATATTAATAAGATCCAAGTTATCAATATATATAAATATAAGTATTCATAGAAAGAAAAATAACTGTTTTTTTTCAATTGTTTAAAAATACAAATGATACTGTCAACTACGAATGCAAATATAAACAAATGTAATTATAAATACAAATACAAATACATTACACGGTCAACTTAAAAATATAAATATAAAATAGATCTTTAAAAATACAAGTTCATCAATGAAAATAGAATACAAATACAAATACAAGCAAAATAAAACCACAAAATACAAATACAATGTGCAGTAAAAGATAAATCACAAATACAAAACAGTCCTTTTAAAATATCAGTGCGAATTATATAAAATATAAATGATGGTGCAAACTATAAAATACAAATACAAGTATGAAGTCTAAAAAACCAGTATAAATACAATTGCACTAAGTAGCTTGGTCCATCTTTATTCTATTTCATATATGACAGAGGATCCACAGAGCCCTTGATTTGTGGGAAAGTACAGCTTCAAATCCAACTTCTCACTCCCTCATCTTAGAGTTCTCATTAGAGCAAAAGTAAGACACGAAACGAAGAGCTTAGGGTTAGGCAAGACAGGAAGTACGTAGAAACCTTGATTTGTTTACTTTTTGCGACTGCTAAAGATATTTGGTTTGACAAATGTAATCCCAAGATCTTTCAGGATACTATCTCTGTATCTGTCCATTAGGTGGATTCCACTTGAGTGTACTTATACAAATTATAAATGTTGGGCGAATATAAATTAATATGCACTTAGAGTATTTTCGTTATTATAAAAAAAAGAAGAAAACCAAAAATAGAAAAAAAATAAAAAATAAAAAAGAAGAAAAAGAGGTAGACGTTAGAGATAGAAGAGAGAAAAAAAGTGTAAAGAAAGAATTGAAGAAAAAAATACAAAGAAATCAAAAAGAAAAAAAAAAGAGAAGGAAGTAAAAACAAAACAAATAAAAAATAGAAAAAAAGGAGACTAAAAAGGAAAAGGAAAAAAAGAAAAAATAAAGAGAAGCTATGGGTAGAGATAGAAGAGAGAGAGAAAAAGAAATGAAAAAAATGAAAAAATAAAAAAAATAAAACTAGAGGCTACATATAGAAGAGAGAGAGAAAAAAGCTAAAAAAAAACAAACGAAAAAAAAGTCAAGTTGATATGATATAGAAGTTTTATGTTTTTGACTTTAGGAGTTAAAGTAGGTTGGAACCAATTTTACCCAATCCATATTTGACCAAATCCATATTTACCCATATTTATATAGGCGGATTGCAATCCAAACTATTTTTGCTCGATCTATATTTAACCCATCCAAATCCAATCTAGTCCGCCCGTTTGCCACCCCTACATAGCATACACAATATCATAAGACAATATGATTGTAATGATAGCTCTTTTGATAGGCTTAAGGATATAGATCATCTTGGAGATGCGAGCTGAGCTAGTGCTATTCGTATTCCACTGGCGAAAGAAAATGGAGTGCCTCACGTAACTAGTGTGATGCTTTACTTGCTTCAAATGAAAGGGTTATTTGGAGGTCAAATGCACAAGTATACTAATCTACATTTAAAGAATTTTATTGATGTGTGCACTCCATTTGACAAAGCCCACATTTATCAAGAGTCAATCTAGTTACATCTTTTCCCATTCTCTTTGACGGGAGAAGCGGTCTTCTGGTTGTTGCCTTTTCCCATGGGATCTATCACTTTATGGGCCGATCTCACGAATTCATTCTTGGATAGGTACTTTCCTCCTTCTCAAATGTTGCAACTAAGGGAAGAAATCACCAACTTTTGTCAACTTAGTGGCAAACCACTGTATGAGGTGTGGAAATGTTTTAATGATAAGTTAATGCAATGCCCAAATCATGAGGTTCCAAAGAAAAATGCTTCTTCAAATTTTCTATAAGCCATTGGATCAATTTAACAAAATTGTATTTGATCATGCGGCCAGCGATTCTCTTGTCAAATTATCTTATAGTGTTACGGCGACTTTGTTAGAGCAAGTGACAAAACAAAGTAGAGGATGGCATACAAAGGACGCTGAGGTGGACATGGGGTCACCCGAGGCATCTTTTATAAGAAAAGAGCAAAAGAAAAAAGATGAGGAAAGGGAGAGAAATATGGCCACGGATATTATCCAACTTGACCATATTACCAAACATGTAATGGGATCTCCTTCTAAGGCAGTTAATATCGTTGATTCCAAGAGTACTAGGATTATGATGATGAAGAAGTGGAGAATCTTGATAAGGAGATTTGGTTCTCGTCAAACCAATTGAGGGGGATCCTTCCCTCCCTATCAAAGGCAAGTGGGAATCAAGGTTGGAAGGATCAAGATCAGGAAGTGATTAAAGGAATAGAGATTGTGATAGAGATCAGATTAGAGATATAAAGAGAGAGATTATGACCGGTACATACCCCCAATTGAGTGGCCTAAGGAGAAGCAGTCAAGCTCCATTGATCCAAAAAATTCAAGAATGTAGATTTCTTAGCCCGAATTATAATGCATGTAGAAGGGACCGACAAAATGGTAAGGGAGATCAAAAGTAATTTCTTTCAACTAAGCCAAACTATGACCTCTCATTTGGCCTCCATCAAGAAATTAGAAACACAAAGAGGACAAATCTCAACTCAACTTAATGCTAGCCAAAAAGGTGGTTTGCCTAGTGAAACAATGGTAAATCCTAAAAATGATGCTCATTTTATGGCCATCATCACTAGAAGTTGCCTAACCCCTGGTAAATATATTTGAAATCGATCAGAATCTCAATGAAAAGACATATGATAAAAAATCAAGTGAAAAAATAAAGTGGCTAGTAAATCTAAGTGAGGATGCTCCAAAGTCCTATGAAATAATTATTGAGAAACCGACAGTAGTTGAAGACAAAAGGGAAAATGAGGAAACTCCTAAACTGATGGTGATGAGCCAAAAGTGAATGAACCTCTAATTGTCCCATTGACACAAAATAAGATTCCTCCACTATTCACACAAAGGCTTAAGAAGAAAGAAGAAAATAACAAATTCAAGAAGTTTCTTGATAAATTTAGCAACTTATCGATAAACATTCCATTGTTAAAAGATCTTCAAGAGATATCGGGGTATGCTAAATTTATTAATAACTTGATCTCAAAGAAGTGACTTGTGAATTGTGAAACTATCGTGGTAATTCCTAGTTGTAGCTCTATAATGTCAAACACAATTGCGATAAAGAAAGAAGACCCAGGTGTATTCACCATTCCTTGCACTATTAGGGTGTACAAATTTGAAAAGGGGTTGTGTGATCTTGGAGAAAGTATTAACTTAATGCCTTATGTCTTGTTTCAAAATTTGGTATTTGGTGCTTCTACACCCACCACCATGGGTCTTTTAATGGCCAACTATTTAATTAAGATACTTGTGTTGGTAAACGTTGATCGGTTTATCCTTTTGGCTGACTTTGTCATTTTTGATTATAAAATTGATCATGAGATACCAATCATTCTTGGTAGGCCATTTTTAGGTATCGGTAGAGTCCTAGTTGATATGGACTATAGCGAGATAAAGTTTTGAGTATATAATGTGTGCAAGGCTTAGAAGCAGTCAATGGAGTAGCAAGTGGGTTGGTAATTTATGTGGTGGACAAGAAGGTGACCAATGCTATATAAGTGGATCTTGGGTTACATTAAGTCAAATTTCCAAATTGATCCTAAGAGAACATCTTGTCGCGGCGTTAATCAGGCATTAGATGGGACGCAACCCATTATTACCATAAATTTGGCTCGCATCCTTTGAATTTTGGTTGTTAGAATAAGTTAGGATTTTTGTTTTTGGTTAGTCCAAAAAAAATTGAACTTAGAAGGTGATTTGAATAGGTGAGAAGACAAAAAGTGGAGTGAAATTAAGTTTGGAGATGCCCTATCTGAAAAATAAAGGAATTGAACCTAGTCTTAGGTATTCCGATCGCTATATTCAAATATCGATCACGATCTAGAGGCTCAGGTCTACCCAGCATAATCTCAGATGTCACAATCGCGATCTGACAGATCGCAATTAAAATTGGAGCAGTTATATAAGAAGAACTATCTGTAAAACTATTTCACTTCACACTCCTCTTTAAATACCCAAAATCGATTAAATTTATCATTTCCAAATACTTTTGAAAGTTCTAATCATCCTTATTTTTATCCAAATATTAGGTATATCTTTCAAATCTCCTCTTTGATGCTTAAATTTGATTCTTAGAAGCATGCTTAGGGCCTGAAATTGGATTTATGGTTTCTAGGCTTAATCAGTGTATGAATTGATGTTATCTTTTATGGTTGATGTTGGTGGTAGTGTG